>NW_027206322.1:0-516202 GCF_024711535.1 Dipodomys merriami | reverse complement strand
AGCTGTTCTTGAGTTCCTTTTTCTCAAGGGTAGCGCTCTGCCCTCGAGTCACAGCCCCATTCATGTTTATTTTTCCGGTGATCTCTTAGAAAGAAGTGTCCTAGACTTTCCAGCCCTAGCTGAATTTAAATTGACATTTTCTACATCTCAGCATCCTGAGGAGCTAGGGTTATAGGCAGGAGCCACTGGCACCTTACTTTCTTCTTGTTGTTCTTTTTTCAATCATAACAGTCTGAAATTTTCAATGTGTCATTCCAATGGTTTGCATTCAAAGTAAACTACCCAGGCCTGGAGTTCGAATTCTAGGACTGCCACCCACAAATGGAGGTAGATCCTGACAAACTCATTCCTGTTCATGTGAATGCTAATGGAATGTTATAAAAGTAATAAATATGCCATTGATTCATGATTCTATTTTAGAATGCCACACAAAAAATTTTGGATTTATGTCTTCCATTCTAGCACCATGGTATGATTAAGGATACTGAATAATTTTTAATTAATATTTTTATAAGTATTCAACAGTGATATTCCATTAAATGGAGGCGTAATTTAATAACTAATAATAGGTAATAATATATATATATATATAATTTAATTTCCTCACAGTGCCTCTCTTTGTGTATATATATATATATATATATATATATATATCAATGTACGCATGTCTCTATCTATCTATATCTATCTATCTATCTATCTATCTATCTATCTATCTATCTATCTATCTATCTATCTATCTATCTATCTATCTAAGTATCAGGCACTCCTGTGGCTTGATCACAGGTCCTCAGAACTTCCTGGCAGCTCAGTTTGCCAGAGGCTGGTCTGCTAAGACTGTGACCCCATTTATGAATTGGGCATTCTAGGCTGTGAGTTGAAATCCCAGAATGGCCAAAAATTTATTCATGCAGTAAGAAGACAATATTAGCACATTGTTTTCCTTTTCTGTGAAAGTCCATGGTCTCAGAATGATGTATAATCCATATTTACATATATCCTATGTGATATGATGTAATAAAAGAAATGTTATATTGTAATAATACTAAATAGGTAAGGGTAATAAATGTCATATTTCTACAAAATTTTGGTCAATCGATTTCATTAATTCATCCAAAAAATCATACACCACGATCAAACAGGATTCATTTCAGGGATGCATAGCTGGTTCAATATATGCAAATCAATTAATATAATTAGTCACATCAAAAGGAGCAAGGATACCACATGATTATCTCAATAGATGCAGAAAAAGCATTTGCCAAGATCTAACACCTCTTTATGATGAAGGTTCTGGAAAAATTAGGAATCCATGGATCATTCCTCAATACAATAAAGGCTGTATATAACAAACCTACAGCCAGCATTATACTTAATGGTGAAAAACTAAAGCCATTTCCTCTTAACTCAGGAACGAGACAAGGAGGTCCACTCTCTCCTCTTCTTTTGAATCTAGTATTAGAATACCTAGCTACAGGAATAAGACAAGATGTAAATATAATGGGGATCCAAAGTGGGAAAGAAGAAGTAAAACTCTCCCTCTTTGCAGATGACATGATCTTGTATTTAAAGAATCCCACAGACTCCACTCCCAGATTACTCAAGCTGATTCAAAACTTTGGCAAAGTAGCAGCGTATAAAATTAACCCTCAAAAATCATTGGCTTTTCTGTATGCCAACAATGAGAAAAGTGTGGCTGAAATTAGGAAAGCAACTCCATTCGCAATAGCCCCACAAAAAATAAAATACCTAGGAATTAACCAAAGAAGTGAAGGACCTCTATGATGAAAACTTTACAAGACTGAAAAAGGAAATCAAAACAGAATTTAGAAAGTGGCAAAAACTCTGATGCTCCTGGATTGGAAAGATCAACATCATGAAAATGGCAATACTTCCCAAGGTTATCTACAAATTCAATGCGATAGCCATCAATATTCCAAACTCATTCTTCAAGGAAATAGAAGAGGCAATCCAAAAATTTATATGGAACAATAAATGACCCCAAATAGCAAAAACGATCCTCAACAGAAAGAACAGTGCTGGAGGAATAACAATACCAAATTTCAAACTCTACTACAAAGCCATAGTAATCAAAACAGCTTAGTACTGGCACAAGAACAGACCTCAGGACCAATGGAATAGAATTGAAAACCCAGAAATGAACTTACAGACTTATTGCCATCTAATCTTCGATGAGGGAGCTAAAAAAATAGAATGGAAAAAAAGACAGCCTCTTCAGTAAATAGTGCTCGCAAAATTGGTTAACTACTTGGAGAAAACTAAAGCTAGATCCTTATATAACACACTGAACCAGAATCAACTCCAAAAAAATCAAACACCTCTGAGTCAAAGCAGACACTCTGAAAACATTACAGGGTATAATAGGAAAAACCCTAGTTCTCCATGGGACAGACCAAAATTTTCTTAATAGAGACCCAGAAACGCAACAAATCAAAGAAAGGTTGGACAAATGGGATTGCATGGAATTGCAGAGCTTCTGCATGGCAAAGGACATAGCTAGTAAGATCAATCAAAAGTCCACGGAATGGGAGTAAATCTTCAGTAGCCATACAATGGGCAAGGGTCTCATATCTAAAATATACCTGGAACTCAAAAAATTAAATCCTCCAAAAACAAATCCTCAAAGAAACAACTGCCCAATAAATAAGTGGGCTAAAGACTTTAAGAGAAACTTCTCAGAAGAGGAAAGAAGGATGGCCAATAGACACATGAAGAAATGCTCAACCTCCCTAGCAATTAAAGAAATGCAAATCAAAACAACATTGAGATACCACCTCACCCCAGTTAGAAAGGCTATAATCCAGAACTATAATAACAACAGGTGCTGGAGGGGATGTGTACAGAAGGGAACCTCACTGCATTGTTAGTGGGAGTGTAAACTTGTTCAACCACTTTGGAAAGCAGTATGGAGTTTACTCAAAAGACTCCACATAGAGCCTCCCTATGACCCAGCAATCCCACTTTTAGGCATTTACCCAAATGTTCACAAACAAGACCACACTAAAGCTACCTGCACGACTATGTTTATTGCAGCATTATTTACCATAGCTAAGATATGGAACCAGCCCGGATGCCCCTTAGTAGATGAATGGATCAAGAAAATGTGTTATATATACACAATGGAATTCTATACCTCTATCAGAAAGAATGACATTGCCCCATTTGTTAGGAAATGGAAAGACTTGGAAAAATTATATTAAGTGAAGTAATCCATGCCCAAAGAAACATAGGTCCCATGGCTTCTCTTACTTGCAATAACTAGCATATGTCTGAGTCAAGCAGAAAAGGTCAGACAAGTTGATGGTAGGGAAATGAACCCTAAGATATGTATTCAAATGTTTTTTTTTCTTTCATGTGATTGTTTCTAACACATTTATAAGATTATGTCTTTGTTGTTCCCCATGGTATAACCCCTGCTTTCACTATATTTGATGTCGGTGTATTTTGTGGAGGGGAAGGGAAAAATCAAATCATTTAAATAGGGATACAAGTGGACCCATTGCAACAATGAGATGTACAAGTCGTTATTTCAAAATACGATCTTTACAACTGTGGCGGGGGTGGGGGGCATTGGGGGATGATTGTGAAGGGGGGTGGGGGGCCGGGAGAGAATGGGAAAAGATAGGAGGGGGAAACAAAAAAGGAAGAGGCTACGATGCTTGATAAGAAATGTACCCATTATCTTGCCCATGTAATTGTAAACCCTCTGTACAGTATTTTCACAATTTAAATTAAAAGAAAAAAAGTAACAATTAAATTTTGGATTATATAAAATTATACACAACAGTTATACTACATTGACTAATTTTCAATTAATACTTTATTAGTTATTCAATCATGTTACTTAAAAAATGAAGGAATAATTTGAATAGCAATAATCAGTAGTAAAATTTTATATGCAATTTCCTAGTATACAGATATCTCTCTCTTGTTTTATACATATGCATCTATTTATCTATCTACCAATCTACATATTTATGTGTTTATACACTTGTCAGTCATGGGGCTCATTTGTAGATTGCTTGCCTACAACGTACAAAGCCCTGGGCTCGATTCCTCACTACCTTGTGCACAGAAAAATCTAGAAGTCGTGCTGTTGCTTAAGTAGTTGAGCACTCGCTTTGAGCATAAAAGCTTCGGGACTGTGTCTAGACCCTTTCTCAAGACCCAGGATTGGCACCAAAAAAAAATAGAATGATCTGACTGTAACAATATAAGGATAGTATTGCAAATACCTCATCACAGAACAAGCAAGGAGTCTGGTGCTTGCAGCTGCCATCTTACCTGACTTAGCCAGAGATAAAAACCACTGCAACCCAGCTCCACGGAACCAGAAGCTGCTGGTTCACTCACCACTGTCATCCAAGCTACTCGGGGGCTGATCTGTGAAACTCTGAGCCGTGGTTCACAGTAGTAGAGATCTAGCCTTGAGCAAGAGATCTTAGAACAGTACCCCCAAATTTTCAGTGCATTCCGTGTGGCTCCTTGCAACAGAGAGTTATGATCTAGACGTCTGTAGCTGAGGTCTGTCACCCTGCCTACTCA
Organism: Dipodomys merriami; assembly: GCF_024711535.1. NCBI lineage: Eukaryota > Metazoa > Chordata > Mammalia > Rodentia > Heteromyidae > Dipodomys > Dipodomys merriami. Next base: position 511,636 of record NW_027206322.1, on the reverse strand, counting down.
AGAAACTGAGATGTGAGGATCTGGGTTCCAAACTATCCCAGACACATGAGACTATTATCTCCTATTCACCACTTAGAAACTTGAAATGGAAGCTGGGCACCAGTAACTAACGCCTCTCATCCTAACTACTCAGGAGCCTGAGAGCTGAGGATCATGGTCCAAAGCCAGCCTGGGCAGGAAATTCCTTGAGATGGACAATTCTCTCCAGTGACCCACCAAAAACCTGAAGGGGTGCTGTAGCTTAAGTGGTAGAGTGCTTGGTTTTAGCTGAAGAGCTCTAGGATAGATAGCACCCAGGCCTAGACTTCAACTCTTCCAACTTACAAGAAAAGAAAAGAAGGAAAGAAACCTAAAGAGGAGGGGTTAGACTGCTTTGCATGTATGAATCCCTGGATTTGAATCCTCACTACCACATCACTAGAAAAAAGCCTGAAGTGGCCCTGTGGCTCAAGTGGTAGAGTGCTATCTTTGTACAGGAGAAACTCAGGAACCATGCTCAGGTCCTGAGGTCAAGTTCCAGGACAAGTGTATGCGTGTGCGCACACACACACACACACACACACACACACACACACACACACACACACACACACACAAAGATACCGGAAGTGAAGCTGTGACACCAAATGGTGGTAAAGCACTGAGCTTCTCTTCTGAGCTCATAGTCAGCACCCTAACCCTGTGTTCAACTCCGAAACCTAGCCATCCAGGGCTCAACTAGGATAGGTCAAAGGTTTCAAAATCTGATGCACTTCACCAGCCCTAGATGACAGGAAACTTTGGGATTTTGCACAAACACTTAGATTAGCAAGCCTCTGGAGACCTAGGGAGGCACCATTGCCAATTAGGAATCTTTTCACTAGGTTCAGCTCCCTTATTATCTGCAAGAAGGACCCATGAATTAATTGTAGCAGGTTATTTCAATACTGGAACATAATCTAACAAAGACAGGATAAGTGCAGGGAACTTGGCCTGCCACAGGAGGTGGCACAAATGAAAGCTTCCTGGGGAGAAATATAGCTTAGAGTACAAAGAGGCCTTTTTCTCCTGGCCTTCAAATTCTGCCTACACTCATCCTCACTAATTGGCTCAGATGGAGTTGTTTGTTACACAGCTGTACAGGAATGAGGCCTTTTTGTCTGTCTGTCCAGACCATGAGGCAGATTTCCTCCAATAGCCTGGAGTGCACAGAAACCCTCAGGCAACACTGGGAACATTGAGGGAAGCCCCGGAACAGGCACTGTCTTGAAAGCACTCTCTGTGCTATGAAATCATTCTATTCAAAGCAAATTTCCTAGCTGGGTGCCTTTCAACATAGCCACTCTGGATCTTCACCAATAGAAATAAATGCATACATACATGGGGAGATATGGATGTACTGGCTTTTTCTTTTTTGGCAGGTCCAGGGCTTGTACTATGAGCCTAGGCACTCTCCCAGAGTTTCTTTTGTTCAAGGGTGGTGCTCTGCCCTTGAGTTTCAGTCCCACTCATGGGTTTTTATATTCCTGTGATCCCTTAGAAATAAAAGTGTCCTGAACTTTCCTGTCCCGACTGAATTCAAGCTGCCATTCTCTAACTCTCAGCCTCCTGAAGAGCTACGATTATAAGTATGAGCCTCTGAGACTTGGCTTTCTTTTATTCTTGTTGTTCTTTGTTTTATCATGACAATCTGAAATCTTCACAGTGTCATACTAATGGTTTGCATTTCGAAGTAAACTACCCAGGCCTGGAGTTCAAATTCCAGGACTGACACCTACAAATGGAGGGAGATCTTGAGAAAATAATTCCTATTCATGGGAGTGCTTAATGGAATGTTATAAAAGTAACAATTAAATCCACAGTTTTTCATGATTCTCTTAAAGAATGCCACACAAAAAGTATTGGATTATGTCTTTAATTCTAGCACCATGGTATGATTCTCCTAATTAAAGAATGCTGCTTACTTTTACATTAATGCTTTAATAAGTATTCAACCATGATACTTCATTAAATGGAGGCTTAATTTAATAACTAATAATTCACTATATATATTATTCAATATCCTCATATTGTCTCTCTCATATATATATAGGGGGAGCAAACTACACATCTATCTATCTATCTATCTATCTATCTATCAATCTATCTATCTATCTATCTATCTATCTATCTATCTATCTATCTGTCTGTCTGTCTATCTATATCTATATTTAAATCTATATCTAGGCCACTACTATGGCTTGATCACACGTCCTCAGAACTGGCTGGCAGCTCAATTTGCCAAAGTCTTTGTCTGCAACTGACACTTTAATGAATTGGGCATTGTGGGCAGTGAGTTCATATCCCAGAATGGCCAAAAGTTTATAGGTGGAGTAAGAAGCCACTTTTGACATATTTTTTTCCTTCTCTGTAAAAGTCCTGGGGCTCAGGATGATGTAAAATCCACGTGCAAATATATCCATGTGATACGATGTAATAAATGAAATAAATATTATATATGTAATAATAATAAAATAAAGAATAAATAAATAAGGGTAATAAATGTCATATGGGGTAAACCCATGTATGTAAAAAGATCTCATGCATGAATATTATTTTTTCCAGTGCCGTGGCTTGAATTCAGCCCGGGAAATTGGTCTGAATTTCTTGTTTTCAATGATGGTGAGTTTCCTCTCCCCCACAGTGCCACAGAGTTACTCAGACCCTGAGTTCAAATCCCAGGCTTGCCAGAAAAATGTTGCAAATTCCAACCCAGGTCCTTATTTTTCTTTGGCCAGGCCCGGGGCTTGAACTCAGCTTGTATCAACTCTAGGCTGGGGTGCAACCTCTGGACCCACAGCCCATCCTGAGATCCCAGGACCCAAGTTTAAATCTCGGGACTGGCAAAAAGAAAAAAAAAAGGTGAAGGGCTGGGAAGGTGGCTCAATAGTAGAGTGCTTTCCTTGCATGCATAAGGCCCTTTGTTTGATTCCTCAGCACCACATAAGCAGAAACAAGCTGGAAGTGGTGCTATGGCTCAAATGGTAGAACGATAGCCTTGAACTGAAGATTTGAGGTACAGCGCCCAGACCCAGACTTGTGGCCCCACAACAGACAAAAAAAAAAAGATGGGGAAAAAAGGAGAAGTATAAAACTGGGAAGTTCTGGAAGGCAGTTTTACATTTTTTTTCCTTTGCATTGTGACCATCCTGTGTCTAAATGACAGGACCCGAAAACTGTACATGGCCTTGCATTGTTGAAGTTTGGTGGGCTATCAGGAAAGCCACAGCCTGAACCAGCAACCTAGGTCCAGGGTTCGTATCCCGGGACTGCTACCTACAAATGGCAGGAGATCGTAAGAAACATATTCCGATAGACATCCATATGAATGGAATGTTGTAAAAGTAACAATTGCATTAGTATTTAGTGTATGATTATATTAAAATTATACACAATAATCATAGTACATTGACTAATTTTCAATAAATACTTTATTATGTATTTAACCATGATACTTAAATAAAGGAAGAAATAATTTGTTTTGGTTTAGTTTTCTCCATCATGAACATTCAACTTAGAGCCTAAGCACTGACTTTCCTCTTGGGCTCATAGCTAGCGCTCTACCTCGTAGCTAAGGACCCCTTTGGAGCAAAGTGTGTCTTTAGCTGAGGTCTGTCCTCCTGCCTTTTCAGGAAGCTGATGATCTGGGTTCCAAACTATCCCAGACACAAAAGGTCCCATGAGAATATTATCTCCTATTCACCACTTAAAAACTTGAAGTGGAAGCTGGGCACTGGTGACTCATGCCTGTCATCCTAGCTACTCAGGATCCTGAGAGCTGAGGATCATAGTCCAAAGCCAGCCTGGGCAGGAGATTCCTTGAGATGCTTATCTCCAGTGAACCAACAGAAAGCCTGAAGGGGCTCTGTAGCTCAAGTGGTAGAGTGCTAGAATTGAGCACCCAGTCCCAGAGTTCAACTCCTCCAACTACAAGAAGAGAAAGAAAGAAACCTGAAGTGGAGTGCTGGAAATGTGTCTTAGGCGTAGAGTGCTTTGCATGTATGAAGCCCTGGGTTTGAATCCTCAGTACTACATCCCTAGAAAAAAAAAGCCTGAAGTGGTTTTGTGGCTCAAGTGGTAATGCACTATCCTTGTATAGGAGAAACTCAGGTACAGAGCTGAGGTACTGAGTTCAAGCTCCAGGACTGGTGTTTGCACACACACACACAGACACACACAGACACACACACATACACACACATACACACAGAGAGACATACACACACGCACACACACACACACACACACACACACACACACACACACACACACACACACACACACACACACACACAGATACCATAAGTGAAGCTGTGACACTAAATGGTAAAGAAAAGAGCTTCTGCTCTGAGCTCTTGGTCAGCACCCTGACCCTGTGTTAAACCCCATAATATAAACACCCAGAGCCCAACTAGGAGAGGGCAAAGGTTTCAAAACCTGATGAGTTTCACCAGCACTAGATGACAGGAAGCATTGTGATTTTGCACAAGTGCTTAGATTTAGCAAGCATCCGGAAAACTAGGGAGGCACCTTTGCCAATTAGGAATCTTTTCATTAGGTTCAGCTCACTTGTTTTCTGCCAGAAGGACCCTTGAATTCATTGTAGCCGTTTTTTTCAACACTGGAACATAGTCTAACAAAGACAGGGTGAGTGCAGGAAAATTGGACTGCCCCAAGAGGCAGCACAAATGAAGGCTTCCTGTCAAAACAGAGCACTGGGAGGAGAGATAGCTTGGGGTATAAAGAGGCCTTTTCCTCCTGGCCTTCAGAGTCTGCCCACATCCTCACTCTTTGCTCATACTCAATAATTGCTATGGATGAATTGTTTGTTACACAGATGTTCAAGAGTGAGACCTTTTGTCTGCCTGTTCCAACATTGAGACAGACTTCCTCCAGCAGTCTGGGGTGCACAGAAGCCCTCAGGGTACACTGGGAACAGTGAGGGGAGCCCTGGAACATGCACTGTCTTGAAAGCATTCTCTGTGCTATGAAATCATTCCATTCATACCTTCCTTCATAGCAACTCTAGATGTTCACTGCTAGAAATACATGCATACATACACAGACACATGGAGTTACTGGCTCTATTCTTGTAGCAGGTCCTGAGGCTTGAACTGTGACCCTAGGCACTATCCCTGAGTTTCTTTTTCTCAAGGAAACACCGTATTGTTTCTTAACCCATGATTACTCTAGGCTGGTTTGCCGCATTTACACCCACAGATGATCCAGTCAACCCAGGACCCCAATTCAATTCTCAGCACTGGCAAAAATACATCAAACCAACAAAAATGGAGGAGGAAAAATCCAGCAATTTTTACACAACCGTTTTACCTCTGTTTCCTTTGCACAGTGACCACCATGGGTCTCAATGTCTTGGCTTGAAAATTGTTTGTGACCTTGCATGGCCAAAGGCTCACGGATTGTTGGTGAAGCCTGAGCCCAACCCAGATACCTAGGCCGTGAGTTCGATCCTCGTACTGCCACCTACACACAGCTGAAGATCCTAGGAAACTCGTTCCTATCTATAGGAACATTAATAGTATGTTTGACATGTACAAATTGAATTACTATTTAGCTAGACTTTCTAGTATAATATTGTACGCATAAATCTATGTTATTGAATAATTTAATTAATAACTTATTAAGTCTTCTACTGTGATTAATTAATGGAGGCATAATTTTAGACCAAATAATTGGTAGTAATAGAATATATAATTGGTAGTAATAGAATATATAAAAATAAGATATAGACATCACTTTATATAGAGTTATACACTAGAATCTACATAAATGTCTGTCTCTGTATACATTTATTTATAGATCTATATTCATATGTAAATAAACACACACTGCAATCTACATATTTATATTTTTATATATTGGCCACTCCTAGGGTTTGATCTCAGGTCCTCAAATTTGCCGGACAACTTCATTTACATCAGACTGGTGTGCTAACATTGAGCCATTCATGAAGTTGGCCTTCTAGGGCCGGAGTTCAAATCACAGAACTGCCAAAAACTTAATCCTGGTGGAAGAAGTCAATTGTCCCACTAGTTTTCCTTATGGGTGTCAAAATTCCTGGGTCTCAGGAATGATGTATAATACATAGGCAAATTTATGTCCTATGTAATAGGATGTAAAAAATGTTATATGTGTAATCATACTCACTAAAATACACAAGAAATACATAAAAATAAAATAAAATGAATAACTACACTAACTGCAATATAAGTAAACATGTGTATGCAAATATAAATCATGTATTTAAAATGTATATGAATATTATTTTTTGAGTGCTAAGACTTGAATTCAGGCCCTGGGAACAGGCCTGACTTTCTTGTCTTCCAGCACTGTGAGCTTCCCCTTCCCCGACAATGCTGCAGATTTACTCAGACTCTGAATTCAAATCCCAGGCCTGGCAGAAAAAATGGCGTGAATTCCAAGCCAAGGAGCCTCATAATTTTTAAATATTTTTAATGAATTTATTTATATATTTTTTGTTTGTCAAGCACAGGGCTTGAACTCAGGTTGTGGCAACTCTGCCTCATCTTTGATCACTCTAGGCTGGGGTGCAACCACTGGACCCACAACCGAACCTGGGTTCCTGGGCCCCAAAGATTTACAGGAAAATATAAATAAAATGACACAGATAAAAATCTGGCAACTTGCAGATGGCTGTCTGTTTTACATTTGTTTTTTTGCAAGGTGACCATCTTAGGTCTGAATGACATTGCTGAAAATTTTGTAACCTGACATTGCTGAAGGCTGGTGGGCTACCAGGCAAGCCATAGGTCAACACTGCAACATAGGCCCTGTGGTCGAGACCCGGTCCCGACCCCTACCAATGGTGGAAGATCCTAAGAGCCTCATTCCTATTCATAGGAATACTGATGGAAGATTATGAATGTCAAAATTAAATTAATTGTTCCTGAATGATACTACTATAAAATTAGTGATTTTAGGAGGCCAATGGATTTTAATGAATATTTTGACACATTAAAGAATACTATTAATTACATGGACACAATAGTTTTGTGATAGTGGTTAATTAAATTAATAATTCATTAAGGATGAACACAATAATATTAATTACATGGGGGCATAATAAATACCCAAGAATTGTTAAAAATGTAGTCTATTTAACTGAAGAATGTATAAACATCGCTGGCACTCTACACAGATCTATATTTATTTGTGTACTACCATCCGCATGTCAATCTTTCTTATTTTGTCAACACATGGGGCTAGATCTCAGGTGCTGGGAACTGCTTGTCAGCTCCATATGGCCCAGGCTGGCCGTGCTGACACTTACCCATTCATGAATTGGGCCTTGTAGGCTTTGAGTTCAGATTCCAGCACTCACAAAAATTGAATCGTGGAGTAAGAAGCACTGGTGACACATGTTTTCCTTTTCTGTGAGCGTCTGGGTGTCCAGTGTGAAGTTTCTTACATAGGCAAATCTATATCCCTTGTAATAAATGTAATAAATGTTCTATGAATAATACCAGTCAATAAAATAAATGGTAAATAAATGAATAAAACAACAAATAAAATGCATAACTACACTAAGCGCAATATGGGGTCAACATACGGGGCTCAGTCTCATGGCCTGAGAACTGCCTGGCAGCTGAATTGGCTACAGGCTGCCGTGCTGACAGTCACACATTCATGAACTGAGCCTTCTAGGCCCTGAGTTTAGATCCCAGCCCTGCCAAAAATGCAATCTTGGTGTAAGAAGCCGAGAGTGATACATATTTTCCTTTTCTATGAAATTGCTCGGTGCCAGGTAGGATGTATAATTCATATGCAAATCTATATGCTATGTAATAGGATATCATAAAGGTAAAAATGTCATAGGTGGAAGAATTGTCAGTATAATAAATGACAAACAGATTGAATTAGTAGTGAATCATTCTGAGATAATATTAGACAAAATAATTATAGGATGTGGATTATGTTTAATTACTATATTATTAAGCATTAACAGAATGAAAAGTAAATGGAGACAAAGTTAAATATCTAATAATTGGTAGTAACACATGATGCATAAATTAATTATAAATAGACGTCTAATTCTATAAAATATGTAATCCTATGTATGGATGTATGTACATATATGATAAACAATAACAGTATATTGAGTAATAATTAATGTTTTATTAATTGCTCAACTGGGATCCATCATTAAATGGAGAAATCATTTAATACCTAATAATTGGTAGTACTATTAGCTATAATTTAATAATATGCATACCACTGTCTCTATTTTTTTTTTGGTCCAGTCGTGGGCCTGAAGTCTGGGCCTGGGCGCTATCCCTCAGCCTTTCAGCTCAAGACTAGCACTCTACCACTTGAGCCACAGCACCACTTCCAGCTTTTTTTCTGCTTATGTGGTGCTAAGGAATCAAACTCAGGGCCTCATGCTTGCAAGGCAAGTACTCTATCACTGAGTCACCTTCCCAGACCACATATCTCTTTTTGTATATATATTTATATACAGCAATCTCTATTTATACCTCATGCACTCCTGGGACTGGGTGGTTGAGTGCTCGCCTAGTAAGCAGGAAGCTCTGGCTTCCATTCCTCAGTACCACATACAAAGAAAAACTGGAAGTTCTGCTTTCTTTCAATCAATTGTGTACTAGCCTGGAGCACAAATGCTTGGGGAGAGTGTCTAAGCCCTTACTAAAGGCCCAGGACTGCCGCCAAAAAAGGTAGACTGTTCTAACTGCAACTATAGAAGGTCAAGACTTCAAATACCTCATCACAGAGCAAGGTAGGAGTCTGGTGCTGACAGCTTCCACCTAACCTGACTTATCCAGATGTAAATCGCTGCAACCCAGCTCCACCGAACCAGACGCTGCTGGCTTACTTCAGTCATTCTAGCTGCTCATGGGCTTTAAAACCCAGCCCTGGCAGGAAGTCTGTGAGACTCTTCAAAACGTGGTTCCAAGTGGTAGGGCTGTAGCCTTGAGCAAATGTTATTAGAACAGTATCCCTATATTTGAGTTCAAGCCCCATGGGTAAACTCCCCCCCTAAAAAAAACACCCCACTAAACCATTAGATGTGAACTTGTGTGGTTTGTGAAATGTTCCTCAAAGAATGGTGATACTAAAGAAAGCACGCTGATTTTAATGACAGCTTGTGGAATAGAGGTATGTGCTGAGTCCTTCATAGGGTGCTCTGTGCTGAGTAATGCACAGGGTGGTATGTGCTGAGTCCTTCACAGGTTACAGTGTGCTGAGTCCTGCTTTGGGTTCTGGGTGCTGAGTCTTTCACATGATGCTGTGTGCTGAGTCCTTCAAACAGTGTCATGTGCTGTGTCCTTCACAGGGTGCATTCTTTCATCTGGTTCTTGTAAGAGCTCCACAACTGAGATGCTTACGCAGATAAGAATATTGAGGCTCAGATATATCCCCATAGAAGGGACAAAATTAAGTATTACTGAAGACTAGTGAGTTGTCTCCTGCAGACCATTGTTTTGCTTTGTTTTTTCTCAGTCATGAACCTTGATCTCAGGACCTAGATTCTGACCCTTACCTCTTGGGCTCAAGGCTAACACTCCACACGTGGAGCCAAGGATCCCTTTGCAGCAGAGTGCCATGGCCTAGGGGTCGATAGCTGAGGTCTGTCATCTTGCCTTCTCAGCAAGCTGAGATCTGAGGATCTGGGTTCTAAACTATCCCAGACACAAAAAGTGCCATGAGACTATTATCTCCAATTCACCACTAAGAAACATTAAGTGGAAGCTTGGTGCTTGTGGCTCATGACTATCATCCTAGGTTCTCAGGAGGATGAGAACTAAGGATCATGGTTCAAAGCTGGAAAAGCTGTTGCTGCTATTGATGCATAACATCTTGCTATTATTGGTCTTTTTATATAAATATATATAAATATCTATATACATATATATATAATTTGAATTTTTGGAAACTTTACCTGTGCTGTCAACTTTGGAAAAAGTATTCCAGTTTACCGTGTTGAGTTGGCATTGTACAGAAATTAATAGCCATATTGGTCTAGAAATGTTAAACTTAATTTTTTTTCCATTTGTACAGGGGTAAATGCACTGTATTAAATATGTAAGGTCTTATCTACATGGGTTTGATTACAGAAACTAATAAAGTATTCTCTTAATAAGGAGGAAAAAAGAACTAAGGATCATGGTTCAAAGCTAGCCTGGGCAGGAATGTCCTTGAGACACTTAGCTCCAATGGACCACCAGAAAACCTGAAGTAGAGCTGTGACTCAACTAATAGAGCACAAGACTTGAGCTGAAGAGCTCAGGGACAGCACCCAAGCCCAGACTTCAACTCCTACAACGGACAACATAAAAAAAAAAAAAAAAAAAAAAAAACAGAAATAATCTAACAAACCTGAAATACAAGGCTGGGAATGTGCCGTAGGGGTAGAGTGCTTTGTATATATGAAACCCTGGGCTTGATTATTCAGGACCACATCACTAGAAAAAGTATGAAGTGGTTCTGTGGCTCAAGTGAGAGAAGGCTATCCTTGTACAAGAGAAATTAGGTACAGTGCTGAGTTCAAGCTCCACGACTGTATGTGTGCACACATGGACATACACACACAGACACACAGACACACAGACACACATACACATAGACCAGAAGTGAAGCTCTGACACAAAATGGTAAATCACTGGACTTCTCCACTGAACATATGGTCAGCACCCAGGCCCTGAGTTTAACCCCCAAACCTACCCACCCAAGGCCCAATTAGGAAAGGTCAAAGTTTCAGAACCTGATGATCTTCACCAGCTCTAGATGACAGGAAGACATGTGCTTGGATTTCTCAAGCTTCTAGAAAACCAAGGAGAGGTATCATAGGCCTATCATCACCGGCAATGTAATATTTCATTATATATTTCATTATATATTATATTGAGCACTGTATCTGAGCACCGGAATATAGTCTCACAAGGGCAGAATAAGTGCAGGGAACTTGGACTGCCACGGGAGGTGGCACAAATGAAGGCTTCCTGCAAAAACATAACACTGGGAAGAGAGATAGCTTGTAGTGCAAAGAGGCCTTTTTCTCCCGGCCTTCAGAGTCCCCCCACACTCATCCTAACTAATTGGCCTAGATGGAGTTGTTATTACAAAGCTGTACAGGACTGAGGCCTTTTGTCTGCCTGTACAAACAATGAGAGAGACTTCTTCCAGCAGGCCTGGGATGCAGAGAAACCCTCAGGCTACCCTGGGAACAGTGAAGGGAGCCCTGGAACATACATTGTCATAAAAGTAGTCTCTGTGTTATGAAATCATTGTATTGAAAAAAAATCCTTGCTTGGTGCCATTCACCATATCTACTCTGGAGATTTGCCTGTAGGAATACACCCATACATACAAAAAGACATGGAGGTATAGGCTCTATTGGGGGTGGGCAGGTCCAGGGGTTGAACATTGAGCCTAGACGTTGCACCTGAATTCCTTTTGCTCAAGGGTAGTGCATTAACCTTGAGTCACAGCCTTACTTCTGGGTTTTTCTGGGATCTCTTAGAAATAAAAATGTCATGTCCTTTCCTATGCTGGCTGGTTTCAAACTAAGATTCTCTACATCTCAGCCTCTTAAGAAGCTGGGATTACACTGACACCTGTCTTACTTTTCTTCTTCATTTTTTTAATCTGCACAATCTGACTTCTTAACAGGATCATTCCAATAGTTTGAATTTATAAGTAAACTACCCCAATATTCTTTATAGTGCTTTCTCTGAGAAGGATTTTCTCTCCTCATCTTCTCTGGTCACAGATTTGAAGCCAAAATTGAGAAATGAGTGTCACAGGATTTGGGAGCATATGTCCACAGGACATGCCAGTTCTGTCACTTAGTATTGAGCTGAAATGAATTTACTGTCTCAAGATGAGAGGACTGAAGCTGGAGCGATCCTCATACTGTCTGCATTGCTCCTTTTGCCTATAAAATGATCTAATAATTATGAGTGTTTTGTGTCTCCATCCTTAAGTATCTGGAGAATACTGGAAGCAACTGCATGTTTCTGTTTTCTCTAGTACCTCCCGAGATTTAGACTAAGGGTTTGTGTGGAGAGGCTCCTCGGTGAATCCCTGAGAAAAGCCGCTTGAAACCTCCTCAGGAGATCGCCATCCAAAGCCAGCCCAACCAGGAAAGTCTGTGAGACTCTTATCTCCAATAAGTGGAGCAGTGGCCCAGATGGTAGAGCTCGAGCTTTAAGAGAACAAGCTGAGTGGGAGATTCAGTCCAGACCAGGCAGGAAAGCCTGGGAGGTGCTTATGTCCAATTAACAACCAGATGGCTGGAGCTGTGGCGGTGGTAGAGCCTCAGCCTTGAGCAAAACAGCTCAGGAACGCATCTTGCCCTGAGTTTAAGCCCTGGCATGGCCAAAAAGAAAATTCAAAAAGAGGAGGCCCTACCTCCTCAGTGCCCTACCTGCTTATGTGTGTAAATTACCTCCCTGAATGTAAACAGAGCACATGTAATGCTTCTGTTTTTATTTACTGATTTATTCTTCAGATATGTTCATTGTGCATACTACATCATTCTCTTCACTTCAGGCCCATCGCTTTTCTCTTCTAGGGTTTCTGGCCTCTGTCTTTATATGATGCACACTTAAGCTTTCAGCAGCCTTTATTTACATTTTATTATGAGGCCAATGCCACAAATGAGGCAGGGAAAGAGAAGATCAGGTTTCATAGTAGTAACCGGTATTCAGAAAATTAAACATAAAATTAAACGTGAAATGGAAGCATGCTTAAGTAAAAACTACCATTAAGAAAAGATGAGGGGGCTGGGAATGTGGATTAGTGAGATTGCCTAACATGCAAGAAGCCCTGTGTTTGATTTCTCAATAGCACATACACAGAAAAAGCCAGAATTGATGCTGTGGCTCAAGTAGTAGAGTGCTATAGACAGTGCCCAGGCCTTGAGTTCAACCCAAGAACTGGCAAAAAGATACCTAGCTGGCTAAGGTAGGTAGATTGATGATAGATAGATAGATAGATCGATAGATAGATAGATAGATAGATAGATAGATAGATAGATAGATAGATAGATGATAGATACATAGATACATAGATACATAGATACATAGATAGATACATAGATACATAGATACATAGATAGATACATAGATACATAGATACATAATTACATAGATACATAGATAGATGATAAATGAAGCTCATCTTGGTCGTTAGAAGGAAAGAAAGGAACAATTCTGTCATGAGGGCTTTTAAAGTGTGCCAGGACACCATCATCGCCTTCACACAATCACAGAGCAAGAAGACAGTCTCTGTCCCACTTCTCAGGCAGCCGAAGGTCCCAGAGTCAAGAGGGCACAGCCAGGTTCTAACTCAGGTGCTTGGAGACAGTAAAAAAGGGCATTGCCTCTCCTTGGACTGGGGATTTGCATTAATGATGTGGAGAATGAAGGAAGGAGAATGGCCTGGAAGAGGTAGAAGAAGGGCCTTCAAATCTGACAGACGGAGAGTCAAAAACCCACTCCATAAGGCCAGAGAGTATGGTGTTTCTACACTGTTCCTGCCCTCTCCCCCACTAATCTGGCTCACTATTATGAACTTAATGATAGCTTGAAGCTCGGTTCACCTGAGGCTGGAAGGTTAATTAGTCATTGTTTGAAGAGGCTGAGAAAAGCCTGACCCTAGTGTAAGTCTAACAAATATTTCAGGTTTCCCCCTATTTCTGGCTGTGCCTGGAATGAATGAAGTGGTTTTGCAGCTCACTTCACTGTTGAGTGTGTACATTCTGCCTCCTAATCCTGCAGGCCTAGGTCTCTTCACCTAACCTGGCTTTTGAAACTGTTTACTGTCCTCCAAATATAGTGTTTCAGTGGAGTTCTTCCTGCCAACATGGCTAAGACTTGGATCCTGAGAACTTCATTTGAACCCAGGATGGGTCAATGATGTGTCTTTCCTGCTTCTATAGCTCAAGAATTTAGAGTGCGAGTAACTTCTCATCACCAAGCGAAACACAGGAAGCTCTTGAACATCTGACCTTTCAGAAGTGGAAGTCAGAGTGTCATAGACTTTCCTGCCCTGGCTGGCTTCAGCCTGTGATACTGAGACCTCAGCCTCCTGTGCTAGGGTGATGGGCTTGAGCTACTGGTACTCTGCTAGCTTAAGAACTGTAATAGAAGTCAACTGCTTATCACAAAGGGCTTGGGGATCATATTAATCCCTTCAACATTGGACCTTTCAGAACCCTGTAGGACACAAAGTTATAATGCTAGAGTCAGAGAAGCTGGGTATATGGATGTGTTCACTTGAACCTTGAGCTCTGACTCCAATTCTGGTTACATCTGTGTTCATTTTCCACAGGATGTTCTCATAATTAGCAAATAGGAAAAGTACTTTCATTAATCCTCACTTTTTTTCCAGTTGTGTGTCTTGTATCAAGCCTGGGCACTGTCCCTGAGCCCTTCAGTTCAAGGTGAACACTCTACCACTTGAGCCACAGCGCCATATGAGGTCTTTTGGTGGTTCATTGGAGATAAGAGTCTAACAGGCTTTCCTTGTGTAGGCTGTCTTTGAACTGTGGTGTTCAAATCTCAGCCTCCTGAGAAGCTAGGTTTCCAGGAGTGAGCCACTGGCATCTAGCCTATTGTTTTTGACAGTCCTGGGGCTTGAACTTAGGGCCTGGGTACTGTCTCTGAGCTTCTTTTTCTCAAGCCTAGCGCTCTACCACTTGAGCCACTCCACAGCTTCTGGATTTTTCTGAGTATGTGGCTCTGAGAATTCAAACCTTGTCATTCATGCATGCTGAGCGAGCTCTTTACCACTAATTCACATTTTAACCCCACCCTTGCAATTTTATCCCTCAATTTGCTTCTGTGTATAAATCATGTAAAGAAATCCCTATAGGAAAATGGCCAAAGATAAGTAAGACAAGGCTTATACTGGGGACAGAGTCTAAACATGTTAAGACTGTAACAAATACCTCCATTTAATTATGTATTTTGTTTCAACACGTAATATAGTATTAATGAAAAATGAGTCAATGTCCTAATTTATTTTGTATATTTTTTAATTGTATTTTATTTTATTTGAGAACATACTGTACAGAGGGGCTACAATTACATGGGCAGGATAATGCATACATTTCTTACCAAGCATTGCAGCCTCCTCCTTTGTTTACCCTTCACTTCCCTTCCCCGCCTCCCCCCTCCCCCCACCCAATTTTACCCCGCTCCCCCCACCCAATTATACCCCCCTCCCCCCCACACCGACATTGTAAAGCTGGTTTTGACATGACATTTTGTACTTCTCATTGTTGCAACAGGTCCACCTGAATCCTTAAACGACTTGTTTGTCCCCATCTCCTCCACATGTTATACTGACATCAAATATAGTGAAAGCCGGGGTTACACTGTGGGGGAGGGACATACAAAGCAACAAAGAAATAATCTTATAAATGCGTTAGAAACACATGCATGAAAGAAACGAAAACATTAAAATACATATTTAAGGGTTCATTTTCCTAACATCACATTATCTGACCTTTTCCGCTTGACTCATACCTATTCTAGATATTGCAAATAAGGGAAACCATGGGACCTATGCTTCTTTGGGCCTGGCTTACTTTTATTTTGTATATTTTTATAATACATGTACAACATGTAAAACATGTGTACAATAACACTAAATACAATAAACAATAAATGAATCAAATAAATACAAAATCAATAATAAAAATAATAATATGTAATAAATATACATATGTAAGTATATATCATATATTACACATGCATGGAAATATTTTTTCCATTGCAGGGCCTTCATTTAGTTCCTGGGAACTCTAGACTGAATTTCTTTTCCTCAAGTACAGTGAGCTTCACCTTCACCCTTGTTGCAAAAGAGTTACTGGGCAATGCAATCAAATCCCAGCAATGGCAGAAATACTGGCCCAGTTCCAAGACAGTGACTTGATTTTTTTTAATGGAAGCAGTTATGTTTATTCAGTTCCATACTGAGCATTAAAAGCAAAGCAGTGTAGAATTTTGTACAACTATTTAGACATCCTTCCCTTATGCCCAAAATGCTTCTCTAAGCATTATATTGTTTCATTTTTTGCACGTTTTTAATTGTAAAAATGTTGTACTGAGAGTTACAGTTACATGAACAAGGTAATGAGTACATTTCCTATTGAGCATTGTTGCTTCCTCCTTTGTTTTCCTCTTACCATCCCTTCCCTCCAATCTCCACAATTGCTCCCCGTGCCAAGGTCAGTGACTTAATTTTTTATTTTTGGCTTGGCATGGGGTTTGAACTCAAGTATTGGCAACTCTGAACCTTCCCTGACATTGCTACAGATATACAAAGACCCTGAGTTCAAATCCCAGGCTAGGAAAGAAAATTAGCAGATATTTCAAACCAGGGAGATTTTTTTTATTTAGTTAAATAATTAATTAATTTTGTATTTATTCTTTTTGCTTTTGCCAGCCATGGGGATTGAACTCGGGTCGTGGAAACTCTGTCTCAGCTTTAATCACCCTAGGCTAGGGTCCAGCTTCCAGACCCACAGCCAGTCCTGGGATCCTAGGCCCAGAGAGCTTGCAGGATGAAACAAAAAGTGGGACAGCACAAAAAGTCGCAAGCTGCAGAGGGATGGAGGTTTTACATTTTTTTTCTTTGCACGGTGACTCAGTTGCAAAGTGGACCTGACGTGCCATAGCTGAAGGCTGGTGGACTATCAGGAAAGCTATAGGCCGACCTGTCAACATTGGCCTCATTTTCAAATCCCAGTCCCGACAACTACCAATGGCAGGAGATCACAAGAGACTCGATTGAGAGAGCAGTTTGTGCATCAGTCAAGTCTAAAATTGGATGCAAGAATCCTAGGATGCTGATGGATCTTTTTTTTGGGGGGGGGGCGTCCTGTCATGGAGCCTGAAATCTGGGCCTGAGCAATGTCCTTCAGCTCTTCTCTCAAGGTTAGCACTCTACCCATTGAGCCACAGGACCACTTCCAGGTTTTTCTTTTTTCTGCTTATGTGGTGCTGAGGAATCAAATTCAGGCCTCATGCATGCAAGGCGAGCGCTCTACCACTGAGCCACCTTCCCAGCCCCTGATTGATCTTAATTAATAGTTTATTAAGCATGGAAAGAATAATATTCCTTCAATGACAGTATAATAAATACCTAAGAGTTGGTCGGAATGTAGTAGAGGTCATTCAGTCATAGATAGACAGCTCTGGCACTCTTTACCAATATATATTCATTTGTATACCACCGTCTGGCTATTCATATATTGCTGTTTTGGCCAAACCTGGGACTCGATCTCAGTATGTGGGAACCACCTGACAGCTTCATTGTCTAGCTGCTGCCGTGCTCACACTCACCCATTCATGAATTGGGCCTACTAGGCACTGACTTTAGATCCCAGCACTGCCAAAAATTTAATCTTGGAGTAAGAAGCTGAGTGTGACACATGTTTTCCTTTTCTGGGAGATTACTGGGTGTCAGGCATGATGGAGACCACATCTGCCCATCTAGATGCTATGTGATAGGATGTAAACAATGTAATAAATGGTATAGGTATCATCAGAGTCAATAAAATATATGGTAAATAAATGAATAAAACAAGAAATGAAATGAATAACCACATCAAACATGATATGGACTGAATATCTGTATGGAAGTATAAATCCTATCTTTAAAATCTATATAAAGAGTATGTTTTCCAGGACTGAGGCTTGAATTCAGGCCTAGGGAACAGGCCTGACTTTCTGTCTTCAAGCGTGGTGAGATTCCCCTTCCCCCACAGTGCTGCATATTTAGCCCGACCTTGAGTTCAAATTCCAGGCCTGGCAGAAAAAAATACCACAAATTGCAAACCAGGGAGTTAAGTAATTTATTTATTTTTTCTTTTGTCTTTTCTTTTTCTTTTCCTTTTTTTTTTTTGGCCATGCATGTGGCTTGAACTCAGATCGTGGCAGCTCTGCCTAAGCTTCTATCACACTACCCTGGGGTGCAGCCTCTGGAACCAAAGCTGATCCTGGAATCCTAAGACCCGAGGTCTGACAGGAAAACAAAATGAAAATGGCACCAAAAAAAAAAAAAAAAAAAAAACAGGCGCGAGCCGTACATGGTAGGTGGTTTCTTGGCTTTGGTTCCTTGCACGGTGACCATCATAGGTCTGAATGACATGGCTTCAACACACAGGTGACCTGTCATTGCTGAAGGCTGGCTGGCTGTCAGAAGAGCCATAGGCCAAACACACAACAGAATGCCTGAGTTCAAATCCCCGTCCTGACACCTACCAATGGCAGAAGATCCCAAGAGACTCCTGCCCATTCATAGAAGTTCAGATGGAATGGTATCCAACTCAAGATTGAATGAGTAGTCCATGCAGTGGTCTAGTCTCAAATTAGACACAATAATTCTAGGACACATATTGAATTTAATTAGTGGTTAATTAGGCACAAAAAGAATAATATTCCTACAATTGAGGCATAACAAATACCAAAGACTTGGTAAGAATGTAGTAGATGTCATTGAATACTAGATACATGGCTATGGCACTCTGTACTAGTACACATTTATTGGTATACTACCACCTGCCTATCCATCTATGGCTATTTTGGTCACCCCTGATGCTCGATCTCAACTCCTGACAAAAATTTCATCCTGGAGTTAGAAGCCAAGTGTGACATCTGTTTTTCTTTTCTGTGAGAGTGCTGAATGTCAGGCATGATGGATAACAAGTCTACAAATCTAAATGCTATGTGATAGGATGTAATACATGGTTAGGTATCATCACAGTCAATAAAATAAATGGCAAATAAATGAATAAAACAAAAAATACAATGAAGAACCACACCAAACATAATATAGAATGAACATCTGTATGGAAGTTCAATCCTATCTTTAAAATGTATATAAGGAGTACGTTTTACAAGGGTAGGTCCTGAATTCAGGCCTAGGGAACAGGCCTGACTTTCTGGTCTTCAAGCACAGTGAGCTTCCCTTTCCCCCACAGTGCAACAGAGTTACCCGGACCCCACGTTCAAATTCCAGGCCTTGCAGACAAAAAATGTCACACATTCCAAGCCAGGGAGCTTCATTAGCATTTTTATTATTTTTTTAAAGTTCACTTTGCCTTTATTTGATACATTTTGATTTTAAAACATGAGAGTTTTCAAAAAAGGGGTTTAAACTTTTACATTTTAGCATAGCACATTGATGTTTCTATTTTGGCCATCTGCCATGAAGAGTGAGAATGAAAATGAGGACATTATTTCTCCCTAGAAGGTTGGGAGAGTTGATGTTATTTCTTTTTTTTTTTTTTTTTGGTTGGTCCTGGGGCTTGAACTCTGGGCTTGGACGCTGTCCCTGCGCTCTTCAGATCAAGGCGAGCACTCTAACACTTGAGCCTCAGCACCACTTCTGGTTTTCTAGTGGTTTATTGGAGATAAGAGTCTCATGGACTTTCTTGCCTGGGCTCGCTTTTAACCCTGACCCTCAGATCTTAGCCTACTGAGTAGGTAGGATTACAGGCTTGAGTCATCGGCACCTGGCAACTGATGTTTTTCTATTCAGAGTTACTTCTGTAATTATAAACTGTCTGCAATTTGTGTGAGTTTTCCTCAGTGCCTACCACGAAATACACTAGGGGTGTCTTCATACCACAAAAGGTTGGGTTTTTGGATAAAAACTCACTTGTGTGAGGAGAGTAGGTACTTGTAAGCATTTTGGGAATAAATTGGATTGTAAAATTAAAAACAAAAACATTGGGACTGGGATGTAGCCCAACAGTGGAGTAGTTGCCTAAAGAGCATAAGACCCTGGAAGAAAAGTTTCCTAAAGCTTAGAATGTTAGAATTTTGTATGAACAAACTTCTTTCTTCGGTGGCGGGGCTTGAACTCTTGGCTTGAGCGTTATCCCTGTGCTCTTCAGACCAAAGGCGTGCACTCTACTGCTTGAGCTATAGCACCACTTCCAGTTTTCTAGTGGTTTAATGGAGATAAGAGTTTCACGGCCTTTCCTGCCAGAGCAGGCCTTGAACCACCATCTTCAGATCTCTGCCTCCTGAGTAACTAGGATCATAGGCATGGGCCTCATGGGCCTGGCACATGAACAAACGTCTTAAAGATTGATTCTGAAGAAAGAAACTTGGAATATACTTTTAGTACAAATAATTTATAATGCCATGGTTAAGACACTAATTCAGAAGTATTTATTCATTGGCTGGTTTCTTAGTTTATTCACATATATATACATTAATAATATATATACATAACATATACATTATTAACATATACATATATATTACTAGAAACATAGCTTTGAAGTGTACCTAAGAACATATGTGATCATGAAAAGTTATACAACTGCACAAACTTGATCTTTTTTTCCCTTTGTTTGGTACCCTAAATTAGGTGGGATTTGTGTACTATTGTTTGTTCTCTGTTTTTGGAGGAGTTCTCTCCCCTTTATGCCCCAAAACCCCTCTCCCTGCACTTTAACTCAGCTTGCTCTTTCTTGGCTTTGTTTTTCATAGCTGTTTTTCTACCAATTCAGCCATCCCTGTACTGTAGCCTGGTTTTTGGCCAGTTAATTGGAGATGACATCTCTCAGGCTTTTCTGCTTGGATTGGCTTTGAAACTTAGTCTTCCACTTCTCACCTCTGAGTAGCTGGGATTACAGATGTGAGCCACTGGGGTACCTATGGATAAATTAGACTTTGGTTGATGTATTCATTCTGTTTTTCTATGCATGGGATGATCTACTATAGAATTTCTGTGAATGTCCTGGGTATGAAGTAAGATACATAATGCATATGTAAGTCTGTATAGTTCTCGAAAATGTAATCAATTTAATACACAAGTATAATACTAGTCAATAAAATAATGAAGGAATGAATAATTCAAAATAAAATAAATATACTCAAAGCAATATGCAATAAGCATAAGTATGTAGATATTAATCATTATTTCAAATGTGGATGAATATTACTTTAAAAGGGCTGGGGATTGAATTCAGGCCTAGGGAACAGGCCTGAATTGCTTGTGTTCAAAGCGGGTAAGTTTCTCTGTCCCCAACAGTGCATTAGAGTTACCCAGTCTCCGAGTTTAATTCCCAGGCCTGGCAGAAAAAAAAGGCATGAATTCCAAACCAGGGAGCTTCATTAGTAATATATATATATATATATATATATATATATATATATATATATATATATATATATATATATATCATGGGACTTGAACTCTGGCCTTGGAAGCTGTCCTTGGGCTCTTCAGCTCAAGGCGAGCACTCTATCACTTGAGCCAAAACGCTACTTCACTACTTCGGGTTTTATAGTGGTTTAATGGAGATAAGAGTCTCAAGAACTTTCCTGCTAGGGCTGGCTTTGAACCGCGATTTTCAGATCTCAGCCTCCTGAGTAGCTAAGATTACAGGCGTGAGCCTTTGGTGCCCGACTATTTTTAATATTTTAAAATTATTTCATTTATTTATTTATTCATTCATTCATTTATTTATTGCCAAGCACAGGGATTGAACTCAGGTCGTGGCAACTCTGCCTCAACAAATATCACCCTAGGCTGGGATGGTGCAGTATCTGGACCCATAGCCCATCTTGGGATCCCAGGCCTTGGGGGCTGACAAGAA
This sequence comes from Dipodomys merriami, assembly GCF_024711535.1. Classification (NCBI taxonomy): domain Eukaryota; kingdom Metazoa; phylum Chordata; class Mammalia; order Rodentia; family Heteromyidae; genus Dipodomys; species Dipodomys merriami. The sequence goes on along the minus strand of NW_027206322.1, from coordinate 489,990 downwards.
ACAAAATGAAAACGGCAGTGAAAAAAAGTAACAAACTGTGGATGGATGGCGGTTTCTTGGTTTTCCTTACTTGCATGGTGACCATCCTGGGTCCAAATGACAAGGCTGCAACCTGTATGTCACCTAGCATTGCTGAAGGCTGGCAGGCTGTTAGTGAAGTCAAAGGCCAACCTGGACACCGAGGCCCTGAGTTTGAATCCCGGTCATGCCAGTATAAAGGGCTGGAGAGCCTAAGAAACTATTGTCTGTCCTTAGGAACACCAGAGGAATGTGATCAATGGTATGTTTGGATGAGTAGTTCATCAATCAGTCTAGCATAAAATTAGACCTAATAATCACAGGACACAAATTGATTTTAATTCATAGTTTATTATGCATTAAAAGAATACTATTCATTAAATGGAGTCCTCACTAAAAACCTGAGAATCTGTAGGAACACAGTATATGTCATTTAATACCAGATAGACATCACTGGCAGTATCTAAATACCTAAATATATATTTATCTGTATACCACTGTCTGCATAGAAAGGTATTGCTCTTTTGGCCAAACCTGTGGCTCCATCCCAGTTCCTGGGATTCACTTGGCAGCTGAATGGGCTAGAAGCTGCCATGCTGACACTCACCCACTCATGAATTGAGCCTCTTTGGCCCTCAGTTCAGGTCCCAGCATTGCCAAAAATTTCATCTTGCAGTAAGATTCCAAGTGTGAAACCTGTTTTCCTTTTCTGTGCAAATTCTGGGTGTCAGGTATGATGTATATGGTATTAATATGTCTGAAAAGCTACGTGCTATGGAATAGATTGGAATAAATGTAATAAATATTATAGGTGTACTCAGGATCAATAAAATAATTGGTAAATAAATAAATACTAAAATATAATGAAACACTCCAGCAAACACGATATGGACTGAACATATGGATGTTAGTATAAATCATATACTAAAAATTACTATAAATGTTATGTTCTCCAGGATTGGGGCTAGAATTCAGGCCTAGGGAACTGTCTTGAATTCCTTATCTTTCAGGAGGGTAAACTTCCCCTTTCCCCACAGTGCACCAGATTTACTCAGACTCCGTGTTCAAACCTCAGGACTAGCAGAAAATAAAAGACACAAATTCCAAGCAAGGGAGCTTCATTAGTCCTTTTAATATTTTTAGGTTTTATTTATTTATTTATTTATTTATTTATTTATTTATTTATTTATTTATTTATTTATTTATTTATTTATTTGTCAATCACAGGGCTTGAACTCAGGTCGTAGAAACTCTGCCTCAGCTAACATCACCCTAGCCTGGGATGGTGAAACCTCTGGACCCACAGCCTATCCTTGGATCCTAGGCCTTGGGGGCTGACAGGAAATCAAAATGAAAATGGCATCAAAAAAAGCTGTGAACTGCGGATGGTCAGTAGTTTCTCGGGTTTCCCTTCCTTTCATGGTGACCATTCCCGTGTCCAAGTGACACGGCTGCAACCTGTAGTTCACCTGGCATTGCTGAAGTCTGTCGGGCTGTCAGCGAAGCCATAGGCCAATCTGGACACCTAGGCCCTGAGTTTGAATACTAGTTATGCCACTTACAAAGGGCTGGAGAGCCTACAAAATTATTGCCTGTCCCTAGGAGCACCAAAGGAATGTGATCAATGTCATGGTTGGATGAGTAGTTCATGAATCAGTCTAGCATAAAATTAGACCCAATAATCACAGGACACAGATTGATTAAAATTCATAGTTTATTTTGCATTAAAAGAATACCATTGATTAAATGGAATCCTCACTGAAGACCTGAGAATCCATAGGAATGTAGTATATATCATTGAATACCTGATAGACATTTCTGACAGTATCTAAATATCTAAATTTATATTTATTTATATACCATTATCTACATAGAGAGTTATTGCTATTTTGGCCAAACCTGGGGCTTGATCCCAGACACTGGGATCCAATTGGCAGTTGAATGGGCTAGCAGATGCCATGATGACACTCACCCATTCATGAATTGGGCCTCCTTGGCCCTTAGTCTAGTTTCCATCATTGCCAAAACTTTCTTCCTGGTGTAAGATTCCATGTGTGACACCTGTTTTCCTTTTCAAGTACTGGGTGTCAGGTATGATGTACATAATATATCTGCAAAGCTACATGATATGGAATAGATTGGAATAAATGTAATAAATATTATAGGTGCACTCACAGCCCATAAAATAAATGCTAAATCAATCTATCAATAATAAAATATAATGAATCACTCCAACAAACACGGTATAGACTAATATATAGATGTAAGTATAAATCAAATATTTAAGATGTCTATAAATGTTACATTTTTTGGGCTGGTGCTTGAATTCACGTCTAGGGAAGTGTTGAGAAGTTAACGCATGATTCGCATAGGAAATGATAGACAAGACCTTTGGCACAATGATTATTTTAAATTAGGACTACATGAAGTATGACAATAATAGTTACGTTCAGGAAATCAAGGCATTGGGAAAGATCCAAGAATCGGTACTCACATGGTAGATAGGATTCCAACACAGTTCGCCACATCTCCGACTCTATACAAATAGGTATTTATTAGCACACAAGTTTCAGCATAAGAATGGATGAATATGGTGCACCAGCCCCACCCTGGGGCTCAAGCTCAAGTTATGGGAATGCCCTAGCACCTTAGTGGCTCACAGGCTGATGTGCTCACCTTGACCCATTCACCAATTTTGCCTGCTAGACCCTGAGTTCAAATCCCAGTACTTCCAAAAGATCCATCCTGATGTGAGAAGTCAATCAATCTACCAGTTTTCCTGTCCTGTGAAAGTCCTGCACCTAAGCGAGGATGGAGAATGCTATATAGGCAATTCTACAGCCATGGGAATAGGTTGTCATCCATGGCAGCACAGATATACCTGTCACCATACTCAATAAAATACACAATACATCCATGAATAAATCTCAAAATAAAAAAAAAACTACATTGAATGGAAGATGCATACCACAACTGTATGTAAATAGAGATCTTATGTTTAAAAGAGATGAGCTTTATATTTTGTCCAGTGCTGGGGCTTCAAATCAGGCCCTGGACCAGGCTTGACATTCTAGTCTTCAAGGATGTTGAGCTCCCCTTCCCCCACAGTGTAATGGAGTTAACCAGACCTAAGTTCAAATGACAGCACTGACAAAAGTTTCATCCTGATGTCAGAAGCCAGTCATTGAACCTGTTTTCCTCTCATGTGGAAGTCCTGGGTCTCAGCTAGGATAAAGAATGAATGCATAGGCAACCCTATAACCATGGGAACAGGTCATCATCCATGTCAGCACAGTTATATCTGACACCATACTCAGCAAAATGCACAATACCTCCATGAATTAGACAGAAAATAAGGAAAAGGAGTGCACTGAATGCAAGATGCTGTTCACATATATACGTCAATATAGATCCTATGTTTCAAGGATGAATCTATGCCTATCCTGGCCCTCCCTGGGGCTCGATGTCAGGTCCTGAGAACAGCCTAGCTCCTCAGTTGCTCACAGGCCAGTGACCTCTCCTTGACCCTTTCGCCAATTGGCCTGCTGGGTTCTGAATTCAAATCACAACAGTACCGAAACATGAATCCTGATATTAGAAGCCCATAGATCCACCTGCTTTCCTGTCCTGTGAAAGTCCTAGATCTCAGCTAGGATGGAGAAAGCATAGGCAACTCCATGGACATGGGAATCAGTTGCCATCCATGTCAGTATAGTTATATCTGTCACCATACTCAATAAAATACAAAATGCAGTCTTGACTAAGACACACACTGAAAGCATGAGGCATTCCACACATGTATGTAAATAGAGATCCCATGTTTAAAATAGGTGGGCATATGATTTTTGCCAGTGTTGGGGGTTCAGTTCAGGCCCTGGGAGCAGGCCTGACCTTGTAGTCTTCAAGGATGGTGATCTTCCCCTTCCCCCACAGTGCAACAAAGTTACCCAGACCTGAATTCAAATCCCAACTCTGGCAATAAAATGGCGTGAATTCTGAGCGAGGGTGCTTCATTCATAATTTTTTATTTATTTATGGGTGTTTTTTTTTGCCAAACCCAGGCCTTGAACTCAAGTCGAGGCAACACTGCCTTTGCTGCAATTATCCTAGGATATAGCCTCTGGACCCACAGCCCATCCTTGGATCCTAGGAAAAAACAAAAACAAAAACAAAAACAAAAAACGGCCAGAAGGGGAAAAAAGCAGCAGGAATTTCCACCTCGTGCTTGTACGTTTATTTTCCTTTGCATAGTGACCCTGTTGGTCTGAACCCGGCGGCCTACAGAGTGAAGGTGACCTGGCATGGCTGAAGACCTGCTGGCTATCGGGGAAGTCACAGCCAACCATGCAACGGAGGCCATGGGTTGGAATCCGGGTCAGCTGCCCTACATTGTGGGAATGGTGGAAGATCCTGAAGTACTCGTTTCTGGACCTAGGAAGTGTGGAATGTGATCATCTCATCCTTGAATGAGTAGTTCCTGCAGGATGCAAGTAGGAAATGATAAGCAAGACTCATGGGGTATCCATTATTTTTTATGAAGAGTTGATGAAGTGTGACAATAATCATCACAGTCAAGAAATGGAGGCATTGGGGAAGATCTGAGAATTTGTAGTCACAGGGTAAATTGGATTCCATCACAGGTCGCCATGTCTCCTACTCTATTCAAATATGTACTTATTTGCATACTACCTTCAGCTTATAAATGGACGACGATTGTGCTCCCCCTCACTCCGGGCCTCGATCTCAGGTCCTGGGAATGGCCTAGATCCTTAGTGGCTCACAGGCTGGTGTGCTCATGTGGATCCATTCGCCTATTGGGCCTGCTAGCCTCCAAGTTGAGATACCAGCAGTGCCAAAAGATTCATCCTGATGTCTGAAGCCAATCATTGCACCTGTTTTCCTTTCCTGTGCGAGTCCTGGGTCTCCTCTAAGATGTAGAATGCATGGGCCACCCTGTGGCCATAGGAATAGGTTGTCATCCATGCCAGCCCAGTTATACCTGTAATCATATACTCAAGAACATACACAATACATACATGAATAACAAACAAAATGGAGAGGATAACTAATCTCAATGCAGGAGGAAGTCCACACATGGATGTGAATAGACATCCTAAGTTTCAATGATGCATTGAGGATTATTGTGGCCTCCCTAGGGCTAGATCTCAGTTCTTGGAAAGGCCCAGCTCCTTAGTGGTTCACAGGCTGGTGTGCTCACATGGATCCATTGGGCAGTTGGGCCTCCTAGCCCCCAAGTTCGAATCCCAGCTCTGCCAAAAATTCACCCTGATGTGAGAAACCAGTCGTTGCACCTGTTCTTCTGTGCTGTGCAAGTTCTGGGTCTCAGCTACGATGGAGAATGCATAGGCAACTCTCTACTCATGGGAATCAGTTGTCATCCAGGGCAGCACAGATATACCTGTTACAATACTCAATAAAATACACAATACATCTATAAATAAGACTCAAAATAAAAAAAAAAACTACCTTGAATGCAAGATGCATACCACCCCAGTATGGAAGTAGAGATCCTAAGTTTAAAAGAGGTGGGCTTGTTATTTTGTCCAGTGCTGGGGCTTCAAATCAGGCCCTGGACCAGACCTGACATTCTAGTTTTCAAGGATGGTGAGCTTCCCATTTCCCCACAGTGCAATGGGGTTACCAAGATTTGAGTTCAAATGACAGCACTGACAAAAGTTTCATCCTGATGTCAGAAGCCAGTCTTTGTACCTGTTTTCCTCTCATGTGGAAGTCCTTGGTCTCAGCTAGGATGGAGAATGAATGCATAGGCAACTCTATAACCATGGGAACAGGTTGCCGTCCATGTCAGCACAGTTATATCTGTCACCATACTCAGTAAAATACACAATACCTCCATGAATTAGACACAAGTTAAGGAGAAGTGCACCGAACACAAGATGCTGTCTACACCAATATGTTAATACAGATCCTGTTTCAATTATGAATTTATGCCTATCCTGGCTCTCCCTGGGGCTCAATGTCAGGTCCTGGGAACGGCCTAACTCCTCAGTTGCTCACTGGCCAATGTCCTCCCCTTGACCCTTTTACCAATTGGGACTGCTAGGCTTTGAGTTCAAATCCCAACTCTGCCAAAACATTAATGCTTCTTTCAGAAGCCCATTGTTGCACCTGTTTTCCTGTGCTGTGAAGTCCTGGGTCTCAGCCAGGACACAGTATGCTATATAGGCAACTCTTTACATATTGGAATAGGTTGCCATCCATATCAGCACAGTTATATCTGTCATCATACGCAATAAAATACAAAATGCATCTCTAAGACACACAATAAAATAAATAAATACACTGAAAGCATGATGCATTCCACACATGTATGTAAATAGAGATCCTATGTGTAAAATAGGTGGACATATGATTTTTGCCAGTGTTGGGGCTTCAATTCAGGCACTGAGAGCAGGCCTGAACTTGTACTCTTCAAGGATGGTGATCTTCCCCTTCCCCCACAGTGCAACAGAGTTACCCAGACCTGAGTTCAAATCCCAGCTCTGGCAGTAAACTGGGGTGAATTTGGAGCTAGGGTGCTTCCTTCACAATTTTTTTTAACAGACTCAGAGATTGAACTCAAGTCGTGGGAACTCTGCTTCAGTTCCAATCATCCTAGGCTGCAGCCTCTGGACCTACAACTCATCATCGCATCCTAGGACCCCAGGGCTTGCAGGAAAAAAAACCGTGAAGGGGAAAAAAAGTGGCAGGAAGTTCCACCTGGCGCTTTTATGTTCATTTTCCTTTGCATGGTGACCATGCTGGGTCCGAACTTGGTGGTCTGCAGATTGAAGGTGATCTGGGCTTCAATTCAGGCCCTGGAAGCAGATCTGACCTTGTAGTCTTCAAGGATGGTGAGCTTCCCCTTCACCCACTGTGCTATAGTGTTACCCAGATCTGAGTTGGAATCCCAGCTGTGGCAGAAAAAATGGTGCTAATTCTGAGCTAGGGTGGTTTATTATTTTTTATTTTTATTTTATTTTATTTTTTGCCAACCAAGCGATTTGAACTCAGTTCATGGCAACTCTGCCTCAGCTTCGATCACTTTAGGCTGGTTGGCTGCCATGGGAGCATAGCCGATCCTGTGATCCTAGGCCCTGAAGCCTTGCAGGAGAAAAAAAAAAAACCTCACTGGAAAATAGCCACGGGATGGATTTTTTTACATTTTATTCCTTTGCATGGTGACCAACCTGGGTCTGAATGACAAAGCTAAAAGTTTACTTCACTTTTCATTGGCCAAGGCTAGTGGGCTATTGCTGAAGCCACAGGCCCATATGTCATCGAAGGCCCTGATATTGAATCCTGGTCCTGACACCTACCAGTGGGGAGACTTCCCAAGAGACTTGTTCCTATCCACAGGAATAACGATGGAATGTTTGGAAATTCATGATTGTATAAATTTCTGCGGGCATCGGTCTAATCTAAAATGGTCTAATCTAAAATGGGACGCAATGATCCTAGGATGCTGATTGATCTTAATGAATGGTTTATTAAGCATGAAAACAATACTACTCCTTCAATGGCAGCATAATACATAAGAGTTGGTAGGAATGTAGTTGATGTCATTGAATCCTAAGTAGATGTCTCTGGAATTCTATCCATGTATGCCTATTTTGTCGACCCTTGTGGCTCAATCTCAGGGTCTGGGAACTGTCTGGCAGCTTCCTTGGCTAGAGGTTGCCGTGTTGAATTAGGTCTGCTAGGCTCTGAGTTCAGATTCCAGCACTGCAAACAATTGGATTGTGGAATAAGAAGTCAAGTGTTACACCTGTTTTCATTTTCTCTGAGAGTCCTGGGTGTCAGACATGATGGAGAACACGTCTACAAATTTAGATACTGTGTGATGGGATGCCATCAGTATAATAAATGGAATGCATATCATCACAGTCAATAAATGGTAAATAATTGAATAAAACAAAAATACAATCAATAACCACAACAAACAGGATATGGACTGAACATCTATAGGTAAATACAAATACTATCTTTACAATAAATATAAATTGTATGTTTTCCAGGGCTGAGGCTTGAATTCAGGCCTAGGGACCAGGCCCAACATTCTTGTCTTCAAGCCTGGTGAGCTTCCCCTTTGTCCACAGTGCTACAGAGTTACGCAGACCCTGAGTTCAAATCCAAAGCCTGGTAGAAAAACAAACAGCGTGAATTGCAAGCCAAGGAGCTAATTTTTTTTTTTTTTCGAAGCAAGGTCTTGAACTCAGGTCATGGCAACTCTGCCTCAGTTTCTATCATCCTAGGCGGGGGTGGAGCCACTGGAGCCACAGCCTATCCTGGGATCCTAGTTCTCCAAGCTTTGCAAGTGGGAAAAATATGCACAGAAAAAAAGTGGCAGAGCCGGGCGCCAGTGGTTCACAACTGAAATCCAAGCTACACAGGAGGCTGAGATCTGAGTATCACAGTTCAAAGCCAGCCCGGGAAAGAAAGTCCGTGACAATCTTATCTCCAATAAACCACTAGAAACCCAGAAGTAACACTGTGACTCAAGTGGTAGAGTGTTCGCCTTGAGCTGAAGAGCACAGGGATAGTACTCAGGCCCAGAGTTCAAGCCCTATGACCGACCAAAGAAAAAAATGTTGCATGATTGCATTTTTACATTTTCTTCCTTTGCACCATGACCATCTGGAGCTGAATGACAGGGCTCCAAAGGGTACTTCATCTTGCATTGCTGAAGGCTAGCAGGCTATTGAGGAAGCCATTGTCCCGCACAGGAACATAGGTCTAGAGTTCGAATCCCAGTCATGCCACTTCCAAATAGTGGAAGATCTTAAGAGACTCGTTCCCATCCATAGGAATAACGATGGAATGTTATCAATGTCACAGTTGAATGAGCTAATCGTGAATGCTAATCATATAAAATTAGACATAATAATTTCAGTAGACTGATTTTATTTAATATGAAGCATTAAAAGAATACTATTTCTTACAGGGATATAATAATTTCAGTACCTTGATTTACTTAATAGTTTATTAAGGATTAAAACAATACCATTAATTACATAGAGGCATAATAAATACCCAAGAATTGGTAGAAATGTAGTCTATATAACTGAATAATGTGTAGACATCTCTGGCACTCTATAAAGATAAATATTTATTAGCATAATACCATCGACATGTCAATCTGTTCTTATTTTGTCAACCCTAGGGGTTTGATCTCAGACCCTGGGAACTGCCTGTCAGCTCAATTTGCCCCAGGATGGCATGCTGACACTCACCCATTCAGGAATTTGGCCTTGTAGGCTTTGAATTCAGACACCAACACTCCCAAACAATGAATCATGGAGTAAGAAGCTGATGGTGACACATTTTCTTTTTCTGTGAAATTCCTGGGTGTCAGGTATGAAGTGGAATACATATGCAGACCTATATCCTATGTAATCAATGTAATAAATGTTCTATGTGCCATAATACTTAATAAAATAAATGGCCAATACATAAATAAAACAAAAAATAAAATGAATAACTACACTGAATGCAATAAAGAGTCAACATATGTATGTAAACATAATGTATGTAAAATATACATGAAAAAGATGTTTTTTCTAGTGCTGGGGATAGATTTCAGGCCTAAGGAACAGACTTGAATTTCTTGACTTCACGGAGGTGAGCTTCCCCTTCCCACACAGTGCAACAGAGTTACCCAGACCATGAGTTCCAATCCCAGTCCTGGCAGAAAAAAATGGCACCTTCATACAATGTGACATCCAATTCTTAGATATTTCATTATGTCTCCAGTTAATGAATATAATTGTTTAAATGCTTCATAAAGTGTTAGTTTAAAATTGATCAGAGTCCTAGGATATAATTGTGTACTATTTTATCCTAGAATCGTTCAAGAACTGCCCATTCAATCATGACATATATCACATTCCATTGGTATTCATATGGATAGGAATGGATTTCTTAGGATCTCCTGCCATTTGGAGGTGGCAGGAACAGGATTCAAACTGTGGGCTCCAGCTTCCACCATTTAATCCTCAGGATAGGGAACTCACAGGTCTGTCCAAGAACATCAGCAATACCAATGATTAGGCAGGCACCCATGGCTCTCAGTAGTTCTCCTTACTTACAAGTCTGTGATAGGAGGATCATGGTCAAAGTCACCCCTGTCCAACTTCAGTGCCAACAAAGTCAGAAGTAGAGTCGTGTGGCTCCAGAAGTTGAGGGCTAGCCTTGAGCAAAAGTAGCTCACAGACTGTGCCCAGATCCAGAGTTAAAGGTCCAGGACTGGCAACAAACAGACATACAGAACAATCTGTGCAGCCATCCAGCTAAAGCAGGTCACCATCGTGTCCCCAGCAGGATTGGACAGAGTTTCCTTGGAAAGCAGCTGCTCTTATCTTGACTCCGCCCATTCTGCCTGCATCACAGTATTCTGGTCACACCCCCATTCTTTCATGGTTCTTTCTGAACAATGGGATACAAGAATGGCGGCCACACCCAAATTCCATGTTGCCCGGAAGCTCCAGGATTCCCGCTGTTGGTTGACACCACTACCAGCAGTTGAGGAAGGTAGAGGTGGCTAAGCGGTGAGCAAAAGACTCCAGGCGACTTTGGAATAGACATCCTAATCAGTGAGTGGGAGAAGAGAGTATTTCCCAGAGCCTGGGAACGTGGCCAGCCCATATTTCCCATCCCAACGTTCAGATGTCTGAAAGAACAAGACACCATGAGAAAGCTGTGGGGATGAACACCAGAACACCGGTAGAAGAATCCTCCTGACAGACCTGCAACATTCAAGAAAACAAAGAACATGAAAAAGGGAAGGATCCCCAAGACAAACACCATCGGGGAGCGAGATTCAATGGAGGGTCCGGCCAAAGGTGATGCCCACCATGGGCCTCCCGTACCTTTGGACACTGTCACAGCCACGAGGTTCCAGAATGTCAATGGTCCTGATACCACCAAGGATCTGCAGAGGTGCTACCGACATGTGGTGCCCACTATGGACCCCAGCAAAAGAAGAAACCAGGCACCTCTGTGCCAAGACCCAACCACTGAAGCAGGAAAAGTCAGATTTGCAGGATCAATGGAAGAAAGAGAGGGAGAAGATAGCCCAGGTGAATGCAGCACCTAAAATGGAGCTAGAGATTCACAAGGCACCCATACAGAGGTTGGTTTCTGCAGAAAGTAATTTACAATGTGCACCCGCCTGCGTGCAGCAGGTGGTCAATGACACAGAAAGGAAGCACGAAGCTCTCACCAGCTGCCTGCAGGCCGCAGAGCAGTGTGTGGCAGAGCTGGAGATGTCGGCTTCTGTGGTTACTGATCACAGAATGAGACTGAAATGTTCTTTGAACAGCTGCATGAGGTGACCCTTCTGCTCAAGGAAGGCGAGAAGCTTCGATGACCTGGAGCAAGTGAACTCAAAGATACAGGAGAAGCTAGACGTGCTCTGGACAACAGGGAGAAAGGAATCTGCAAGTTCCAACAAGCACTGGTGGGGCATGAGGAACTGAAGAGACTACTAGACAATGTGAGCTGACTGGTGAGCACAGCGAATCTAGAGAGAGACACCTTCACAGAAGACCTGAGCATTGAGAGGTCCACGTGGAAGGAGGAGGCCCGGCAGCTGACCCAGCGGGTGAACCAACTGACCGAGGAGAAGGAGCGAGGGTCGAGGCAGGTGTTCAGCCTAGAGAACACTGGAAGAGCCATGGCCCATCTCAGGCTGAGTGGCAGTTGCAGGCCCAGGCCTACTGCACACAGATGGAGTTGAAAAACCTGGAGGAATAACTTCACATCCAGGTCCAGGAAAACCAGAGGTTCCATCTCCAGAACGCAGAGTAGCAGGAGCAATTGTGCAGACTGGAGGAGAAGGCCAAGGATTGGCAGGAGACCCCCGAGACCCCATGATGTGCATATGTGTGTGACAGACAGCTGGAGAAACAGCTGGCCCTGCTGTGGGAGGCTCTCCACAGGGTGAGCAGTGAGGAGGAGAAGCTCGCTAGCATCCTGGACACAGAGCAGCAGGTGAAGAAAGACCTGCGGGAACAGCTGGTCCACACAGAGGAGAAGAGAGAGGAATGGAAAGAAGTGGCTGAGAAAGAAAGAAAGCCAAGCATCTCAGGACCAGCAGGACAGTCCCTGGCCCCGCTACAGGAGCTCAGAGCCATCTATGAGTGCCATATCTCCACCAATTAGCGGCTGAGCTCCGAGAAGGAGGCCCTGCAGCAGCACATAGAGAGGCAGACCTAACTCCTGGAGCAGCTGAAGAAAGTGCACAGCCCGACCAACTGGGGAGACCAGGTAGTGCCCTCAAAGTGGCAGGACACTCTCAAGTGCCTGAAAGTAATCAGACCACAGGAGGAGTGGCTGCAGGCCCAGCTGAGCTTCCTGGCGTTCCCTGGGGAAGCAGAAGTCTAAAACCCTGGAGAAGCAAAAGGTGAGGAGTCGACTCCCCCCCACGTGACCATTGCAGAGGATAGAGACATTCCCCAAACCGAGAGGGACATGGATTTGTGAGCACTCTTAGTGGCTGAAATCCACAGGGGGAAACTCCTGCAGCAGGAGTGGCAGGCCTGCTGCAGGCACCAGGTTCACCTGGCAGCTCAGTGCCAGAGAAAGCTCGAGCCACAGGCCCTCCATCACATGAGCTGGCACCACAGCTGTGTGGGGATGGGAAGTGGGACACGTGGGTGTCCAAGAAGAAAATTTACTTTGTCCACGACCTACCGGATAAGATGGACTTCCATAGTCCAGCGGGTGATCTTCAACATAGATGCAGCCAGCTGTCGGCACACATCACACTGTTGAGGAGTCCCTCATGGCATGTAAAGAGCAGATGTTCATTCTGGCTGAGCTGTGTCAGAAGAAACCTGAGCATGTGTACTATCTGTCCTAGGAGAAGATGGAGAAATGGAGAGCCGGCTGTGGGAGCCGTTGTCACTCGTCACAGGGGAAGACATGGACAATGGGCTCCAGATGCCAGCACAAGCTAAGCCTCCTGTCACTGCCGCCGCTTTGAATGACTCCAGGCTCCAGGGCGGGTGAAATGAGGGAGGAGCAGAAAGGTTTTAAAGAATTGCCACTTCAACACAGTGTGGAAACTACCAGAAGGGAGATCAAGATTCTCAACCCCATAGAGGACTCCCCCACAAAGCACATCCTGCCGCAGCTGCCCCACATCCAGAGCCACCCACAGCTCACGGGCTCAGGTGAGGAACGGTCCTTCCCTTTCTTCTGTAGACTGATGTAGATGATGACTATGTGACATGATGATTCTCCAAAGCCTCAGCAGCCACCATAAGTAGGTGGCCAGGTGGCCTTTTCTCAAGCCTCCATCTGCTGGGTCATGGGAAGGGTAAATTGCGGGTCAGGTAGGGCAAAGGCTGCTGGGAGGTGACCCATATTCAAGGGACATCTAATTGTCTATTGGTGGCCAAGGAAGAGGCCCATGCTATGCTTATCACAAAGAAGAAATTGTTTTCAAAGGGAAAACAAGCCTCCAATAAAGATTTGTTCTTCCAGTCCTGGAGCTTGAACTCAGGTCCTGGTCACTCTCCCTGAGCTCTTTCTCTCATGGCTAGCACTCTACCACTTGAACCACAGGGCCACTTCTTGTTTTCTGATGGTTCATCGATGATAAGAGTCTCACACACTTTCCTGCTCAGGCTGGCTTTGAACCGTGATCCTCCAGATCTCAGCTTCCAGATTAGCTAGGATGACAAGCATGAGCCACCAGTGTCCAGCATTTGATACCTTTTGAAGGCATCTTGGCCAGTCTGTAAAAGGAGACCTAAAGGGCCTGGATAGACCTTGACCCAGTCAAGGAGCTGGGTGGGGTAAGGCTGACCTTCTAGCCATTCTGTTCCCCAAAATTAAAGATGCCATGCAGTGTTGGATACATCAAACACCTAGGCCAATAACCACCAGACTCAGTAGGGAAAAGGTAGAGAATACCCAAAGATTTCAGTGTAGATATCTTTGATTTGCATGCATGTGGTGTGTGTGCATTTGTGTGTGTGTGTGTGTGAACTCAGGGCCAAGGCTCTATCCCTGAGTTTTCTTGCTCAAGGCTAGTGCTCTGCCACTTGAGCCACAGCCCCACTTGCTTTTCGATGGTTAATTGTAGGTAAGTCTCAAGGACTTTCCTGTCCACGGTGGCTTCAAAGCATGATGGGATCCCCAGGGAAACAAGAGTAAATACAACTGATACAATCCCTATGGTGGACAACTCCTGCCTCCTGATGGCTAGAGGTGGAACATGCGTCCCTCTGCCATCATGGAGGACTATCGTCCTCTAGAGTTCAATTTGGGGAAGTGACCAGGGACAACTTGACTTTCGCTCACCCTGAGTTATGATTCCACAACAGATCTGTTCCACCCTAGGCCAAGAGAGCTCCAGGAGGCCCTGCTCCCAGGGGCACAAGGAAGTGAGAAGTCAGCCCCAGGCCCAGCTAAGAGCCTTTGCCCATGGACACCCCAACTTGCCCTTCCTGATTACCATAAGGCCTGTCAAAGAACAACCCCCAAAAAACAAACCAAAATTGGATCTGTGAATCAAAGTGGTAGAGCTCTAGCATTGAACCAAAGAGTTCAGGGACAGGGGCCCCAAGTTTTTAGTTCAAGACCCCCAGCTGACCTTCCCCCATAAAACACACATTAGCTAAATGTGAACAAGTAGGATTTGTGAAGTGTTTCTGAATAATGATGATACTGCAGAAAGCACCCTAATTCTAATGACAGCTGAACTTGTGACATACAGGTATGTGCTGAGTCCTTCACAGGGTGCTGTTTTCTGAGTGTATCCCACATAGGGTGTTTTTTCTGAGTGTTCAAAAACCATTCTGTGTGCTGAGTCATCCCAAAGGGTGCTATGTTCTGAGTCCTTGAGACGAGTAGGCTGTGCTGGATTTTTCAAAGGGTGCTGTGTGCTGAGTCCATTACACAATGTACTTTATGCTGAGTCCTTCAAAAGTGTGGTATGCTAATTCATACCAAATGGTGCTATGTGCTGACCCCTTGAGAAGGGAGGGACAGGTGATTTTTTTCAATGGGTGCTGTGGGCCCAGTCCTTTACACAGGGTACTTTTGCTGAGTGCTTCAAAGAGGGCTGTGTGCTGAGTTACCTCAATGGGTGCAATGTGCTGCATCCTTGAGAAGAGAAGATGAGGTGAGTGCTATATGCCGAGTCCTGTAGACAGTTCTCTGTACTGTCTTTCAAATATTGGTGTGTGTTGAGTTCTTCCACAAGGTGGTATGTGCTGAGTCCTTCAAAACTGTGCTATGTGCTGAGTTCTTCAAATGTTGCTGTGCACTGAGTGTTTTACACAGGGTGCTACATACTCAGCCCTTCAAAGGGTGGTGTGTATGGAGACTTATCACAGGATGCTATGTGCTGAGTCCTGGGAAAGAGTGCTACGTGCTGAGTTTTTCAAAGTGTGCCATGCACTGAGTCCTATACACTGCATTCTATGGATTCCCTCCTTCAAAGGGTGCTGTGTGCTGAGTCCTCCCAAAGGCTATTATATGCTAAGTCCTTCAAAGGGCACATTGTGCTGAGACTTTTACTCAGGGTGCTTTGTGATGTTTTTTGAAGTATGCTGTGTGCTGAGTCATCCAAAAGGGTGCTATGTTCTGCGTCCTTGAGAGGTAGTTTTCCCCAACAATCTCTCTCAGTCTCTCAGTCTCTCAGTCTCTCAGTCTCTCAGTCTCTCAGTCTCTCTCTCTCTCTCTCTCTCTCTCTCTCTCTCTCTGTCTCTCTCTCTCTCTCTCTCTCACTGTGTCACTGTGCACATGTTTGATATGTGGAGTGGAGAGGCTTGGAGGAGAGTCTCCTCTTGTCGTGGGGCTGAGGGGAGATTCGATCCCCTGAGCAAGTGCTAGGGTTGGTGGGGAGTGCTGAGCTGAGGTGAGGCTGTAATTCCCATGGCCTGGAAGCCTTAGGGCCCAGTCAGGGCTGCTCTTGTGGGCAAGAGTAGGGGGCGGAGCCAAGGGGAAGAGGGGACTGGGCCAAGGGGAGGAGGGGGCAGGGCCCAGGGGCCTCACTGTGGAGGCAGCAGTGGCCAGGGTCTCACAGGGGCAGGTGCGCATGCGCAGAGGGTGTGAGGCGGCACGTGAGAGAAGTGGAGCTAGAGAGAGAGCGGAGAGTAGAGAGGACAGGCACGAGGGGAAGTGGCTTCACATGCTCTGTTCGTGGATGAATAGAAAAATAGCCAAAATGAGAAAAAGGCAACAAATGTACAGCCAAGAAGAATGTCGTTAGAATAAAGGTAGAGGCAATAAAGGTGCAGCCAAGTGTATAGGAAGCCTTGAACCAACACCCCCTTCCTGCAGGCATGCTTCCATGAAGCTTATGCTTTGTCTGGCGTGAACTCTCACACAGATTCAGCAGGAGGTGTCATGGAATTTCTTCCTTTTTTATTTTTTACTTGAAGCTCATGAATGTCTTGGTGCACAGAAGAGACAAATCTAAAGATCATCCAGAAAATGACTGGAAATATAAGAATAAGTATTGCGTGAATTGATCTGACAATGGCAATTATAATTATTATATGAATCCAATCCAGAGGATTGAGGGCCTCCACGTTATGCTTAAATAACGCTGCCAAAGATTGTAAATTTTTTACATCTGAATGAACTTTACTAACTGCTGTAATTTTGTCCTGTAAAGCCTCCATAACATTAGAGATATCTTTATCTATCCAAACTGCTAACAAATGATTTTTGGTGGCATTCCAATTAAAAGAAAAGTTATATTTTAGAGCAGTAACACAGATATATTTAAAACTAACCTGACATTTAACTGAGAGTTATGTTTTTAAATTTTGAACTTCCTGACCTATAGACAGAACCACTTCCTCCAGAGCATTTATTTTCATTTCTAACTTTTTATCTATAATTTATTTTTTTACTAGGGCTAATGAAACATTTTTGCTTAAATCAGTAACAAAATGAGCAGTGTTTACTTCATTTACTAAGGCTGCTGTAGAAATCGCTAAAGAGCTAATTATTGTTATTAAAGCACTTATTCCTAAAATCAAGGCCGCAACAAAGCGTTTTGGCTGCAACATAATATCCAGAGTTTTCAACATTTGTAAAGCAGAATTTTTAAACCAAGGGTCATTTTATAGATCTACACGTAACATTACATACGAAGGTCTTTTTAAAATAAAAATTACAGAATATGTTTTACCCAGAGAAGAAGTAAGACAATTAGTAAAAATACAATCCTTACAGCTAATATAATAAGATTTTCCTTGCTTAATAATGATTAAATTATCTAGTATTCCAGCTACAATTCCCATAGGATAACCCACACATGCTCTTACCCCAATTGCAGTTCTCTTAGTTTCTTTCGGCTTTTTCAGTAAAATCATGTTTTTTGCTGCAAAAAGTCTGAACAAATCCAGCTGAATGCCCGTTTTATTGTGAAAGGGAGAGTGACTCACCAAAATGGAAGCTACCCACCCTGGAGTGAGCCATTTTTTCAGGGGTTCCTCGTGCATATCAGGAGCATAGCCATTAAACTTTGATGAATTATGTTTTAAGTAGGAGGCATAATCATAATCGGGGTTAGCAATGGAAAAATCAAAAATACTATCTGGTGCCCAATGGGGTTGTAAAAAAGAGGCCTTTTGAAATCCACATTCCCACCATTTTGGTGAGGTAATTAATGCATCCCCAAACTGATCCTTGTCATGATATTTTTGTAGGCAGTTACCTAAATGTATATACCTCTTGGGAATGAAAAAGGATTCATGATAAGTATGAAAGCCTAATATCATCATGCCAATTTCCCACATCAATCTTTTTTGAACTTTTATCATTGGATTGAAAAAGGGCATCAGTAAAAAAAGTTCTATAGTTTATAGGCGAACACCCAGGGAGATTTTCTCCTGATAGCGTTATACAAATTGGAGTGGTATCTGTCATTCCTTCATAATTAATTGTTTGAGAAGTCATATGAGAATTAGAATAGTCCTCCAAACCCCCTAGCAGGTCACTATTATTTGTCATTACTTGTATTATATCTTCATCCCTCCCATCCCATGGGATATAGAAGATGAGGATTAGGTACATATGCCCAGTATTGTTCTCCTGAAACAGAGACCGACTGCACAGCAATAATGGCAAGCATAGCAAGAAACATATTTTCAACAGTGCTAGTCTTTCCCGTAGAAACCACAATCTCCTCCGCAGAATGGGTGAGCTTCTTAATTTGTTCCCAGGTTGGTGGTTGAGCTTCTTTTGTTGTCTTTGCCTGTTGAGGAGAAAGGTGAAGACTTTTGAGTTTCTGCATCGTTTTCTTCATTTGCATCTTCTGTTTTTTTTTTTTTGCTGGGTTTCTCTTATTTTTGTAGGGGCACACGAGTCGGTTGAGATTCCAGATGGGTGACTCGGCATCCTGTGGAAACACACATGTATACCCTCTTCCCGAGGTGATTAATATATCAGGCCCTTTCCAGGTGCCTGTGAGCAAATCTTTCCTTTTAACTTTTGGCTGAACTTTAAATCCAATTTCGCTCCAATGTTTTTGCATAAGTCTAAGTTTTTGGTCATTAGTATTAAGGTGACTAATTACAAATAAAGCATGATGGTTTCTCTAGTTAATAAGTCAGCTATCATATTTCCAAATGAAAGAGGTGGGAAACCACCATCTATTCCCTATAATGTAAGCTGGACCAAACTTAGTCATAACTGTTGTGGGAATCTTTCTTTTCCTTTTATTATCAGAGGTCCCTTTTTCTATAACTCTCTGTGCTTTTGGGATAACTCCTTCTGGTTTAGTTTAATCCATTAATTCTGTCTATTGTAACATATCTGGAAATTTTATATTTCTATATTTACTATGAGGGAGCCGCAAAACTGCTTTTGAATTTGCAGGAGTTTCTGGAGGCAGCGTCCCATCAGATGATATATTGATTGGGGAATTGTCCACATCTAATCTTTGGTCCTAGTCTTTATTATTTAGAGAAGCCGTCTCTATTGGACTGGAAAGAAACAACATGCTCTGTTCGCGGATCAATAGAAAAATAGCCAAAACAAGAATAAAGACAGCAAATGTACAGCCAAGAAGAATATAGTAAGAATAAAGGTAGAGGCAATAAAGGTGCAGCCAAGTGTATAGGAAGCCTTGAACCAACACCCCCTTCTGCAGGAATGCTTCCATGAAGCTTATGCTTTGCCTGGCATGATCTCTCAGGGAGACTCAGCAGGAGGTAATGTGGCAGATGGGGTCTGCTCTTAATCATGCAATAGATGTGGGATAATGAAACAAAACATGATTCTCTTTCATCATTACCCAATCTTCATGATGAAGGGAATCCTTCACTCTATTCAGTTTTGCAGCTGGGGAAAATGAGGCATGGAGAAGCCAGGTGATCTACTCATGACCCCCAGCGCACAGGAAGCTTGGCCTGACTTCTCTGCCATGCTCCCTAGGACAGTGGGTGCTATGCAGTCCACTTCTTATGGTGGGAAGTCCACTGCTTGTCAGTCGTGGGGCTTGAACTCTGGGCCAGGACACTGTACTCAAGCTCCTCAGATCAAGGCTAGTGCTCTACCACATGAGCCACAGAATCACTTCCGGTTTTCTGGCGGTTCTTTGAGGATAAGAGTCTCACAGACATTCCTGCCTGGGCCAGCTCTGAACCATGATCTTCATATCTCAGCCTCCTGTGTAGTTAGGATTATAGGCCTGAGCCACGGGCACCCGGCATTAAGTGTAATTTTGGCCTTATTTCTCTCTCTCACACAGGAACTGGTTGAATGGGTGTTGGAGGAGTTGGCCCAGCATCCCTATCTGGCTGGAACCCAAGGTGGTCCTTTCATTCTGGATGTGGGCTGTGGGTCAGGAGCTGTGTCCATCACCCTGTTGAACCAGCTTCATGAGGTAAGCCCCTCTGTGCACTGGGTGGACCATGATGTTTATGCATTGTCCATCCCATGAGTCCTTCCCCAAATCCCTCTGCAAGACCATTGAAAGAAATTGGATGAGGAGGCATTGTCCCCCTGCCCAGCACTATCCTGGGCCTCTGACCTTCACCCTCACCTATCTGGTCAGACCCTGGTTATAAGACAATGAAAACACTCAGTGTCTACTATCCTTTGCTAGTGTGTGTCATTTCAGTTAGGGGGGTGGAGTGCAGAAGAAAGACCCTAGACCTGAAACCTCCCGGGGGACGTTTGTTCTTGTGACAGAGCCCAGTCATTGCTGTGGATAAGGAGGAAGCCACCATCAGACTGACCCAGAACAATGCTCAAAGATAGGTAGGCTGTTAAAGTATCAAACACACTCATGTCTGCTTCCCACTCCCAACTATGGGGTGCAGTGTGGGTGGCTCAGCCCTGGGCATAAGGGATTATAAATGGATGGTGGCAGTCAGGAGCTGGTGGCTCCTGCCCATCATCATGGCTATTTGGGAAGCTGAGGTCTGATGGTCGTGACTCAGAGCCAACCCGGGCAGGAGAGTCCGTGAGATTCTTATCTCCCAAGAACAACCTCCCCCTCAAAACCCACACACACAAAAAGGCAGATTTGGTGTTGTGGCTCAAGTGTTAGAGCCTCAGCCTTGAACAAAAGAAGCTCAGAGATAACCTGAATCCAAGCCCTAGGACTCACAAAATAATAATAAAATAAATGAACTGTGTATACCTTTTATCTGACGACCAAGACAGATGGATTCAGTCTTCTCGCTGGTTCCTGTAGCCAAAGGTAAAGGGCTTCCCTTGATGTTCCCCAAAACTTCTCTTTCTCTCCTTTATCTGTCCAGGTTCAGTTGCAGGGCATAATTCGGATCATCCCCCTGGATGTGACCTTAGGTACCCTCCCCCATTCGCCTTCCTTGGGGTGACTATCCTGGATGCACTCCCTGCTGGAAAGATGAGGTACCAGAGAGATGGGGGTAGGTATCCCCGACAAACTCCCACATACCCACACCCACACCCCCACACACACCACTAGGCTTACTCAGACTAGCCTTTTCCAAAGACCCTTTATCTCCTTGGATTAACTGACCTAGGAGAGGATCTTGATCCCCTGAAACTGATTATTTTAACTTGGGCTTGCTAGTTGAAATGGGAGCAAAAAAATAAAAGCCTTTGTTGCCCGTCACCCGGGGCTAAGGCTCACACTGTCATCCTAGCTACTCAGGAGGCTGAGATCTGAGGATCACAGTTTGAAGCTAACCATAAGCTAGAAAGCCTGTGAGACTCTACTTTCCATGGAACCACCAAAAAGCCTGAAGTGGAGCTCTGGCTCAAGTGGTAGAGCCCCAACCTTGAGCACGAAAATTCAGAGACAGCTCCCAGATCCTGAGTTCAACCCCACACAAGGAAATGGCCCCGTCTTCTTGCCCACAGACTGCCTGAGCTTCGAGGGCCCTATCTCGGAGTGTGTAAAACACCTGTCCCTGGGTGGTGTATCAGTGCCTTCTGAAATCCGGTGGTGGAAGCGAGCCCTTCCCCTTTGTGCATTCTCAACCCAAACTGGACGGAAGGCAGCATGTGATAAGGCCAGAAGCCTGCAGAGCAGAGAGGTTCCAGCTCTGCCAAGGTGATCAGAATGGGCTTCTTAGAGGCATCACTTGAAAAGAGGGTCTTGCTTAACAAGGGGGAGCTGACAGGAAGCACAGAGAGCAAAGTTGCAGCAGATGATGGACAACATAGCAGAGCGTGTTCATTTCCAGCCAGGACTGTTGGTGAGAAATACGGTAGAGATGTGCGAGACTGTCTGGAGACAGGCCCGATGGGTCACAGAAGAACAGCTATGCAGGGCTGGGATTGTGTCTTAGAGGTAGAGGGCTTGCCTAGCATGCAGGAAACCTCGGGTTTGATTCCTAGGTCCTGCATACACAGAAAATGTCAGAAGTGGCACCGTGGCTCAGGTGGAAGTGCTCACCTGGAGCCAAAGAAACTCGGGGATACCACCCAGGCCCCAAGGCCAACCCCAAGGGCTGTCAACATAAAACAGCTCTACAAGGAACCTTGGTGACCAGTGGATGGCTATGCCCTGTAACTCTTAATAGATCATGCATGCTTTGTGTTTCCTTCTTTGACAGAAGTGAGCTAGACACTCCTTCTGCCCTGGACACCCCGGGACGCATTATCAGCAACCCTCCCAACATCTTCCACTGGGACATGGAACAGCTGGCCCCAGAAATTCTCAGGTACTGGTTGGTTGGGGCAGGGGGATACAGGGAAGGCCCCAGAACTCCTAATGGGTCTGATCTGCCCTGGATGACCAGGCCATCCATAGGAGCCAAATGGTAGCTTAGACAGGGCTAGTGATGTGGAGGGGTCCCTTTAATGCCCATGGCCCCACCCAGATTCTGAGCCTTCCTTTGCTGTCCCTGAGGGAGATAGAGGGGAGTTTAGGTGGTAGTGTCTAGAGGAGGACTAGCTGGAAATTCTGAAGGACTAGACACCTTAAGCCATGTGCTGGTGGCTCACACACCTGTCATCTCATGCCTGTCATCCTGGCCACTTGGGAGGCTGAGATCCAGAGGATCTCATTTCCCAGACCAGGCAGGAAAGTCCCACCAGAGCCTTATCTCCAATCTGCAACTGGCAGTTGTACTGTGGCTCAAGTGGTAGAGCACTGGCCTTAAGGAAAATTAGAATTCAGGGACAGTACCGAAGCCCTGAGTTCAAACCCCGCAAGCAAAAATCAAAGAAAGGAAGGAAGAAAGAAAGACACCCCTTCTTTGCTTGCAAGAGATGTTGAAGTAGTGAGGTTGCTGTGGTTGGGAGACCAGGTGCTGGCCTCACTGTACAGACATTTCTAAGAACTCCCCAGGATTGCCCCAGTGTGAAATCACAGTAGGATGGGTGGTGCCTTACCAAGAACTCCATAGGTCGTGGCCTGTGCCAGGCAGGGAATGGGTGAATGGGAGCAGGGGTGGGATATTAGGGTCAATTATATGCTCTCCATCCATGGAAGAATGGTTTTGGATGCTGGTGTCAAAGCCTGAACTGAAGGGTTGCATGTGGTTTGTGGCCTGACCAGATGGGTTTCCTTTGGGTCTAAGAAGGTGGCTGAAGCCAGGCGCTGCTGGTGGCTCACACTGTGTCATCCTAGATACTCAGGAGATTGAGATCTGATTGATGATCGTGGTTCAAAGCCAGCTTGGGAAGGAAAATCTGTGAGACTTTATCTCCAGTGAACCACCAAAAAGCCAGAAGTGGCACTGTGACTCCAGTGATAGAGGGCCCACCTACAGCTGAAGAGCTGAGGGATTGTGCACAGGCCCAGAGTTCAAACCCCATGACAGACAACCAAAAATAAGGTAGCTGAGATTTCTGCATAGTGGTGTGTACATTTAGGAAATTCCAGGCCGTGTTATGAGCCATTCCAGATGTGTGAGAGGCCATGAATTTTGTCTACAGTTGGTCTGAGGATAGTAGTGCCATCTTCTTGGGGGTGGGATGTTCAGGTTGCTCAGGGACTTCTGAGGCCTTGGGCTACGTGTGTGTGTGTGTGTGTGTGTGTGTGTGTGTGTGTGTGTGTGTGTGTGTGTGTGTGTGTGTGTGTGTGTGTGTTTCCCTCTTCTTTCTCTGTCCACATCCTGGGTCCCTGTTTGACTCTTTCTGCCTCAGATGGTGCCCCTCTTCCATGCCGACCTTGTCCTTTAGCCCCCTATCAAGGTCAACATCGAGTCCTAAATTGCCAGAGGCCTGCATTTCAGCTTTACTTTGAGACCCAAGTCTGGCCTGTCCAAATCTTTGGGTACCTCCAGGGGATTCTGGGCCAGCAGGGCCGGCTGACATAGGCTCTCCCCTACCTCTGGGGGTCCTTAGTCATGCGATGACCTGTTCTTTTTCTCAGCTGGGCCTCTGGCTGCATGTCCCTCTCGTCAGGCTGGCAGTGGAGTGGAGGAAAGGGGGTTTCTGGTGGCTCTGGCCAACTTGAGCTTGATAGCTGACTGAAGGCTGCCCATGCAAGGAGGGTACGGGGATACATGGGAGGTGAGGCCAAAGTGGCTTGGAAGTATCCGTTGGTGTCTAGGAAATGTCAACGTAACTTTTCGCAGGAAAGTCTATCTTCCTGCCCCAGCTTGGCCTATCAGGTCGTTCTAGACAATTCTGGATGTCCAGAATACAGAGGCACAGACTTTAGATTCTACATACAGTGAACTGGGGCATGAGAAACTGGTATGGCCAATACCTCAATGTTCTGGGGCATTAGCCTTGACCTGGTTATGCTCCTCTTGTTAAAAGTTCTCTTAATCCAGTGCTGGCCACATACCAGCCACTTGTGGCAGTGCTATGAAAGTGGTATGAGTGGAAGTGAGATCAAGGGTGACCGATTTATGGCCTGATTGGGGGTGAGGTGGAGGCAAAGGATGTCTGTAAAAAGAATCTTAGAGCTGGAACTCAGGGTTTAGACATTTTCCCTGAGCTTCCTTTGTTCAAAGCTAAACATATGCCACTTGAACCACAGCTCACTTTTCATCTTTTTTAGTAGTTTACTGGAGAGAAGTGTCTCACATACTTTCCTGCCTGGGCTGGCTTCAAGCTGCCATCCTAAGAGCTCAACATCGTAAGTAGGTAGGATTGCTGGTATGAACCATTGGGACCTGCTAAGGATGTTGTTGTGTGTGCTTTTTTGTGCATGAGTGTGTGTGTATGTGTGTTCGTGTGTCTACCAAGGCTTGAACTCAGAGCCTATGTGGTATCCTTTAGCTTGTTTGCACAAGGTTGGTGCTCTACCACTTGCACTACAGCACACATCAGCTACCAGCAGCCTCTGACTGTGTCTGGGCCATAGCAGTAAGTTCCATGGGACCTGCCCCTCCATCCGTGCACAGGACCACAGGACCAAGGGAAATGTCACTATGGATGCTCTTTTGTAGTCGGCCTACGACTGAAGACCTTCATTGGACCTCAAGCACTGGTGAGCCCTGGAACTCCAGGGATAGTGAATGCTACAAGCACCAGCCAGCCGGCTGTGGATTCCTGAACCCACAAGTCTTTCATGAGCCCAAGTCAACACCCACAGGAGGTGTGCCTGACAGATTTGCACTCTTGTGATATCTACGTGAGTAGGCTTTACCTGCCATGCCACCTTCTGCCCCTCCTGGCCCAGAACCGTGGTCTGAGACATTGATTTACTGCTCAGACCCACACTGCACCCATGACAGATTTCATTCTGTTGAGCCAGACAATGACCTCCATGCCTCAAGGCTGGACAGTTCTCTGATAATGTGGCTCAATCTGTAGGCAAAAGCCTCCAAATGGGCTGCTCTCAAGACTTGTAGGATACCTAGACATTGGGAGAAACTCAGGGACCCACTGGAAAATACTCTGCTTAGAGCCACAAAGTGAGATCCAAGCAGGCCAGGTGTTGGTCATGGGATGCTGTCACCTAGCTTCAGCTTACCACTTGAGCCAGAGGACCACTTCCAGGTTTCTGGAGTTTCAGAGTTCCCAGACTTTCCTGCTTGGGCTGGCTTTGAACTGCGACCCTCACATCTCAGCCTCCTGAGGAGCTAGGAGGACAGGCATGAGCCACCAGTGCCTGGCTGACTTGGCCTTTCACAACAGTGGACTAGGAGCTCCTGAAAGCTTTTCTTTATTTTTTTTTTTGCCAGAACTGGCCTTGAAATCAGGGCTGGGCTCCGGTCTCCTAACTTTTTCCCTCGAGGTTGGCACTTTACCACTTGAGCCATAGCGCAATTTCTGGCTTTTGGTAGTTCACTGGCAAGAAGAGTCTCACTAAGTTTCCTCCTCTGAGCTGGCTTTTACCCACGATCTCTGAACCCAGTCTCCTGAGTAGCTAGGATTTACAGGAGTTGAACCGCTGTTAACATTGGGCTAGAAGCTTTTCTTAAGCAAGAGTTCTTCCCTGCGTTTGCCCTGACTCTTCAATGCAAAGGATGCCTGAGTGTCAGGAGCTGTGAAAAATAGGCTTCCAGCCACAAGAAATGTTGGGGATCCATGGTGAAAAGTCAAGCTAATCTTTCCCCTGGGCCTCATTCTGGGACCCCATCCTCTTCCCTACCAGTGACTCAAGTACAAACCTTGACCCAGACTCGCATGTCATGCCAGATTTGTCTGAAGCCACAGAACCTCCATTCCACCCACACCACCTGCTCTACACCACACCTCAGGACCTTTGCCCATGTTGTACCTTCTGCATGAGGCTCTCTATCCTGTTTCCTGCCTTAGAACTTCTGTGGAATTTTGGCAATGGTTATATCACCGGTTGGAGCAAGTCTTCCCTTCCTTTTTCCCTCGAGAGATGGAAATTGTGCAGGCTAACTGGCAAATGCTCTATCTTGGTGTGTGTGTGTGTGTGTGTGTGTGTGTGTGTGTGTGTGTGTGTGTGTGTGTGTGTGTGTGTGTGTCTGTGTGTCTGTGTGTCTGTGTGTCTGTGTGTGTCTGTGTGACTGTGTCTGTGTCTGTGTCTGTGTGTCTGTGTGTCTGTGCCAGTCCTGGGGTTTGAATTCATGGCCTGGACACTATCCCTGAGCTTTTGTGCTCAAAGCTAGCACTCTACTCCTTGAATCCCAACTCTACTTCTGGCTTTTTGGGTGTTTAATTGGACAAAATTGTTTCATATAGGCTTTCCTGCTTGTAATTGTGATCTTCAGAATTTAGCCTCCTGAGTAGCTGAGATTACTGAGGTCAGCCACAAGCACCTGCCCTCTACCTCTTTCCTCTAACCTTGGCCCTCCTGAGTCCCAGAAGAATATGTCTCACCAGGCTCCCTTTTATTTTTTCCCATTGTTGGGGCATGAACTCAGGGTCTGGGCAGGTTCCTTAGCTTCTTTTGCTCAAGGCTAGTCACAGTGCCACGTTTGGCTTTTTCTGTTTCTGTGGTACTGAGGAATTGAACCCAGGGCTTCGTGCATACTACGTAATCACTCTACC
Source organism: Dipodomys merriami (assembly GCF_024711535.1). Lineage (NCBI taxonomy): Eukaryota > Metazoa > Chordata > Mammalia > Rodentia > Heteromyidae > Dipodomys > Dipodomys merriami. Next base: position 463,116 of record NW_027206322.1, on the reverse strand, counting down.
ACTAAGCCATATTCGAAGCCCAAGGCAGACTTGTAACAGGAGTTATGAGGGTGGGATTTATTGGCTTACCCTTTGGCATAGAAATCGCTGACTATTTCATAACTTTGCTAAGATTTGGGACCAGTCAATGACTCGGCAATGAGGAATGATGAATGAGTGAGAGCCACCAGGCCCTAGAAGCCTAGGCTCACATCCCACAGAGGGATAGAGAATATAGATCCAGAAACTTGGATCACTCCTGGAGGCAGTGGCAGGCTGCTAGGTGTCCCAATGGGACACCTCAGCTAGAACATAATGCATCCATTGCACACACCAGCCCAGGCAAAGCCTTCGGGGATTCAGTTATTAAATGACAGAGGGATGCTTTGTTCAAGCTGCTGGCTGATACTTAGTACTCTCTGAGGGCTTGTCCCAACCGGCCCAGGTTGGGGCGGCTGGGCATGGGCAACCTGCTGAATGCCCATCATCCATACATCATCCATCCATACACAGAGACATGGAGTTACTGTTCCCTTTTGTTGAGGGGGGTTACAGTTGTGGGGTTTAACTATGAGCCTAGCTCCTTTTGCTCAGGGGAAGCACTCTGCAACTTGAGCTACAGCCCCACTCATGGAGTTATTTTTTTTCATGTGATCTCTTAGAAATAAGAGTGTTGCCAACTTTCCTGCCCTGGCTGAATTCAAATTGGCATTCACTACATCTCAGCTTCCTGAGGAGCTAGGATTACAGACAGAAGCCGCTGACACCTGGGTTTCTTTTCTTCTTGTTCTTTTTTTAATCATGACAATCTGAAATCTTCAAGGTGTCATTCCAATGGTTTGCATTCGAAGTAAACTACCCAGTCCTGGAGATCAAATGCTAGGACTGCTACCCACAAATGGAGGGAGATCCTGACAAACTCATTCCTATTTTTGTGAATGCTAATGAAATGTTATAAAAGAAATAATTAAATTTGCAGTTAATGCATGATTCTATTTTAGAATGCCACGCAAATATTATTGGATTTATGTCTTCCATTCTAGCACCATAATATGATTCCCGAAATGGAAGGATATTGACTAATTTTTAATTAATGTTTTTATAAGTATTCTACCATGATACTTCATTAAATAGTGGCATAATGTAATAACTAATTATTGGTAATAATATACATAATTGAATATCCTCACATTCCCTCTTTCTCTCTCTCTTTCTCTCTCTCTCTCTCTACACACACACACACACACACACACACACACACACACATACATATTTATTCATGAAGAAGCCAATTTGACAAATTTTTGTCTTTGCTGTGAAAGTACGATGTATAATCCATATGCAAATATAATCTACATGAAATGATGTAATAAATGAAGTGTTATATGTATAATACATAAGGGTATTAATAATAAGGGTAATAATAAATAAGGGTAATAAACTTTATACACATTAAACCCATGTATGTAAATAGATCTCATATAAGAATATTATGTTGAGGCTTTAATTCAAACCCTGGGAACTGGTCTGAATTTCTTGTCTTTAAAGTCAGTGAGCTTCCCCTTTACCCACAATGCTACAGAGTTACCCAGACACTGAGTTCAATCCCAGGCCTGCCGGAACAATGATGCAAATTGCACGCCAGAGCCTTATTATTTATTTATTTACTTACTTACTTATTTGCCAAGCACGGGGCTTGAACTTAGGTCTTGGCACCTCTTCCACAGCCAACCCTGGGTTCCTAGGACCAGAGTTCAAATCTCAGAGCTGGCCAAAATAATAAGGAAAAGGATAAAATTGAGAAGTTCAAGAAGGTGGTTTTACTCTTTTTTCCTTTGAATTGTAACCATCCTGGGTCTAAATGACAAGGCCCAGAAAGTACACATGATCTTGGACTGGGGATTTGCATTAATGATGTGGAGAATGAAGGAAGGAGAATGGACTGGAAGAAGTAGAAGAAGGGCCTTCAAATCTGACAGAGAGTCAAAAACCTACTCCCTAAGACCAGAGAGTAGGGTTTTTCTACTCTGTTCCTCCCCTCTCCCCCATGAAACTGGCTCTCTATTCTTAACGTAAAGATACACTGAGGCTCCCTTCACCTGAGGGAAAAAGGTTAATTAGTCATCGTTTGAAGAGGCTGAGAAAAGCCTGACCCTGTTGTAACTCTAGCAAATGTTTGAGGTTTCCTTTTGCAGGCTATGCCTGGAATGAATAAAGTGGTTTTGCAGCTCACTTCACTGTTGAGTGTGTACATTCTGCCTCCTAATCCTGCAGGCCTAGGTTTCTTCACCTAGCCCTGCTTTTGAAATTGTTTTCTGTCCTTCAAATTCAGTGTTACACTGGAGTTCTTCCTGCTAACAGGGCTAAGGCTTGGATCCTGAGAACTTCATTTGAACCCAGGATGGGAAAATAATGTTTCTTTCCTGTTTCTATAGCTTGAGAACTCTAAGAACATTTAGAGTGCAAGTAACTTCTCATCACCAAGGGAAACACAGGAAGCTCTTGAACATCTGACCTTTCAGAAGTGGAAGTCAGAGTGTCGTAGACTTTCCTGCCCTGGCTGGCTTCACCCTGTGATCCTGACACCTCAGTCTCCTGAGCTAGAGTGATGGGCCTGAGCTACTGGTGCTGTGCTAGCTTCAGAACTGTAATGACATTGACAATATAAGTCAAGTGCTTATCACAAAGGGCTTGGGGAGCATATTATGCCTTTCAACATTGGACCTTTCAGAACCCAGTAGGACACAAGGTTATAATGTTAGAGTCTGAGAGGCTGGGCATATGGATCTGCTATACTTGAACCTTGAGCCCTGACTCCAACTCTGGTGTATATCAATGTTCATTTTCCAGAAAATCTTCTCATAGTTAGCAAATAGAAAAAGTACTTTGATTATCCCTCACTCTTTTTCCAGTTGTTTTTTTCATACTGAAGCCTGGGTGCTCTCCCTGCACCCTTCAGCTCAAGGCAAACACTCTACCACTTGAGCCACAGTGCCATGTGAGGTCTTTTGGTGATTCATTGGAGATAAGAATCTAACAGGCTTTCCTTGTGTAGGCTGTCTTGGAACTGTGGTCTGAGAAGCTAGGGTTTCAAGAATTCCCCACTAGCAACTGGCCTATTGTTTTTGCCAGTCCTGTGGCTTGATCTAAGGACCTGGGTACTGTCTCTGATCTTCTTTTTCTCAAGGCTAGCACTCTACCACTTGAGCCACTCCACAGCTTCTGGGTTTTTCTGAGTATGTGGCACTGAGGATTCAAACCCTGGCATTCATGCATGCTCAGCAAGCTCTATACCACTAAGCCACATCCACAGCCCCACCCTTACAATTTTATCCCACAACTTGCCTATCCTCAAGAAAAGGCTTCTGAGTATAAATCATCTAAAGGAATCCCTATAGTAAGTTGTCAAAAGATAATTAAGACAAAGCTCATACTTGGGAGAGACTCTAAACATGTGATGACAGTGACTAATGCCTCCATTTAATTATTTATCATGTTTCAACATTTAATAAAGTATTAATGAATAACAAGTCAATGACCTGATTTATTGTGTATAATTTTATACTAGATGTACAAAACATAATAAATATTATGTGTATAATAATACTAAATACAATAAACTATACAATGAATAAAATACATACAAAATCAATAATTATAATAATCAATATATAATATGCATGCATATGTACATATATATCATATTTTACACGTGTATAGAAATATTTTTTAAATTGAAGGGCCTCAATGCAGGCCCTGGGTACTCTAGCTTGAATTTCTTTTCCTCAAGGACAGTGAGCTTCCCCTTCACCAATAGAGTAAAGAGTTACCCAGACGATGAGCTCAAATCCCTTCAATGCCAGAAATACTGGCTCCAAGTCCAAGACAGTAACTTAAAATTTTTAATGGAAGCACTTATGTTTATTCAGTTCCATACTGAACATTAAAAAAAAACCAATGTAGAATTTTGTACAGTTATTCAGATATCCTTCCCTTACCCCCAAAGTGCTTCTTTGAGCACTACATTATTTATGTAGGTTTTTTATTGTAAAAATGTTGTACAGAGGGGTTACAGTTACATTAACAAAGTAATGAGTACATTTCCTATTGAGCATTGTTGCTTCCTCCTTTGTTCTCCTCCTACCTGTTTGATTTTCATCTGTCCCGCGGAAGATGGATGGGGTCCGTGGAAAGGTAAGTATCCTGCTGGCCCATTCACCAGCCTCCTGTAGTCCCGGAGACAGTCAGATGCAGCAGGGAGTCAAGTCAAGCAGGAACTCGTTTATCACCATGTAGCAAGCAATTTTTAAAGCAAAAAACCGTGTGGCATGGAAGGGGAAGAAAAGGAACCAACCAATCACTGTAGAGGTCACCCTATCATGCACCTAAGCTTTCTATACTTTTCCTGCTGTCTTTCGAGCTATTTAAGTACAGACGTCACTTTGCCTGGTTGTGGTACACAGTCAGATTTTAACATAAACAATTCCGACTCTGCCCACTCAACTGCCTCTCAGCGCCACCTTTGCTCTCCATGTACCCTACAGATTCCTCCTTTTTGTTTTAATGGCAAACCCACCTCTTGCTGAGGTTCAGGTCAGGGCACCTCTTATGAGGTTCGCCCAATTGGCACCTCCTCTTTCCGTGGTTCACCTAAAGTATGGAGTAATCTTCAGCACTGAGCTTATCATGATAGACACGCAGAGCCATGCGTTGGATATCTTGGGCTCCATCCTTTTTGATATAACCGCAAGGCCCACATCCTGCTCATCTCCCAGTTAGTTAGTTAGTTATCCTTTTTCCCTCCTCAGTAAAGTTAATAAACGTCAGCCCCACCACAGTTAGAAATGTCTGAAGCAGTTCGATTACTTCTGGGACATATATAAAGTCACTATCTTATAAGGTTGACCTCTTTAAAGCATGGGAACAGCCTGGATATTGGGGGTACCACACATGAGGCACAGTTCATCCTCGTGGGCCCCCACACTCAGGCCATCCTTGGTAAAGGGGTCTCAATCTCCAACATCCCAGGATCCTCTAGCCAGGTCAAAGATGTCAAAATGAAGCTCAGGCCACCAGGTCGAAGGGACAGCTTCTCTTTTGGTGCTGTTGATTTCTCCATTTGATCACTGCCCAGGTCACGCATTGAGGTTGATGTGGATTCAGTAGGGCCATTGCCAGGACTAGGAGGGTCAGGACAGCCAACAGCTGGAGTATCACCATCTGTAATTGTTAAAGAACGCAAGAGCTTCTCAAGGGCTGATTGCCCTTGGGGATGGATAGTAATTATCTTTTTAGCTTTCCCTCTTTTAAACACAAGCCTCGACCAGCATAGCCGTTTTACTTTCCTTGTTGGTTAGTTTATCATTGGGCTTCTTCCTGTATAGAAGAAATGGGTAAAACTTAAAGTTCCTGGCTGGGATCCAAATGGGGGCTGTCTCCCATATGGGAAAAACATATCTCAATCCCCTGCCCATGGTAACTAGGGGGTCTGGTCTGCTCCATTGTTGTGTCAGGGGGGTCCTTCCACCTGACTTTCACTTGGGGCTTAGGATTTAGTTGTCCCCAGTGCTTCTGAAACCTGGATTCAATTGCCCCTTTTGAAAAATTTAAAGTGTTAATGGTAAACAAAGCTATCTGTAACTATATATGGGGGTTAACTCCCATTTCTTTCTATAATTGCTTGGCCTTGGAGATTATAAGGATTTCCTGTATGAGTAACATGCCATCTGTCAAAGAACTCTGACATTGCTTTACTAACAAAACAATGTCCATTATAGCTTTAACTTGTGCTAGTAGACCCAAGGTGGCAAAGCATTGAAGAAAATGTGCTTCTGAATGTTTAGGTCTTTCTCCTGCATGTGCTGTAGCCCAACATGCTCCTGAATAGGTATCTATAGAAACAAATATATATTTAAGCTTACCAAAGGCTGGAAAATGAGTCACATCAGTTTTCCAGAGGACATTGGGTTTGAGGCCTCTGGGATTTACCCCTGGTGGTTGTAGCGGGGATATTTTTAAGAAGGGCTGGCATGTTTTACGGGTATGTACTATCCTTTTGAGGTCCTCTACAGGAATCTGAGGAAATCTATGTTGAAAACCACTCCAATTATTGTGGGTTAAATCATGTAAACGGGTGGCCTCTTGTAACATTAAAGCTTGTGGACCAGTAGCTAACTGGTCTGTCCAATTATTGCCCATGGATAAAAACCCAGGAAGTTTTGAATGCCCTCTCAAATATTGAATATGAATAGGGGCTCCCCATCCATCTAATAGGCCCTTAAGGGTGTCCAAAATGGGAAAATAGGGTTTCCATCCAGCTTAATATGTGCCTGGGGAATATGAGGGAGCAAGTTAATCATATAAACTATCAGAATACAAATTAAGGGGTTTTTGAATGTCCCAAAGGACCATAATTACGGCAAACATTTCTTTTTATTGTGCTGACCCTTGACAAGGTTGAAATCTTTGTTGGCTTGGGGTCTTTTTTTGCTCCTCAAAGGCTGCATACGCAGAGCCTGTTTTACCTCCATCAGTAAAAACAGAGAAAGCACCAGGAATAGGTGTAGGAGAAAATAGAGAAGGCATTATGAGGGAAAGTCACCATAACCTGACGGTCCATTTAGATGACCCATAATGGCAGTCAATTTGACCTAGAAACCCTGCCAGGGAGAGAGCAAGTTGAGCATTGGCTCAAGTGAGCACTCAAGGTCTGCCATCTGAAAAGGAAAAACAATGGAGTGAGGGTCAAGGCCATAAGGCCTTTGGAATTGGGTCCTTCCCTTGACAATAGCAATCGGCAAGTTGGTCTGCCTGAGAGTACACCTGAGATGTGCCCCCCAGGGGAGTGTGAATCCACTCTAATGGCTCCCCTCCTTTGACTTAAAACTGCAGAAATCAATGTAACACCTGCAAACAACGAGAGGGAAATGGGCTTAAGAATAGAATACCTTTTCAGGGAAAGTTCATCCAGGGATCTTTGGAACTGTAAAAATATTGCCTGATGGCTGCTTGTAATTATAATAACTTCTTGGAGTGTCCTGTCTTTTAGTCCGGTGAATAAGGGCACAAGACTATTTTAGGGATGGTAACCCATGGAAATAGCCAATTGATTTCCCATAAAAGACTTTGAAGTTGGGTTAGGGACAGAGATGCTGGAATATCCAGCAAAGGCTTAAGGGGGCTGGCCTGAGTCAAGGTAAAGTGGGATCGGAACACCTTAAAAGGAGGTACCATTTGAATTTTATTTAGGGCTATGTTAAAAACCCCCTTTTTTAATATGGTGCGAACCTGGGCTAGAAGTCCCTCCAGGTGGCCCAGGTCTTGGTGCCCCAGAATTATGTCATCCATGTAGGCATAAGCAAGGGAGGTGTCTGAACCCAGCACAGGCCCTGAAAGTGTGGCCAAGTATTGTTAGCAAAAGGCCAGGCTATTGGCCATTCCCTGTGGCAGCAACGTCCATTCAAACCCCCGATCAGGATGGGAAAAAATTTAGAGAAGGGATGGAGAAGGCAAATTTCTTGCAGTCATCCAGATGCAAGGGGATTGAAAAAAAACTATCTTTAATATCAATTACAACCAAGGTATATTCTGAAGCGGGAGTCCAGGGCATTCCTCTTAGGGAATTCCCACTAGATCTATCCTTTCAGTTACCTTATGTAGATCTTGGAGCATAAACCAAGCCCGGATGCTTTTTGGATAACAAATACAGGTGTGTTCCAAGGACTCACAGAAGGGAGTATGTGCCCAAGTTTTATCTGTTCCTCCAACAAAAGGTGGCATGCTACAAGTTTAGGTTTGGTCAATGGCCACTGCTCCACCCAAATAGGGCTTCTCAGTTCCCACCTAATGGGAGGTACTTGGAGGACAATTGCTTTTAGGATTGGGGGTGCACCCAAGTGGGTCCCTTATGTTCTTCTCTGTACTTATGAAAGTTAAAAAATTCTTTTTCTTAACTCCCTCTAGATCCTGTTTAAGTCTTTGTGATTCTACTCCATCCAGGATATCATCATAGGATGTTCGATGATCTGTAGTGACCACAGCATCCATTTGTCTTAGCATGTCTTGCCAAGTAAATTGGTGGTGAGGATTTTTGTCAGTAAAGGGCATATCTTTTCCTGCTCACCATATAGGCTAGTCCATTTCATAAGGGCGACCGGCACTTTGGACTGGGTTTTGCCCCCTACCCCCAATATCGGGGGCCCGTGTGCAAGCTTCCAGTCCTAGGGAACTTCCTCCTCCCTGAGTATGGTTCAATCTGCCCTCATGTCAATTAGGCAGTGAAACTGCTTTACACCTATGAAAATACTCATTTTAGGGCGGAGTTCTCCCTCAGGGGGATGGTCCAATGAGCCTGGGTCGTCTTGCCATGAGGCTGCCTGGGTCTTACAGCAGAGGGGGTTCTTCCTTGAGCTAACGGGACTGGAGGATGCCCTTCTCCTAGTTTAAAGGCTTCCCATCTAAATCAAATTTGGATCGACAATGGTATCCCTTCCGGCACCTGCGGCAGGGTGTAGGGAGTGGTTTGGACCCCCCGGGCTTGTTGGCAGGGGTGGAGGGCAGGGGGGATTGTTTTGAACAGTCCCGCTTAAAGGGGACCTCCTGGCTGCATTTAAAACAAGTCCCTCTCCCTGATGGCCATGGGGTTCCTTGGCCCTGGGCTGCCAGAGCCTGGGTAAAAGCCTGCAGATGTCTGAGCCTGTAAAGGTAAATATAGTGATTGGGCCTGGGGCTTTGTGTTCCACATCCTGGGAGGCCACCACCCATGTGCTCAGGGAACACTGTCTCAATCCCACGCAGGCTGTGTGGTGGTCTGCATTCATCCCTTCCTAAACCAGTAGCTTTACAAAATGATCTCGGAGGTCCCCTGCTGGCGACTTGCGGTGAACACTGTTGGACTCGGTCTAAAATATCAGGTAGAAGCTCACCCAGGTTTTGTCTCACTCCTGGGGGACTCCTATGGGGGACTTTGTGGGTCCTTCATCCAATTAGTACCACTTGGCAAGTCTGGCCTGCCTCACGTGGTCGCAGTACGGGGCCAGTTATTGAGTGATGTCTGTATCTTATTTTTATATATTATATTATTACCAATTATTTGTTATAAAATTATACCTCCATTAATTAATCACATTAAGAGACTTAATAAAGTATTAATTAATCAATGACCTATATTTATTGCTTACAATCATATACTGGAACGACTAGCTAATTAGTAATTTAATTAGTACATTTCAAACATTGTATTTGTATTCCTATAGATAGGAACAAGTTTCCTAGATCTTCAGCCGTGTGCAGTCCCGGGATAGAACTTAGGGACTAGGTGTCTGGGTTGGACTCAGGCTTCACTGACAGCCTCTAGCCTTCGACCATGCAAGGTCATGTACAATTTTCAAGCCAAGTAATTGAGATCCAGGAGGGTCACAGTACTAAGGAAACAAAGGTAAAACTGTTGTATAAAACTTCCTGGTTTGTTCCTCCTCCATTTTTGTTGTTTTGATGGTTTTTTTGTTTTTTTGTTTTTGTTTTTTTTGCAATAGCTGGGAGTTGAACTTGGGTCCTAGGATCCCTGAATCATCTGTGGGGGTAAAAGCTGCACCCAGCCTAGGATAATCATGGTTTAAGACACAATAAAATGCTTCCTTGAGCAAAAGGAGCTCAGGGAAAATGTCTAGGCTCACAGTTCAAGCCTCAGGAATTGTCACAAAAAAAGAGCCAGTAGCTCCATGTGTCTGTGAATGTATTTGTATCCGGGAACATCCAGAGTCTCGATGAAGAAAGGCACACAGATAGGAAATTTGCTTTGAATAGAAAGATTTCATAGCACAGAGAGTACTTCAAGATGGTGCATGTTTCCTCGCTCTGCTAAATGTTCCCATTATAGCCTGAGGGGTTCTTCATACCCCAGGCTGCTGGAGAAAGTCTGTCTCATTGTTAGAACAGACAGAGAAAAAGCCTCACTCCTGTACAGCTGTGTAACAAACAATTCATGCGGGGCAATTAGGGAGGATGTGTGTGTGCAGGCTCTGAAGATCATGAGAAAAAGGCCTCTTTGTACCCCAAGATTGGGTCTTCGTCTGTCCTACAAAAGACAGAAGGGGTCCTAGGAATAGTAAGTGAGGAGCTCGCTCATTCCCCAGCCTCCCTCAGCCCGGGAGACAATCAGACATAGCGGGGAGCTAAATCCAGCAGGTAGATAAACTCTTTTATTCCATCCTGTAAGGTTTTCAGAGTGTCTGCTTTGACTTCGAGGTCTTTGATCCATTTTGGAGTTTATTATGGTGCAGGGTGATATATAAGGATCTAGCTTTAGTTTTCTACAAGTAGTTAACCAATTTTGCCAGCATCATTTACTGAAGAGACTGTCTTTCTTCCATTCTATTGTTTTAGCTCCCTTATCGAAGATTAGATGGCTATAGGTCTGTAGGTTCATTTCTGGGTTTTCAATTCTATTCCTTTGGTCCTGAGGTCTGTTCTTATGCCAATACCAAGCTGTTTTGATTAGTATGGCTTTATAGTAGAGTTTGAAATTTGGTATTGATATTCTTCCAGCAGTGTTCTTTCCGTTGAGGAGCGTTTTTGCTATTCGGGGTCTTTTATTGTTCCATATGAATTTTTGGATTGCCTCTTCTATTTCCTTGAAGAATGAGGTTGGAATTTTGAGAAGTATTGCGTTTAATTTGTAGATAGCCTTGGGAAATATGGCCATTTCCACGATGTTAATCTTTCCAATCCAGGAGCATGGGAGGTTTTGACATTTTCTAAGTTCTGTTTTGATTTCCTTTTTCAAGATTTTAAATTTTCATCATAGAGGTCCTTCACTTCTTTGGTTAATTCCTAGGTATTTTATTTTTTGTGGGGTTATTACAAATGGAGTTGCTTTCCTAATTTCAGCCCCACTTTTCTCATTGTTGGCATACAGAAAAGCCATTGATTTTGGGGGGTTAATTATTTACCCTGCTACTTTGCCAAAGTTTTGAATCAGCTTGAGTAATTTGGGAGTGGAGTCTATGGGATTCTTTAAATACAAGATCATGTCATCTGCAAAGAGGTTTTGCTGAATAGAGAATCAGAAACCCAACAAATCAAAGAAAGGTTGGAAAAATGGGATTGCATGAAGTTGCAGAGCTTCTGCATGGCAACGGACATAGCTAGCAAGGTCAATAGAAAGCCCACGGATTGGGAGAAGATCTTCACTAGCCATACAACAGACAACGGTCTCATATCTAAAATATATACGGAACTCAAAAAATTAAATCCCCCAACAACAAATCCTCAAAGAAACAACTGCCCAATAAATAAGTGGGCGAAAGACTTGAAGAGAAACATGTCTGAAGAAGAAAGAAAGATGGCCAATAGACAAATGAAGAAATGCTCAACATCCCTAGCCATAAAAGAAATGCAAATCAAAACACCATTGAGATACCCCCTCCTCCAGTTAGAATGGCAAAAATCAAGAACTCTAACAACAACAGATGCTGGAGGGGATGTGGACAGAAAGGAACCTTACTTCATTGTTGGTGGTAATGTAAACTTGTTCAACCACTTTGGAAAGCAGTATGGACGTTCCTCAAATGTCTTCACATAAAGCTCCCATATGACCCAGCAATCCCACTTTCGGGCATTTACCCAAATGTTTACAAACAAGGCCAAACTAAAGCTACCAGCACAACTATGTTTATTGCAGCATTATTTACCGTAGCTGAGATATAGAACCAACCCAGATGCCCCTCAGTAGATGAATGGATCAAGAAAATGTGGTATATATACACAATGGAATTCTATGCCTCCATCTGAAAGAATGACTTTGCCCCATTTGTTAGGAAATGGAAAAACTTGGAAAAAATTATATTAAGTGAAGTAAGCCAGGCCCACAGAAACATAGGTCCCATGCTTTCCCTTATTTGCAATATCTAGTACATGTATGAGTCAAGCAGAAAAGGTCAGATAATATGATGTTAGGAAAATGAATCCTTAGAGATATATTTTAATGTTTTTTTCTTTCATGCATGTGTTTCTAACACATTTATAAGATTATCTCTTTGTTGCTTTGTATGTCCCACCCCCACAGTATAACCCCTGTTTTCACTATATTTGATGTCAGTATAACTTGTGGAGGAGATGGGAAAAACAAGTATTTTAAATATACAGGTGGACCTGTTGCAACAATGAGAAGTACAAGTTGTCACATCGAAAACTAGCTATACAACGTTGGTGCATAATTTTATAATATAATCATACACTACAAATTTAATTGTTACTTTACAACATTCCATTCATATGGATGTGTATCGGAATGTATTTCTTAGGATCTCCCACCATTTGTAGGTGGCAGTCCTGAGATTCGCACCCCGGGCCTAGGTTGCTGGTTTTGGCTATGGCTTCCATGATAGTCCACCAAACTTCAGTAGTACAAGGTCATGTACATTTTTTGGGCCCTGTCATTTAGACCCAGGATGGTTGCAATGCAAAGGAATAAACTATGTAAAACTGCCTTCTGGAACTTCTCAGTTGTATCCTTCTCCTTTCCCCCCCCCCCCCCGCGCTCTTTGTTCTTCTTTTTTTTTCGGTATTGGGCCCAGAAATCTGAATCTGGGTGCTGTCCATCAACCATTCAGCTCATGACTATCACTCTACCACTTGAGCCATAGCACTACCTTTTCTTTTTTTCTGCTTATGTGGTGCTGAGGAATCAAACCCAGGGCCTTGTGCATGCAAGCTAAGTACTCTATTACTGACCCACATTCCCAGCACTTCTCCTTTTTTTTTTGCGAGTCCCAAGATTTGAACTCGGGTCATAGGATCTTAGGATGGGCTGTTGGCTCAGAGGCTGCACCCCAGCCTAGGATGATAGAAGTTGAGGCAGAGTTGCCACGAGCTGAGTTCAAGCTCCAGGCCTAGCTAAAAAAAATTAAGGCCCTGGCTTGGAATTTGCACCATTTTTCTGGAAGGCCTGGAATTTGAACTCAGGGCCTGGGCAATTCTGTGTCACTGTGGGGCAGAGGAAGCTCACTATCATTGAATACAACAATTTCAGCCCAGTTTCCAGGGCCCGAATTCAAGCCCCAGCACTGATAAATAATATTTATATATGAGATCTATTTACATACATGGGTTTATTCCCTATGACATTTGTTAACTTTATTTTTTATTTTATTTAGTATTATTACATATATAACATTTATTTCATTTATTACATCTTATCACATGGATACATTTACAAATTGGTTATACTATACATCATATTGAGAGCCAGGACTTTCACAGAGAAGGAAAAAATGTGTCAAAATGTACTTCTGACTCCACATATAAAATTTTGGCCATGCTTGGACTTGAATTCACAGCCCACAATGCCCAATTCATGAAAAGGTCAGTGTAAAAAATAAGCCCTTTGCAAACTGAGCTGCCAGCCAGTTCTGAGGACCTGAGAACAAGCCATAGTAGTGGTTGATAGATATAGATATAGATATAGATATAGATATAGAGATTGAGATTGATATAAAGATAGATAGATGTGTAGTTTGCTATATATGAGAGAGAGACTATGTGAGGATATTAAATTATATATATTATGAATTATTATTAAATTATACCTCCATTTAATGAAGTATCATGGTTGAATACTTATTGAAGCATTAATGTAAATGTAGTCAGTATTCCTTAATTGGGACTATCACACCGTGGTTCTAGAATGGAAGACATAATCCAATACATTTTCTGTGGCATTGTATAAGAGAATCATGAATTAACTGCAAATATAATTATTACTTTTATAACACTCCATTAAATCTTCACATGAATAGTGAAGATTTTCCCAAGATCTCCCTCCATTTGTAGGAGGCAGTCCTGGCATTCGAACTCCAGGCCTGGGTAGTTTACTTCAAAATGCAAACCATTAGAATGACACTGTGAAGATTTCAGTTTGTCACAATGAAAAAAGAACAAGGAGAAAAGAAAGCCAGGTGTCATTTGTGCCTGCCTATAATCCTAGATCTTCAGAACTCTGACAGGTAGAGAATGCCAGTTTGAATTCAGCCAGTACAGGAAAGTTGACAGCACTGTTATTTCTGTGGGATCCCAGAAATAAAAAAAATGCCATGGGTGTGGCTGTGGCTCAAGGACAGAGCGATAGCTTTGAGCAAAATAGCTCAGGGAATGTGCTTAGGCTAATAATACAACCCTTGAACCTGCCAAAAAAAAGTAACTCCCTGTCTCCCAATATATGTATGCATGTATTTCTATCAGTGAAGGTCCAGAATCCCTAAGATGAAAGGCACCAAGCTAGGAAAATTGCTTTGAATACAATGATTTCATAGCACAGACAATGCTTTCAAGACAGTGCATGTCCCGCGGCTCCCCGATACCAGTGTAGTCTGAGGTTTTCTTGACACCAGGTACTGCTGGAGGAAGTCTGCCTCATTGTTGGAACAAGCAGACAAAATCCTCACACCTGTAAAACTGTGTAACAAACAACTCCATCTGGGCCAATTAGTGAGCAGGAGTGTGGGTGGGCTCTGAAGCCTAGGAGAAAAAAGGCCCCTTTGAATCTCAAGCTATCTCTCTCCTCAGCGCTATTTTGACAGGAAGCCTCCATTTGTGCCTCCTCCTGTGGAGGGCCAAGTTCCCTGCACTTATCCTGTCTTTGTTAGACTATGTTCCAGTATTGAAATAACTTGCTACAATAAATTCAAGGGTCCTTCTGGCAGACAACAAGGGAGCTGAACCTTATAAAATGATTCATGATTGGCAACGGTACCTTCCTAGTTTCTGTAAGCTTGCTAAATCTAAGAATATGTGTAATATCACAATCCTTCTTGTCATCTAGAGCTGGTGAAGCTCATCAAGTTTTAAAACTTTTGACCTCTCCTAGTTGGTCCCTGGGTGGCTAGGTTTTGGGGTTGAACACAGGGCTTGGGTGCTGACCATGAGCTCAGAACAGAAGCTCAATGATTTACCATTTGGTGTCACAACATCACTTCTGGTATCTCTGTGTGTGTGTGTGTGTGTGTGTGTGTGTGTGTGTGTGTGTGTGTGTGTGTGTGTGTGCATGAATGTGTGTGTGCATACACTTGTCCTGGAGCTTGAACTCAGGACCTGAACACTGTACCTGAGCTTCTCCTGTACAAAGATAGCACTCTACCACTTTAGCCACAGAGCCACTTCAGGCTTTATTCTAGTGATGTGGTACTAAATAATCAAGCCCAGGGATTCATACATGCAAAGCACTCTACCCTAAGACACATTCCCAGCAATCCACTTCAGGTTTCTTTCTTTCTTTCCTTGTAAGTCAGAAGAATTGAAGTCTAGGCCTGGGTGCTGTCCTTGCGCTCTTCAGCTAAATACAAGTGCTCTACCACTTGAGCTACAGCACCCCTGCAGGTTTTTGTTAATTCACTGGAGAGAAGCCTCTCAAGGAATTTCATGCCCAGGCTGGCTTTGGAAAGTGATCCTCACCTCTCAGGCTTCTGAGTAGCTAGGATGATGATGCGAGTTGTTGGCACCCAGCTTCCACTTCAAGTTTCTAAGTGGTGAATAGGAGATAATAGTCTCATGGGACCTTTTGTGTCTGGGATAGTTTGGAACTGAGGTCGTCAAATATCAGCTTCCTGAGTAGGTAGGATGACAGACATCAGCTACAGATGCCTAGACTGTAACACTCTGTTGCAAAACGGTTCTTGGCTCCCCATGGTGGGGTGTTGGCCATGAGCCCAACAGAGAATGTTCAGTGGCTAGGTCCTGAGTTCAAGGTTCAAGACCAAGAAAAATAAACCAAAACAATTGTCTTCAGGAGACAACTCACTAGAGTTAGGTACATACACAATTGGTACTGACATTGGGACATATCTGAGCCTCAAGATTCTCATCTGCACAATCATCTGACTTCTGGAGCCCTTACAAGGACCAAGTGAAAGAATTTACCTCGTGAAGGACTCAGCACATAACACCTCATGAGGGACTCATCACATAGCTGTATCCCACAAGCTGTCAGTGTTAGGGTGCTTTCCTCAGTACCACCATTCTTTCAGAAACATAACAAACCACATAAAGTTCACATCTAATGATAAAGAGGGATGGGTTTTGGGGGGGAGGTGGAGTCAACCATGGGAATTTCAGTGAAAGTTTGGGGGTACTGTCCTATGATCTTTTGCTCAAGGCTGGAACTCTACCACTGTGTGCCACAGCTCAGAATTTCACCGACTTCCTATCAGGGCTGGGTTTTAAACCCACCAGTGTCAGATGTCAGCCCCCGAGTATCTTGCATGACAAAGGTGATGGAGCCAGCACTATCTGGTTCTGTGGAGCTGGGTTGCAGCCATTTACCTCTGGCTAAGTCAGGTTAGATGGTAGCTGTCAGCATCAGACTTCTGGTTTGATCTGTGATGAGGTATTTGCAGTGCTATCGTTATATAGTTGCAGTCAGAACATTCTATCTTTTTTTGGTGCCATTTCTTGATGTTGAGTAAGTGTCTAGACACAGTCCGTAAGCTTTTATGCTCAAAGCTAGTGCTCCTTTGCTTGAGCGACAGCACAACTTCTGGATTTTTCTATGCACATTGTAGTGAGGATTGAACCCAAGGCTTTGTATGTACTAGGCAAGCACTCTACCACTGAGCCCCAGTAGTGCCAGTAGTGACAAGAGTATAAACAGATCAATTGTGTAGATTGGTAGATAGATAGATAGGTAGATAGATAGATAGATAGATAGATAGATAGGTAGATAGATAGATAGATAGATAGATAGATAGATAGATAGATAGATAGATAGATAGATTGATTGATTGATAGATAGATCGATAGATAGATAGATAGATGTGTAGATATGTATATATGCATAAAGAGAGAGGGAATGTGAGGATATTTAATTATATACATTATTACCGATTATTAGTTATGAAATTATGCCTCCATTTAATAAAGTATCCTGGTTGAATACTTATAGAAGCATTAATTAAAAATTATTCAATATCCTTCCATTAGGGGAAATCACACCATGGTGCTAGAATGGCAGATATAAATCCAATAATTTTTGCGTGGCATTCTAAAATAGAATCATGAATTAAGTGCAAATTTAATTATTACTTTTATAACATTCCATTAGCATTCACATGAATAGGAATGAGTTTGTCAGGATCTCCTTCCATTTGTGGGTGGCAGTCCTGGCATTCGAAATCCAAGCCTGGGTAGTTTTCTTCGAATGCAAACCATTGGAATAACACCGTGAAGATTTTCAGATTGTCATGATTATAAAAAGAACAACAAGAAGAAAAGAATCCCAGGTGTCAGCGGCTCCTGCCTGTAATCCTAGCTCCTCAGGAGGCTGAGATGTAGAAAATGCCAATTTGAATTCAACCGGGGCAGGAAAGTCTGCGACCCTCTTATTTCTAAGAGATTATAGGAAAAAAAATATGAATGGGGCTGTGGCTCAAGGGCAGAGCAATACCCTTGAGCAAAAGGAGCTCAGGGACAGGGCCTAGGCTGATAGTACAACACGGAACTGTCCCCCCCCCAAAGGAGGCAATAACTCCATGTCTCTGTGTATGGATGGATGATGTATGGATGATGGGCATTCAGCAGGTTGCCAATGTCCAGCCCCCCAATCTGGGCGAGCTGAGACAAGCCCTGAAGAGTACTAAGTGTGAACCAGCAACTTGAAAAAAGCATCCTTGTATGTCATTTAATAACTGAAGCTTGATGTTCTGGCTGAGGTGTCCTATCGGGACAACTAGAAGCTGGCCACTGCCTCCAGGGAGACGACAGTTCCTAGACTGTAGTAGTTGTCAAAGTTTCTGGCACCATATTCTCTATCCCTCTGTAGGATGTGAGCCTAGACCTCTGGTGCCTAGTGGCTATCACTCATTTATCATTCCTCATTGCCTAGTCACAGGCTGCTCCCAAATCTTGGTAAAGATATGAAATAGCGATTTCTATGCCGAAAGAGGTATGCCAATAAATCCCACCCTCATAACTCCCGTTAGAAGTGAGCCTTGGGCTGTGAATGTGGCTTAGTTGTAGAGTGCTTGCCTAGCAGCATGCACTAAATCCTCTGTTCGATTTCTGAGTACCACAGAAACAGCAAAAGCCAAAAGTCACATAGTGGCTTAAGTGATACCCTTGAGCAAAAGAAGCTCAGGAACTTGCCCAGACCCTGATTTCAAGCCACAAGACTGGCACAAAAAGATGTGAACCTGGTGAGACATATTTTTTCTGGGACTCAGAGGAAGGCCGAGGTTATATGTAAGAGGTAGGGTAGAAAGCAGGTGCTGATTGCTCACCCTTGGAAGCTACTCAGGAGGCTGAGTTCTAAGGATCCCAATTGCAGGCAAGAAAGTCTATATGAGAACATTTTCTCCAATTAAACACCCCCAAAGCCAGAAATAGAACTGTGGTTCAAGTAGTAAAGTGCTAGCCTTGAGCACAAAAGCGTAGGGATAGGATAGCATCCAGGCCATTAATTCAAACCCAGGAGAGGCACACACACACACACACACACACACACACACACACACACACACACACACACACACACACACTCACACACTCACACCAAGAGAGAGCATTTGCCAGTCAGCCTGCAAAAATTCCATCTGTACCAACTCACTATAACAAAAGAGGTAGAAGGGAAGCAAAGACTTGTTCCAGGAGGTGATATATCCAGTGCCAAAATTCTACAGGAGTTCTAAGATGTGGATACACGAAAGAGAGCCTCAGGCATTAGGTACAGCATGGACAAAGGTCCTAAGGTGTGTTGTAGAGCAGGTGGTGTTTTTGGAATGAAGGCTCTGTGGCTTCAGAAAAGTCTGGTAGGACATTCAAGGCTGGGTCAAGGTTTGTACTTGAGTCACAGGGCAGTGGGTGGGGTCCTAGAATGGGGCCCAGGGGGAAGATTAGCTTGGCTTTACACCAGGGACCCCAGCCATTTCCTGTGGCTGGTAGCCTATTTTACACAGCTCCTAACCATCAGGCATCCATTGCATGGAGGAGTCAGGGCAAGCGCAGGGAAGAACTCTTGCTTAAGAAAAGCTTCTAGCCCAATGCCACCAGTGGCTCAAACCCTGTAAATCCTAGCTACTCAGTAGACTGAGATAGAGATCGAGGGTCAAGCCAGATCAGGAGAGGAAAGTTAGTGAGACTCTTCTTGCAAATGAACTACAAAAAACCAGAAATCGAACTGGGGCTCAAGTGGTAGAGTGCTAACCTTGAGGGAAAAAGTTAAGAGACCAGAGACCAGACCCTGAGTTCAAGCCCAATACTGGCACAGAAAAATAAATAATAGCTTTCAGGAGCTCCTAGTCTACTCTGGTGAAAGGCTAGATCAGTTGGGCACCGGTGGCTCATACCTGTCCTCCTACCTCCTCAGGAGGTTGAGATGTGAGGATCGGAGTTCAATTCCAGCCTAGGCAGGAACGTCCGGGAGACTCTGATCTCCAAGGAACCTCCAGAGGACCGGACGTAGTTCTGTAGCTCAAGTGGTAAGCTTAAGAGCTGGGACAGAGCCCAGGTCCAGAGTTCAAGCCCCGTGACCAACACTTGGTCTGATTGGACCTCACTCTGTGGCTCTAGGCAAAGTAGTTTCCAGTTGGGCCCCTGAGGTTCTCCCAATGTGTAGGTGTTCTACAAGTCTTGAGTGGAGCCTGTTTGGAGGCCATCTCCTACAGAGCGGGCCACAGTACCAGAGAAAGATCGAGCCTTGGGGCTTGGAGATCATCAGAATTGCATGTGTCATGGGTGCAATGTGGATCTGAGCAGTAAATCGCCATCTCAGACCAGGATTCTGGGCCAGGAGGGGCAGGAGGTGCAAGATGTCACACCAAGTAACGTCCACTCATCCGGGTATCACAAGTGTGTGAATTTGTCAGGCACACTTTGGGCAGGTGTTGAGTTGGGCTCATGAAAGCCTTGTAGGCTTAGGAATTCACAACAACTGGATGCTGCTTGTAGCAGTCGCTATCCCAGGACTCCCAGCGCTCGGAGTCCTGCTTTCCTCACCAGTGCTTGGGTGCAGATTAAGATCTGCAATCGTGGGCCGACTACAAACGATCATCCCTAGTGTCCTTCCCTTGGTCCTATGGTCCCATGCACAGAAGGAGGGGTAGGTTCTATGGAACTTACTGATATGGCCGAGACCCCTCAGCCCAAGAAAGACTTAGTGAGAAACCACTTGATTTGGCTTGAGAGTTTACTGTGACTATGCCTCAGGACTGCCCCCAGTTCTAGCTCAGCTCATCATTACTACCTTCCTCTGTATGTGTGTGTATGTGTGTGCGTTTGTGTGTGTGTGGTGTGTGTTTGTGTGTGGATGAGCAAGTATGCATCTTGGTACTAAGGCTTGAACTCAGGGCCCAGGCTCTGTCCCTCACTTTTTTCATTCAGGTCTAGCTCTCTACCACTTGAGCCACATCTTTTCTTCCAGCTTTCAGGTGGTTCTTGGGAGAGGAGAGTCTCACAGACATTTCTTGCTGCGCTTCCTCTGAATGGCAATCCTCAGTTTTCAGACTCCCAAGAGCTAGGAATATGAGACATGAGCATTAGCATTTGGCCACACTTACCTTCTTGTCTAAAACAGACTACCTCTCTCCCAGCTAAGCACCTATCTACAGCCAGGCTTCAGACGAAACATAACCTCCTCCCCTGAGGACAAAGAAATGGGATCAGTTTGACCTTTGTGGTCTCCACACAATCAGGGGCTGGTGGGAGCCGTTATGGAGGTCAGAGATCTTGGCCAGGGCAAGTAGACAGCTGTTACAATAGAAGAGAGTATGAAAAGATATCCTTGCAGCTGGATGCCAGTGGCTATAATCCTGGCTACTCAAGGCTGAAACCGGAGGATCAATCAAGATTAAAAGCTAGCCTGGGTAGACTCTTATCTCCAATAAATCACCAAAAAGATGGGAAGTGAGCTACTGTAGTTCAAGTGGTACAGCACCAACCTTGTGCAAACAAGCTAAAGGATAGCACCTAGGCTCTGAGTTTAAGCCTTGGGACACACACACACACACACACACACACACACACACACACACACACACACACACACACACACACACACACACACACACACACACACACACACACCACCTTAGCAGGTGCCCGTGGCTCATACCAGCAATCCTATCTACTTAAGGGGCTGAGCTCTTAGGGTGGCAACTTAAAGCCATCCCAGGCAGGAAAATATGTGAGAAACTTCTGTCTACTAAACTACTAAAAAAGATGAAAGGTGAGTTGTGGTTCAAGTGTTAGAGTTTTAGCTTTGAGCAAAGGAAGCTCAGGGACAGTGCCAAGCTCTGAGTTCCAGCTCTAAGATTTTTTTTAAGACACCCCCCACCCCAATCCGGCCATAAATCCAGATTTTGGTCATCCTAGATCTCATTTCTGATCCTGCCACTTCCACAGCAGAAGTAACTGGTGTGTGGCCATGGGCTAAGAAGTGAACTTACATAAGTAGGGCATAGCCAGGTCACGGTTAATGCCCCCAGTACATTGAGGTACTGGTAGATACCAGTCCCTTATCCCACAGTTACCTGGTCCTGGAATCTAAAGTCTGTGCCTCTGTATTCTGGGCATCCGAAATTGTCTAGAAGGACCTGAGAGGCCCAGCTGGGCCCAGAAGATAGACGTGCCTGTGATAAGGTACCTTGACTTTTCCTTGATACTGACCAACACTTCCAAGCCACCTTGGCTTCACCTCTCATGTAGCCCCAGATCATCCTTGCTTGGGCAGCCTTCAGTAAGCTATCTAGCTCAATCTGGCCAGAGCCACTGGAAACCAACCTTCTCCCACTCCACTGCCAGCCTGCTGGGAGTGGGACATGCAGCCAGAGGAAAAGGACAGAACAACGCATGACTGACCCTGCCACCCCAGAGGCAGGGGAGAACATATGCCAGCTGACGCAGCTGATTCAGAATCCCCTGGAGGCGGCCAAAGATATGGACAGCCAGACTTGGGCCCCAAAGAAAAGCTGGTATATGCAAGTGTCTGGCAATTTAGGACTCATTGTAGACCCTGATATGGGGCTAAATGCAAGGTTGCCATGGAGGAGGGGCACCATCCGAGTTCAGGAAGAGGCAGATAGGCACCCTGGAAATGGACAGAGATGAGGGAAATACACACACACACACACACAAACACACACACTCACACACACACACACACACACACACACACACACACACACACACACACACACACACACACACACACACACACACAAGGGTAAGGCAAGGCCTCAGCAGTCCCTGATCACCTGAACATCCTAACCCCCAGAAAGACGGCTCTACAGTCCTCATATCAAATGTAGACAAAACTCAGAGTCTCTCACACATCTGGAATGGCTCATAACTTAGCATGGCACTTCCTACTGTACACACTGCTATGAAGAAAAGTCAGCCACCTTATTTTTGGTTGTCGGTCATGGGGTTTGAACTTTGGGCCTGTGTGTAGTCCCTCAGCTCTTCAGCTGAAGGTGTGCACTCTACCACTGGAGCCATAGCATCACTTCCGGTTTTCTGGTGGTTCACTGGAGATAAAGTCTCTCAGACTTTCCTGCCCAAGCTGGCTTTGAACTGTCATCCTCAGATCTCAGCCTCCTGAGTAGCTAGGATGTCATTTGTGAGCCACGGGCAGCGCCTGGCTTCAGCCACCTTCTTAGACCCAGGGGAAACCCAACTTGTCAGGCCACAAAGCACATGCAACCCTTCACTTCAGACTTTGGCACCAGCATCCAAAACCATTCTTCCTTGGATAGAGAGAATAAAATTGACACTACCCTCCCACCCCTGCTCTCATTCGTCCACTCCTTACGTAAGATAGGACACAACCTCTGGAGTTCTTGGTAAGGCAATGCACACCCTGCTGTGACTTCACACTGGGGCAAACCTGGGGAGTTCTTAGAAATGTCTGTACAGTGAGGCCAGCACCTGTTCTTCCAACCACAGCAACCGCACCCCTTCACCATCTCTTGCAAGCAAGGGGTGCGTTCTTTTTTTTGTTTGTTTGTTTGAGGGGCTTGAAATCATGGCTTGGGTACTGTCCCCGATGATGATTTTTGCTCAAGGTCAGTGCTCTGCCACTTGAGACATGGCACCACTTTTGGTTGGAGATTGGAGATGAGACTCTCATGGGACTTTCCTGCCTGGGCTGGGAAACAAGATCCTCTGGATCTCAGCCTCCCAAGTAGCCAGGATGACAGGTGTGAGCCACCAGAGTGGGACTTATGGTTTCTCATTCCTTAGAATTTCCAACTCATTCTCCTCTAAACACTATCACCTAGACACTCCTCTACCTCCTTCAGGCATGGCAAATGGAAGCTCAGAATTGGGGTAGGGTCATGGGTATTAAAGGTCCCCCTTCATATAACTACCCCTCTCTAAGATCCCGTCCACCTCCTCTGGATGGCCTGGTCTTCCGGGGCAGATCAGACCCACTAGGAGTTCGGCAGCCTGCCCTGTATCCCCCCGCAGAACCCAACAAGTACCTGAGAATTTCTGGGGCCAGCTGCTCCATATCCCAGTGGAAAATGTTGGGAGGGTTGCTGATAAGTGGGTCCAGGAGTGCTCAGGACAGAAGGAGACACAATGCATGGATTGATCTACTAAGAGCTACAGGGCATAGCCATCCACCTGTCACCCAGGTCCCGTGGAATGCTGTTTTATATTGACAGTCCTGGGGCTTGACCTCGTGGCCCAGGCGCTGTCCCCAAGTTACTTTTGCTCGAGGCCAGCGCTCTTCCACCTGAAGCAAGGTGCGACTTCTGGCTATATCTGTGTATGCGGAACCTAGGAATCAAAACTAGGGTTTCTTGTGTGCCACGCGAGCCCACTACTGCTAAGACACAATCCCAACCTTGGAAAGCTGTTCTTCTGTGACCCCTTGGACCTGTCTTGGCACAGTCTTGCACATATTTACCGAGTTTCTCACCAGCAGCCCTGGCTGGAAATGAACACACTGTGCTATGTTGTCCTTTATTTACTGCATCTTTGCTCTCTGTGCTTCTTGTCAGATCCTCCTTGTTAAGCAATACCCCATTTCAAGTGCTGTCTTTAAGAAGCCCACTCCAAAAACCCTGGCAGAGGAGGTCCTTTTCCACTCTGCCAGCTTCTGGTATTGTCATGCTCTGCCTTCCAGTTGATGTGGGTTGAGAGCACACAAAAGGGAAGGCTTGGCTTCCACCATCCAATTTCTTTCTGAAGGACCGGTGCTGTATTTAACTCCGTGACAAGGCACTCGAGGCCCAGGCAATCTGGGGGCAACAAATGGGGCCATTTCATTGTGTGGGCTTGAACTGAGGGTCTGGGAGCTGTCTCTCTGAGTTTTTGTGCTCAAGGCTGGTACTCTATCCCTTGAGCCACAGCTCCACTTCTGGCTTTTTGGTGGTTCCATGGAGAGTAGAGTCTCACTGACTTTTCAGCTTATGGCTGGCTTCATTTTTGATCCTCAGATCTCTGCCTCTCGAGTAGCCAGGTTGTCAGGTGTGATCCTGAGCCCGTGGTGACAGGCACCAGGGCCTTTCTTTTGAGCTTTTGTTTATCTCATGTCAACTAGCTAGCCCTAGTTAAAATAATCATTTACAGGGGATCAAGTTCCTCTGCTAGGTCAGTTAATCCAAGGAGATAAAGTGCCTTTGGAAAAGGTTAGTCTGAGTTGGCTAGGTGAGTGTGTGTATGTGTTTGAGTATGAGTTTCGGGGATACCTACCCACATCAGTCTGCTGTTTCATTCTCCCAGTGGTGAGTACATCCAGGATCTCCACCCCAAGGAAGGTGGGTATAATAGGGTTCATAAGGTCACACCAAGTATGATGATCTGAATTCTATTCCACAACTGATGCCGGGAGAGATAATAGAGAGAAGGAGAGGTTTAGTGGAACATCAGGGGAAGCCCCTTACCTTTGGCTACAAGTACCAGAGAGAAGACTGAATCCACCCTTTTTGGTAGTAAGATAACAGGTGCCCACTATTCATGTATTTTTTTGTGAGTCCTAGGTCTTGGATTCATGTAATGAGCTTCTTTGACTCAAGGCTGAGGCTCTAACCCTTGAGCGACAGCACCACATCTGCCTTTTTGTGGAGGGAGAGGTGGTTTATGGGAGATTAGAATCCCTCAGACTCTCCTGCTTGGGCTGGCTCTTAGTCATAACCATCAGTTCTCAGCCTTCCGAGTAGCCAGGATGACGGGTGAGAGCCACTGGCAACAGACCGCCACCATCCCCTACGTCCAGTGCTGGGCCACCTTCACTGCACCCACCTTGTTGTGAGTGGGAAGCAGACATGGGTGGGTTTGATATTTCAAAAGCCTACCTACCTTTTAGCATTGTTCTGGGTCAGTCTGATGGCGGCTTCTTCCTTATCCACAGCAATGACTTGGCTCTGTCACAAGAACAAATGTTCCCCAGGAGATGTTAGTTCTCAGGTCTTTCCTCTGCACACCGACCCCCCCTCCCCGAAACAACACACCCCAGCAAAGCGAAGTAGACAGAGTGAATTCATTTTCTTATGATCAGGGTCTGGCCAGATAGGTGGCAGTGAAGATCAGAGGCCTGGGATCGTGCTGTGCGGTTGGACAACGGAACACTTCCTCATCCACTTTCCTTTAAATGTCTTAGCAGAGGGTAGTGGGGAAGGTCTCACCAGACAGACTGACAAGGAATAACCATCACAGTCTATCCCGGGTACAGAGGGGCTTACCTCAAGGAGCTAGTTCAACAGGCTGAGCGAGACAGCTCTTAAACCACAGCCCACCTCCAGAATGAGAGGGACACTGTGAGTCACAGCCACATGGGGAACCTGGGCCACCTCCTCCAACACCCATTCAACCAGTTCCTGTGAGAGAGTGAGAGAGAGAGAAAGTCAGAAATACACTTAAGCCAGCTGCCAATAGCACAGGCCTATAATGGTAACTACACAGGAGGCTGAGATATGAGGATCATGGTTCATAGCCAGCCCAGGCAGGAATGTCTGTGAGACTCTTATCTCCAAAGAACCACCAGAAAACCGGAAGTGGTGCTGTGGCTCAAGTGGTAGAGTGCTAGCCTTTATCTGAGGAGCTTGGAGACAGCGCCCAGGCCCAGAGTTCAAGCCCCACAACTGACAATAAGTGGATTTCCCACCACAAGAAGTGGACTGAATAGCACTCATTGTCCTAGGGAGCATGGCAGAGAAGTCAGGCTGAGCTTCCTGTCAGCTGGGGGTCATGAGTAGGTCACCAGTTTCTCTGTGCCTCATTTTCTCCAGCTACAAAACTCAACAGTGAAGGATCCCCTTCCTCATTGGATAGGGTAAGGATGAAAGAGATCCATGTTTTGTTTCATAATCCCATACTTGCATTGCGATAAATAATAGGCCCCATCTGAGCCCTTTCCAGGTATCTTCCTGTCATATGCTCACATAATTGCCAAGAACTATATCTGATGACCACTCCCTCAATGCCTGGTTCTGCCCCACAGATCCCCCTGTATTGATCCCTTCTTTCCTCACAACTGTCCTGTGAGGAGACTGAGGTCAGATGGTTTAGGCACAATGTAGAGCTTCATCTGTGGTCAAGAATCAGCTGCCATGGATTAAGAGTTTGGGACAATCCATCTAACCATTGACTGAGCATGGCACTATATGTCTAGCATCTCAACTACAGAGGACCAGGCATGGTGACCAATTCCTGTCACAGGAGGACCGCAATCCAGCCCAGCCTGAGCATATATTGAGTCTCTGTCTCAGGAATGACCAACACAGAAAGGCTTGGCTCCTGTGGTAGAAGACCTGACTGGAAAGCCTAAGGCCTTGAGTTCAAACCCTAACATACCGAAAATAATCAGAGGCCCGGTGCCAGAGGCTCATGCCTATAATCCTAGATACTCAGGAGGCTGAGATCTGAAGATCACAGGTCACTATTTAAAATAGTGTTGGCCTATCCCATCAGACATCATGATGAGAAGACCCAGCGTCTGACCCATGCCAATATGCTCCATACTAACGGGGCTCACATCCATACTAAGAGCTGGCCACGTTCCTTGTTGCCCTGGAGAGCCACCCCCTGTGGGCACCACCCCCAGGTCCTCCCAATGTCCCTCTGTCACCAACCAGGCCCAAGGGAGTGAACAATTCCAGGGCACACAATCCCTTCATCTTATAATTTAGCGGTCCTGACTCCCCTTCAAGTCTCACCCTTCCAGGCCCCCAGACCTCAGCCATAAAGCCCATTCATCCCCCAAAGACAGCGGTTAGAAGTTATCAAAGATTCAGGTGCTCCTTTTTACAACCCACTTCTAAACACACACACACACACACACACACACACACACACACACACACACACACACACACACACACACACACACACACAAAGCCAGCTCAAGTGGCTCCTGTCTGTCATCCTAGTTACTTAGGAGGCTGACATCTGAGGATCACTGTTCAAAGCCAGCTCATGCAGGAAAGTCTGTGAGGCTCTTATCTACAGTGAACCACCAAATAGCCAGAGGTGGAGCTGTGGCTCAAGAGTCAGAGCACTAGCTTTGAGCACAGAACTCAGGAACAGTACCTAGGCCCTGAGTTCAAGGCCAATTTTTCTACCTCCAAACACACACAGACGCAGACACAGACAGACAGACACACACAGACACAGACACACACACACACACACACACAAACACACACACACACACACACACACACGTATATGCCAAGGCTTCAGAAGTCCCTGAGAACGGAACCATGAACTCCCTCCATTAGGGTCACATCCTATCCTCAAGAAGCTGGCACTCCCGACTTCAGACCCACTGTAGACAAAACAATGAGCCTCTCATGTATCTGAAATGTCTCACAACCCAGCATAGAATTTCCTACCATACACACTGCTATAAAGAAAACTTAGTCACCTCTTATTTTGTTGTTGGTCATGGGGTTTGACCTCTAGGCCATGGTACTTTCCCTCAGCTATTCAGCTGAAAATGAGTACTCCCCAATTGAGCCACAGCACTACTTCCTGTTCTCTGGTGGTCCATTGGCCATCGAATCTCACAGACTTTCCTGCCCAAGCTGGCTTTGAACCATGGTCTTTACAGCTTTATGAGTAGCTAGGATGACAGTTGTGAGCACCGGCGGCGCGCGGGTTCAGCCACCTTTATATACCCAGAGGAATCCCAATTCTTCAGGCCACAAACTTCTTGCAAAACTTCACTTCAGACTCTGACACCGAACAACCAAATCCATCCTTCAATGGAGAGAATACAGACACAACAATCCCACCCCTGCACCCATTCACCCAATCCCTGCCTGCTACAGGCCACGTCCTCCTGAAGCTGTGGCTTCAAACTGGGGCAAAATTGGGGAGTTCATAGAAATGTCTGTACAGTGATGCCAGCACCCAGTGTCCCAACCACAGCATCCGACTACCTGCCCCCACCTCCCACACCCTTTGCAGGCAAAGATGTCTTACTTTCTTCCATTTTTTCTGTTGTTGGGCTTGAACTCTGGGCCTGGGTGCTGTTCCTGATCTCTTCAGCTCAAAGCAAGCACTCAACTACTAGAGCCACAGCACCACTTCCTGTTTTCTGTCAGTTCCTTGATGACAAGAGTCTCAGGGTCTTTCCAGACCCGGCTGGCTTTGACATATGGTCCTCAGATCTCAGCTCCTGAGTACCTAGGATGACAGCCATGAGCTACTGGCATCCAGTGAAAGATATTTTCCATGTTGTCATCCTATCCCCTCAGGAGACTGAGATCTGAGGACTGTAGTTACATGCCACCCTTGGCAGCAAAGTACATGAGAACACTTTATCTCCAATTAAACACCCCAAAAAAGTTGGAAGTGGAGCTGTGGCTTAAATGGTAGTGTGCTAGCTTTCAGCATCAAAGCCAAGGGATAGGACCCAGTTCCTAGATTCATGCTTTTTCTTTTTTTATTATTTAAATTTTATTTTATTTTATTTGAGAACATACTGTACAGAGGGGTTACAATTACATTGGCAGGATAATGCATACATTTCTTACCAAGCATTACAGCATCCTCCTTTGTTTACCGTTCACCTCCCTTCCCAGCCTCCCCCCTCGCCCCCACCAAATCATACCCCCCTCCCCCCCACACACCGACATTGTAAAGCTTGCTTTGACATGACATTTTGTAATTCTCCTTGTTAAAACAGGTCCACCTGAATCCTTAAACGACTTGTTTGTACCCATCTTATCCACATGTTATACTGACATCAAATAAAGTGAAAGCAATGGTTACACTGTGGGGGAGGGACATACAAAGCAACAAAGAAATAATCTTATAAATGTGTTAGAAACACATGCATGAAAGAAACGAAAACATTAAAATACATATTTAAGGGTTCGTTTTCCTAACATCACATTATCTGACCTTTTCCGCTTGACTCATACCTATACTAGATATTGCAAATAAGGGAAACCATGGGACCTATGTTTCTTTGGGCCTGGATTACTTCACTTAATATAAATTTTTCCAAGCCTTTCCATTTCCTAACAAATGGGGAAATATCATTCTTTCTGATGGAGGCATAGAATTCCATTGTGTACATATACCACATTTTCTTGATCCATTCATCTACTGAGGGGCATCTGGGTTGGTTCCATATCTTAGCTATGGTAAATAATGCTGCAATAAACATAGTTGTGCTGGTAGCTTTAGTGTGGTCTTGTTTGTTATACATTTGGGTAAATGCCCAAAAGTGCGATCGCTGGATCATAGGGGAGATCTATGTGAAGTCTTTTGAGGAATCTCCATACTACTTTCCAAAGTGTTTGAACAAGTTTACATTCCCACCAACAATGAAGTAAGGTTCCTTTCTGTCCACATCCCCTCCAGCATCTGTTGTTGTTAGAGTTCTTGATTTTTGCTGTTCTAACTGGAGTGAGGTGATATCTCAATGTTGTTTTGATTTGCATTTCTTTTATGGCTAGCGATGTTGAACATTTCTTCATGTGTCTATTGGCTATCCTTCTTTCTTCTTCAGAGAAGGTTCTCTTTAAGTCTTTTGCCCACTTATTTATTGGGCAGTTGTTTCTTTGAGGATTTGTTGTTGGGGGGTTTAATTTTTTGGGTTCCAAGTATATTTTAGATATGAGACCCTTGTCCGTTGTATGGCTAGTAAAGATCTTCTCCCAATCGGTGGGCTTTCCATTGATCTTGCTAGCTATGTCATTTGCCCTGCAGAAGCTCTGCAACCTTATGCAATCCCATTTGTCCAACCTTTCTTTGATTTGTTGTGTTTCCGGGTCTCTATTCAGAAAATTTCGGCCTGTGCCAAGGAGACCTAGGGTTTCTCCTATTCCATCCTGTAATGTTTTCAGAGTATCTGCTTTGAGTTCAAGGTCTTTGATCCATTTGGAGTTGATTCTGGTGCAGGGTGATATATAAGGATCTAGCTTTAGTTTTCTACATGTAGATAACCAATTTTGCCAGCACCATTTACTGAAGAGGCTGTCTTTCTTCCATTCTATTGTTTTAGCTTCCTTATCAAAGATTAGATGGCTATAGGTCTGTAGGTTCATTTCTGGGTTTTCAATTCTATTCCATTGGTCCTGAGGTCTGTTCTTATGCCAATACCAAGCTGTTTTGATTACTAGGGCTTTAGAGTAGAGTTTGAAATTTGGTATTGATATTCCTCCAGCAGTGTTCTTTCCTTTGAGGAGCGTTTTTGCTATTCGGTGTCTTTTATTGTTCCATATGAATTTTTGGATTGCCTCTTCTATTTCCTTGAAGAATGAGGGTGGAATTTTGATAGGTGTTGCGTTGAATTTGTAGATAGCCTTGGGAAGTATTGCCATTTTCACGATGTTAATCTTGCCAATCCAGGAGCATGGGAGGTTTTGCCATTTTTTAAGTTCTGTGTTGATTTCCTTTTTCAAGATTGTAAAGTTTTCATCACAGAGGTCCTTCACTTCTTTAGTTAAGTTAATTCCTAGGTATTTTATTTTTTGTGGTATTATTACAAATGGAGTTGCTTTCCTAATTTCAGCCACACTTTTCTCATTGTTGGCATAAAGAAAAGCCATTGATTTTTGGGGGTCAATTTTATAACCTGCTACTTTGCCAAAGTTTTGAATCAGCTTGAGTAATTTGGGAGTGGAGTTTATGGGATTCTTTAAATACAAGATCATGTCATCTGCAAAGAGGGAGAGTTTTATTTCTTCTTTCCCTATTTGGATCCCCTTTATGTCTGCATCTTGTCTTATTGCTGTAGCTAGGCATTCTAATACTAGATTGAAGAGAAGTGGAGAGAGTGGACATCCTTGTCTTGTTCCTGAGTTAAGAGGAAATGGCTTTAGTTTTTCACCATTGAGTATAATGCTGGCTGTAGGTTTGTCATATACAGCCTTTATTGTATTGAGGAATGTTCCATGGATTCCTAATTTTTCCAAAACCTTCATCATAAAGGGGTTTTGGATCTTGTCGAATGCTTTTTCTGCGTCTATTGAGATAACCATGTGGTTCTTCTTCTTGCTCCTGTTGATGTGATGAATAATATTAATTGATTTGCGTATATTGAACCAGCTTGGCATCCTTGAAATAAATCTTGTTTGATCGTGGTGTATGATTTTTTGGATGAATTGTTGAAGTCGATTGGACAAAATTTTGGTGAGAAGTTTTTCATCAATGTTCATCAAAGAAATGGGTCTATAGTTCTCTTTCTTTGATGAGTCCCTGCCTGGTTTTGGGATGAGGGTTATGATGGCTTCATAGAATGTGTTCGGTAGTGAGCTTTCTCTTTCAATTTCATTGAAGAGTTGGAGGAGAATTGGTGTGAGCTCTCCTTTGAAGGCCTTGTAAAATTCCGCTGTAAAACCATCTGGTCCTGGACTTTTCTTAGCTGGGAGGTCTCTTATTGCTGTTTCTATTTCAATGCTTTATATGGGCCAGTTAAGATAGTTTAACTCATCTTGGTTTAGTTTTGGCATGTCAATATTTGCTAGGAAGAGGTCCATTTCTGTCAAGTTGTCGAACTTATTAGCATAAAGTTTTGAGAAGTATTCCCTTATCATGTTCTGAATCTTGGTTGTTTCCGTGGTGATGTTTCCATTCTCATCTCTGAGTTTATTAATTTGGGTGTGTTCTCTTCTTTTTCTGATAAGATTTGCTAAGGGTCTGTCAATTTTGTTAAGTTTTTCGAAGAACCAACTCTTTGTTTTGTTGATTCTTTCTATAGTTTTTTTGGATTCTAATTCATTTTATTCTGATTTAATTTTCATTATTTCTTTCCGTCTAATGGATTTGGGTTTATCTTGCTGCTCTTTTTAAAGGAGGTTTAGATGTGTCATTAAATTGCTAGTTTCATATCTCTCCAATTTGTTGATGTAGGAGCTCAGAGCTATAAACTTGCCTCTGAGTACTGCATTTGCTGTGTCCCAGAGGAGTTGGTAATTTGTGTGTTCATTTTTGTTGAATAGCATGAACATTTGAATTTCCTTTCTAATCTCTTCCATGGCCCACTCTTGATTCAGCAGTGTGTTGTTTAGCCTCCATGTGATACCGGAATTTCTTTGGTGGCTTTTGGTGTTGAGTTATAATTTTATTCCCTTGTGGTCAGAGAGAATGCAGGGTATAATTTCAATGTTTCTGAATTTAGACAAGTTTTCTTTGTGGCCTAGTATGTGGTCTATTTTAGAAAACGTTCCATGTGCTGCTGAGAAGAACGTGTATTCTGATGTTGCTGGGTGAAATGTTCGGTAATAGTCTGTTAAGTCTATTTGATCTATGTAGCTGTTTAGATCTGCGGTTTCTCTGTTGAGATTTTGCCGAGTTGATCTGTGTAGTGGGGAGAGTGGTGTGTTAAAATCTCCAACAATTAATGTCTTTGGATCTATATGGGATTTGAGGGAAAGTAGTGTTTCTGTGATAAATTTGGGTGCTCCATTGTTTCGCGAATAGATATTTAGAATTGTAATATCCTCCTGAAGGAGAGATCCTTTAATTAGTATGTAGCAATCTTCTTTGTCTCTTCTCACGATTTTTAATTTGAAGTCTATTTTATCTGATATTAGGATTGCAACTCCCGCCTGTTTATGAGGGTCCTTTGCTTGTTAGATTTTGTTCCAGCCTTTAACATTGAAACTGTGTTTGTTTTTACGGGCAAGATGTGACTCCTACAGGCAGCAGATAGAAGGGTCTTGTTTTTTAATCCAACTAGACAGTCTATGTCGCTTAATTGGAGAGTTCAGTCCGTTAACGTTAAGAGATAGGACTGAGAGGTATTTGGGAGTTCCTGCCATGTTATCTACCTTCTTGGGGGCTGCGAAAACTGGGTTCTTCCTATGGTTCTTGGATTCTCAGTTTGGGTGCAGTTTGTTGGCCTTTATTGTGGTCTTGTTGGTTTTCTATGTGTAGGACATGTTTAAGAATCTTTTGTAGGGCTGGTTTGGTGGAGATATATTGTTTCAATTTTTCTTTGCTATGGAAGGTTTTTATTTGGCCTTCAGTTATGAAGGAGAGTTTAGCTGGGTACAGTATTCTTGGTTGATAGTTGTTTGTTTTTAAGGCATGGCATAGATCATTCCAGGCTCTTCTTGCTTTGATTGTCTCTGCTGAGAAATCTGAGGTGATTCTAATTGGTTTCCCTTTATAGGTGATTACCCTTTTCTCCCTGACAGCTTTAAGGGTCTTTTCCTTGTTCTGAGTTGATACTGTGTGGATTATAATGTGACGGTGGGATGTCCTATTCTGGTCTGGTCTATTTGGGGTTCTAAAGGCTTCTTGTATCTGAATAGGCCTATCTTTTTGCATGTTTGGGAAGTTCTCTGCTAGGATCCTGTTAAACAAATTTTCTAGACCATTAACTGCTGTTTCTAGGTGCTCCTCTAGACCCATTATCCTTAAGTTAGGCCTTCTGATGGTGTCTTCCAGGTGGTGGATAGATCTATCATATTTCTTGGACTTGTCTTGGATAGTTGTATGTTTTTTTCTCTATAATATCTAGGCTGTCTTCAATCCCTGAGATTCGATCTTCTGCATGGTCTAACCTGCTGTCAAGACTCTCTACTTTGTTTTTTATCTCTTTTCCTTCTAATTGGTCAGCTTTGACGGCTTCAAGTTCTTTGTTGAAGCTCTGTTTTAGGTCTTGTATGAATCTCTTTACTTCCTTAATTTGGTGTTCAGTGTTTGTCCTCAAATCACTTAGTTGATTGGATATGGTTTCTTTGGACTCCCATTCCTTCTGTTGGGTTCCATTCAGCATTCCCTTTGTGGTCTCCCTGACTTCCTTCAGCTCTTTGTTAATGGATTCTATGTATGCCTTTAGTGATCTTTGTGTGTTCTCTACCTGGTCTCTCAATTCCTGTATTACTCTTTGTTTAGCTTCTTCACGTTCGTAGGATTCCTGCAGTTCTCTTTGAGTGTTCTCAGCCTGCTCACGCCATTCCTCCCTTTCTCTTTGAGTATTGTCAAGTTGTTCACGCATGTCCTGTATCAGTTTTTGAGTAGCTTCCTCACGTTTATGATATTCCTGTATAAACTTCTGGGATGCTTCCTCTCTCTCCCTATCACGCTCATACAGAGTCCTTTGTAAGTTGTCAAAATTCTCATTTATCATGTTTGCCACCAGTGTTTGTAGAGCTATTTGGGAACTCTCCTCTGGATTGTTCATTATCTGATTTGACCCCTGATTATCAAGATTGGGAATTGAGATACCCGAATTTGCCATTTTTCTTGTGTTTTTCCGGCTTACTCTGCCCATTTGAGATGAAGATAGCACCAGTTTTGTTCTAGAACACTATCTTAAGGCAACCATCAACCAAAGTTTGCATTTGTACAGTCAATAGTCTACAGATACAATCTAGTTCAACAGATACATCTATTCAACATCAAACAACTATATTTTAAAGGATTTCGAACCGCAGAAAAGAATTTGGAAAACCAGAAATTATTAGGATTAGGGAGAGATGTGGGTAAAAAATAGGAATAGATTGGTGTGGGGAGGCACAGGGAGAGTTAACTATGTCCTAATCACGATGCAGGAAATGGGTTGGGTAGGATGCAAGTAGAGAGAGAGAGAAAAACAAGAGAGGGATAGGGGAATGAAAAGAGACCAGAAAAAAAATAGAAACATAAAAATTAATTTTATTGTAGAGATTAAAACACCATCTATTTAGAGAGGAATGTGAATATGTTGTTAGAAAGGGAGGGACATAGAGGAGATGTGAAAAACTTTAAGGATGGGAAAGGGAGAAGAAAAGATCAGAAGTTCAGCAGAGCTAGACAAAAAACAAAAAGATAATTATGAAAGAAAGAAAACGAGAAAGAATATAAGAAAAGAAAGGAAAACGCTCATTCACATATTCCTAAAATAAAAATTATAAGAGGAGAAAAAAAAAGTTACTGGAAATCAATTATTTTTTCAGAAGAGGCAAAAATTAAAGATTAATAAAAGTTTTAAAAGAGAAAAAAATATTTATAGATATATAGGGTAATAAAAAACAAAAAACAAACAAGAAAAAGAATAGAAGAAGAAAAAAAAGAAAAAAAAAGAAAAAAATGTCCTTTGATTTTTTTTTTTGGGGGGGGTAGGGGTGGGAAGAATCCTGTATCTCCCTTTTGTCTGTAACCAGCCTTTTGTTGGAGTCTCTGGTCAGCTTGAGGTCCTGTGGCTTGATTGGTTTCTTAAGTCGGTTTGTTGGAAGAGGCAGATAAATGCTCTGCTTTACCCAAGATTTTGAGATCCCCCTCCCAGGTTAGTTTTCTAGGAGGGTGATCTGCTTTGAGAATCACAAAAGAGGGGGATGCAGTGGTGAGGCTAGGTTCTGGGTAGAGTTGAGGCCTTTCAACAATCAGTAGCTTTTTCCTGCGGCTGTTTTGTGCAAAAAAAAATCTCCTAGAGCCCAGCCTGGAGCCGTTCTCAGGGATTCTATTTTTCAATTGATTTTTGAGGCTGCTAGAGGGAGGGGCAGCCTCTGGTTCTGGTTACCCAGTGAGGGAAGCCACTCCAATGGCTGGCGCCTGAGCTGGGTGACTTTTCCCTGGATGGAGCCGAGTCTGGCAGGTCACTTTGCCATTAAGTTCTTGTGACCTGCTAAATGACTCGTTTTATTCCAAGGCCTGGGTTGGAGCTGGCAGCTCCTCCGAGCTTTGTCGGTATCCAAGATGGAGATCACCGGTGCTGGGGGGGGGAGGGGTGGCCTTCCCTCCTCTGCTCCCTGAGAAGGAGTGAGGATGTCGGGCTTCTACTCACGCCGAGTCTTGGATCCTGGGTCGTCTCTGGTCTGCAAGCTGCAGGATGAAGATGTCTGCTCTTTGTTGGTTCTTGCTGGTGTTGAGTAGAATCCGCTCGTCCACTGCGTCTGGCTCCTTCGTCCCCGACTCTCTGTGTGAGCGCTCAGGTATGGCCCCCGGCTGCGGTCCATTCATGCTTTTTCTACCCACCCAAGAAAGAGAAGCAGTTGGGAACATGGGAGCTCGAAGTTAACGCATAATACTCAAGACCCCAGAACAGGCCCCATCATGCTCTGATTCTTTAGATTCTATGTCCTACATCATGACAGTCTTAGATGGGACTGACCATGCACCTAGTTAGGACATTCAAGTACCATCTCATACTGAGGATCCCCTGACCTTATCAAAGACAGGATCTCTCACTGTACTGCCTCAATACTGAGCAGTGAGGTGATTTCTAGTTATCCAACCACAAGATGTGGGAACGAAAGGATTTCTGGGCCAAGGGTCCCTCTCTTGGAAAGGAGCAAAGGGCTTATCCATCCCAGGAATATTCCTAGGTGGTGAGTATCCTCAAAGAAACAACAATGCTCAGAGCCTAGTGCCTCTAGTTTTCCCACCAGCCTCTACCCAACCTTTCCCCACCTTCAGTTGGCCCTCTCTGAGTCCCAGATATGCCATCTAGACTAAAGGCTGAGCCAGCATAGACACCCACCTCTGCATCTGAGAATGGCAATCACAGGGTCCTAACGCCCACTCGAGGAAGACTTGGGGCACCACTGAACCCGACTCCCGCCCTCATTCCCTGTCTGTCCTGTGCCAGAGGCATGCTTAGCTCTTTCTGTGGTCAAGAAATGAACACCAGGGATCTGACCTTCAGATTGAGCTTGGAAATCCCAGTCCCCAAAGTCGTACTGCACAGACATCCTGCGGTGGATGATAGCCAGGTGGTCAACGAGCACCAGGACATTTAATTGCAATGTGGCTGGGTTAAAAGCTCTATCAGTGATGGTCTAGGTTGACAGGCGAGGTCCTGACACACCTGAACAGGGATCATCCTCCCTCTTCATCTTCCTTTTTATCCCTTGCTCCCCCCTCTTGACACTCCATCACCTCAACACCTCCCTAGCCCTTAGACATTTCCTTCTTATCTGACCAGAAAATAAACTCCTTGGGGCCGGAGATGATTGAAACCTGATGACCCACCCTGAGCCCAAGGGTCTACTCGAGGCTGCTTCTCTCTGCAGTCAGTGACCATCAGGCTTCTGGATGTCATGAAGTTGCTGAGGGGTCTGTGGCTTGTTCCTACATACTGCCTTTATGCTCTGAAACTTTCCCCAAAGAGATGTGAATGGTTGGCTCCTTGATCCAGGTACTCCAAACCAAGGCTTGCATGTTCTTCCATCTTCCTTCCTTTATTCCTTTTCTCTCTCTGTAATTCCCTCCTCTCTCTCTTTCCTTTCTTTCTCTCACTCCTGGGCCTTGAACTCAGAACCTGGGTGATGTGCCTGAGCCTTTTTACTCAAGTCCAACAGACTACAGCTTCAGCCACACATCCACTTCTGCTGTTTTCATTTTGTTAGTTAGTTGGACATAACAGTCTTACAGGCTTTCCTGCCCCAGGCTTAAGCCTCTATCCTCCCATCTCAGCCTCTTAGTAGCTAGGATGACAGGTATGAAGCATCAGCATCCAGCTCAAACCAAGGTTTCTTCATGTACTGTGGAACCAGCACTGGAACTTTCATTGTCTATAGACCCCCCGGAGCCTGGATCACACTGTAACTGTTTTTTGGATAAACAAATGAGCATCTTCCTACGACAATACTACAGAAAAGTCCCATCTGATACAGGTAAGCATCCTGGGGGGGAAGCCTGATTTAGCTCTCCCACAGTTCTCTGTCCTCCCTCTTCCCACCCTCCTGGTGCCACTGCACTTAACTGTTTTGGCTCCGAGGAATTGAGCCATGATGTACTTGCTGGATTCCGGGGCCTCTGGGATGCCTATCTTCTCAAAGATCTCTGTCCAGCGGCTGACCATCTCTGTGGCACTCAATACCCCACACAGGTGTGAACGAGGTTGCCTTGAGCTGAAGGCCTGGTTGAAGAGGCCTCCTCTTCTCCCCCTGTGGCTAGCCAGGATGTTCTATCATATCCAGCCCTCAAGATTCTTGTTGCAGAGAAAGGATCCCGGGTTTCTGAATCTCGAAGAGTCCAGTGCAGATGCTGGGAATCATCTCTGGTCACAGTTGGCAGGCTGGGGATGGTGAGATCACAATCTCTGCTCCCCCCGATGTCCTCAACTGTGGTGGTCACCCTAGAGAGAGCAAGAATAGAATCAAAAGCTGCCAGAGAAAGGCAGTCAAGGCATGATGTTCATAGCAGGAGACCATCTGGCTAGGGAACTCTGCCTGTGGTGCATTGAACGTCATTGTTGGTGGCTGAAATGGTCCGTCTAATTTGACCCATAATCCCAGGTGTTAGTGGAAATTGCCAGCTTCAAGATAAAACCCTGGAGAACATGGTATTTAATTTGTCCCAATCAAAGGGTTCCAAAGTCAGCTCTCCCCTTTTCCTTCTAGACAGCCTACAGCAACAGCAGGTAACAGAAACTGGCATTCAAAGGAGTTCCTGGAAGATGGCAGAGGAGAAGCTCGAGGCTCAACAAGCTCTCGCATAGAAAGCAGTTTTAGAGTACCAGTGAACAGTCCTAAGCCAGAGAATCACACCAAGTGTGCCTTCACAGGACAGAGAGTTAGGCCAGAGAGGGAAAATCCAGGCAAGGAGACAGATCTGAGCTCTTGCCAGCAGTGGCCGCTGCTTCCGCTGTGGCGGTGGCCCTACCGCCATACCTGAAAGAGAGACAGTCCGGGATGAAAGAGCCAGATGTGGCCGGCGAGCGGATTCCACTCAACACCAGCAAGAACCGATAAGGAGCAGCCATCTTCATCCTGTAGTTCGCAGACCAGACACGACCCAAGAAACACGACTCTGTGTGAGTAGAAGCCTGACG
Organism: Dipodomys merriami; assembly: GCF_024711535.1. NCBI lineage: Eukaryota > Metazoa > Chordata > Mammalia > Rodentia > Heteromyidae > Dipodomys > Dipodomys merriami. The sequence goes on along the minus strand of NW_027206322.1, from coordinate 423,986 downwards.
TCTTCACTTCTTGGCCGAGAGCAGAGGAGGGAAGGCCACCCCTCCCCCCCCCCAGTACAGGAGATCTCCATCTTGGATACCAATTTGGAGCTGCTAGCTGCAACTCAGGCCTTGGAATAAAAGGAGTCATTTAGCAGGTCACAAGAACTTAACGGCGTGAACTGCCAGACTCAGCTCCACCCAGGGAAAAGTCACCCAGTTCGGTTGCCACCCTAGGAGTGGCTTTATTCACTGGGTAATCAGAGCCAGAGGCTCCACCTACCTTTAGCAGCCTCGATATCAGTAAACAGAAACTCTGAGAGTGGCTCCAGGCTGGGCTCTGTGAGTTTCTCACAAACTAGCCCCCGGGAAAAGCTACTGTTTGCTGAAAGGCCAGAACCAAGCCTCATCACAGCATCTCCAAACTTGAGGAAAAAGCCATCTCCCTCTTTTGTGATAATGAAAGCAGACCCCCTCCCATTGAACAAACCTGGGAGGAGGATAGCAAAATCCTGGGTAAAGCAGAGCATTTTTCTGCCTGTCCAAACAAACTGACTTAAGAAACAAACCGAGCCGCAGCACCACAAGCAGACCAGAGACTGCAACCAGAGGCTGATTACAGACACAAGGGAGATACAGGATTTTTCACAACCCTCCCAAAAAAATCAAAGAACTTTTTTTTTCTTCTTCTTTTTTATACCTTTTACAAAAATTGTTTTTCTTTTCTAAAATTTTTTTTAATTTTTACCTTTTTTGAAAAAAATTGTTTTCTAGAAACATTTTTCCCCTTATAATCTTTATTTTACTGATACATGTGTGTGTGCGTTTTTCTTTCTTTTTTCTCTGTTTTTACAAATTTTTTTTTTCTTTTTGTTTTTTGCTTAGCTCGACTGAACTTCTGGTCTTTTTTTCTTTCTTCCTTATCATTCTCACCTTTTTCTCTCTTTTGTTCTTCTTTATGGGACTTTATTGTTGTTCTGCACATCCTCACATAAACCCGTAGTTGACTCTTAGACCCTATCCCCCATTGTGTACACACTTAATCCAAAAATTTATTACTCAATTCAAAACCTCTTAGACTTAAATTCCTTAATAGCAGTACTACCTCTTTATACCTATATAATATTTTAAGTATTTTTATTTTTAAGTTTTTCACATCTCCTTTATATCCCTCCCTTTCTCTCATTATATTCATGCTCTTTGAATAATTGGTTCTCAATTCTGCATATTATTAACTTTTATTTTTCTATTTTTTCTGGTCTCTGTTTTATTCTTTTCCCTTTCTTCTTGTTTTCTCTCTCTCTACTTTCATCCTATCCAACCAATTTCCTGCTTTGAGACTAGGACTTAGTTAACTCTCCTTGTACCTTCCCACATAACACTATTCCTATTTTTTACCCACAATTCTCCCTAAACCTAATAATTTCTGGTTTACCAAATTCTTCTTTGCGGTTCATAGCCCATTAATATACAGTTGTTTGATGTTGAATAGAGGTACCTGTTGAACTAGATTGTATCTGCAGACTATTGATTGTGCAAATTCATCCTTTGGTTGATGCTTGCCTTAAGTTAGTGTTCTAGCACAAAACTGGTGTTATTTTCATCCCAAATGGGCAGAGTAAGCTGGAAAACCACAAGAAAAATGGCAAGTACGGGTATCTCCACTCCCACTCATGATAATCAGGGGACAGAACAGATAATGAATAATCCAGAGGAGAGTTCCCAAATAGCTCTACAAACACTGCTGACAAACATGATAAATGAAAACATTGAAAACATACGAAGAACTCTGTATGAGCGTGATAGGGAGAGAGGAGAAAAACAATACGTCAATTCAGGAAAAGATTGAAAACCCACAAAAGATTTCTGTATGAGCGTGCTACAGAGAGGAGGCAATCCAAAGGTTTATACAGGAATAACATGAGCGAGAGGAACCTACTCAAAAACTGATACAGGATTTGCGTGAGCACCTTGAGAATACTCAAAGAGAAAGGCAGGAATGGAGTGAACAGTCTGACAACACTCAAAGAGAACTATAAGAATGGTATGAACAGGAGGAAGCTAATCAAAGAGTAATACAGGAATTGAGAGAGCAAGAAGAGAATACACAAAGATCACTAAAGACATTCATGGAACCCATTAACAAAGAGCTGAAGGAAGTCAGGGAGACCACAAAGGAATTCTGAATCCAAGAACCATAGGAAGAAGCCAGTTTTTGCAATGCCCAAGAAGGTGGATAACATGGCAGGAACTCCCAAATACCTCACAGTCTTATATCTTAACATTAACGGACTTAACTCTCCAATTAAGCGTCATAGACTGTCTAGTTTGATTAAAAACAAGATCCTTCTATCTGCTGCTTTCAGGAGTCACATCTTGCCCATAAAAACAAAAAGAATTTCAATGTTAAATGCTGGAGAAAAATCTACCAAGCAAACGGCCCCCACAAACAGACAGGAGTTGCAATCCTAATATCAGATAAAATAGACTTCAAATTAAAATTCGTGAGAAGAGATAAAGAAGGTCGCTACATACTAAATAAAGGATCTGTCCTTCAGGAGAATATTACAATTCTAAATATCTATTTGCCAAACAATGGAGCACCCAAATTTATCCAAGAAACACTACTTTCCCTCAAATCCCACATAGATCCAAAGACATTAATTGTTGGGGATTTTAACACACCACTCTCCCCCACTAGATAGATCAACTTGGCAAAAACTCAACTGAGAAAAAGCCGATCTAAACACCTGCAAAGATCAACTAGATTTAACAGACATCTACCGAATATTTCACCCACCAACATCATAATACACATTTTTCTCAGCATCACATGGAACATTTTCTAAAATAGACCACATTTTAGGCCACAAAGCAAACTTGTCCAAATTCAGAAACATTGAAGGTATACCTAGCATTCTCTCTGACCACAAGGGAATAAAATTAGAACTCAACACCAAAAGCCACCAAAGAAAGTCTGGTAACAAATGGAGGCTGAACAACACACTGCTGAATCAGGAGTGGGTCATGGAAGAGATTAGAAAGGAAATTCAAATGTTCATGCTATTCAACAAAAATGAGCACACAAATTACCAGCTCCTCTGGGACATAGCAAAGGAAGTACTCAGAGGCAAGTTTATAGCTCTGAGCTCCTACATCAACAAATTGGAGAGATATGAAACCAACAATTTAATGACACATCTGAAACTCCTTAAAAAAGAGCAGCAAGATAAACCCCAATCCAGTAGATGGAAAGAAATAATCAAAATTAAATCAGAATTAAATGAATTAGAATCCACAAAAACTACAGAAAGAATCAACAAAACAAAGAGTTGGTTCTTCGAAAAAATTAACAAAATTAACAGACCCTTAGCAAATCTTATCAGAAAAAGAAGAGAACACACCCAAATTAATAAACTCATAGATGAGAATGGAAACATCACCATGAAAACAACCAAGATTCAGAACATTTTAAGGGAATACTTCTCAAAACTTTATGCTAATAAGTTTGAGAACTTGACAGAAATGGACATTTTCCTAGCAAATATTGACATGCCAAAACTAAACCAAGATGAGTTAAACCATCTTAACAGGCCAATAACAAGCATTCAAATAGAAACAGCAATAAAAGACCTAACAGCTAAGAAAAGTTCAGGAACAGATGGTTTTATAGCGGAATTCTATAAGGCCTTCAAATAGAGCTCACACCAATACTACTCCAACACTTCAATAAAATTGAAAGAGAAAGTTCACTACCACACACATTCTATGAAGCTATCATAACCCTCATCAAAAAACCAGGCAGGGACTCATCAAAGAAAGAGAACTATAGACCCATTTCTTTGATTAATATTGATGCAAAATTTCTCAACAAAATTTTGGCCAATCGACTCCAACATTTCATCCAAAAACTCATACACCACGATCAAACAGGATTCATTTCAGGGATGCACAGCTGGTTCAATATACACAAATCAATTAATATTATTCAACATATCAACAGGAGCAAGGATAAGAACCACATGCTTATCTCAATAGATAAAGAAAATGCATTCCACAAGATCCAAAACCCCTTTATGATGAAAGTATTGGAAAAATTAGGAATCCATGGAACATTCCTCAATACAATAAAGGCTGTATAAGACAAACCTACAGCCAGCATTATACTTAATGGTGAAAAACTAAAGCCATTTCCTTTTAACTCAGAAACAGGACAAGGATGTCCACTCTTTCCACTTCTCTTCAATTTAGTATTAGAATGACTGCCTACAGCAATAAGACAAGATGCAAACATAAAGGGGATCCAAAGAGGGAAAGAAGAAATAAAACTCACCCTTTTTTGCAGATGACATGATCTTGTATTTAAAGAACCCCATAGACACCACTCCAAAATTACTCAACCTGATTCAAAACTTTGGCAAAGTAGCAGGGTATAAAATTAACCCCCCAAAACCAATGGCTTTTCTGTAGGCCGACAATGAGAAAAGTGTGGCTGAAATTAGGAAAGTAACTCCATTTGTAATAGCCCCTCAAAAAATAAAATACCAAGGAATTAACTTAACCAAAGAAGTGAAGGACCTCTATGATGAAAACTTTACAATCTTGAAAAAGGAAATCAACACAGAACTTAGAAAATGGCAAAATCTCCCATGCTCCTGGATTGGAAAGATTAACATCGTGAAAATGGCAATACTTCCCAAGGCTATCTACAAATTAAATGCAATACCTATCAAAATTCCAACCTCATTCTTAAAGGAAATAGAAGGGGCAATACAAAAATTCATTTGGAAAAATAAACGACCCAGAATAGCAAAAATGCTCCTCAACGCAAAGAACACCGCTGGTGTAATATCAATACCAAATTTCAAATTCTACTATAAAGCCATAATAATCAAAACAGCTTGGTACTGGCATGAGAACAGACCTCAGGAGCAATGGAATAGAATTGAAAACCTAGAAATGAACCTACAGACCTATAGCCAACTAATCTTCGATAAGGGAGCTAAAATAATAGAATGGAAGAATGACAGCCTCTTCAGTAAATGGTGCTTGCAAAATTGGTTAACTACATGTAGAAAACTAAAGCTAGATCTTTATATATCACCCTGCACCAGAATCAACTCCAAGTGGATCAAAGACCTCGGAGTCAAAGCAGACACTCTGAAAACATTACAGGATGGAATAGAAGAAACCCTAGGTCTCCTTGGCTCAGGCCAAAATTTTCTTAATAGAGACCCGGAAACAGAACAAATGAAAGAAATTTCAGACAAATGGGATTGCATGAAGTTGCAGAGCTTCTGCAAGGCAAAGGACATAGCTAACAAGATCAATAGAAATCCCACAGATAGGGAGAAGATCTTCACTATCTACACAATGGACAAGGGTCTCATTTCTATAATATACTTGGAACTCAAAAAATTAAATCCCCCAACAACAAATCCTCAAAGAAACAACTGCTCAATATATAAGTGGGCTAAAGACTTTAAGAGAATCTTCTCTGAAGAAGAAAGAAGGATAGCCAATAGACACAGGAAGAAATGCTCAACCTCCCTCGCCATAAAAGAAATGCAAATCAAAACAACATTGAGATATCACCTCACACCAGTTAGAATGGCAAAAATCAAGAACTCTAACAACAACAAATGCTGGAGGGGATGTGGACAGAAGGGCACCTTACTGCATTGTTGGTGGGAATGTAAACTTGTTCAACTACTTTGGAAAGCAGTATGGGCGTTCCTCAAAAGACTTCACAAAAGCTCCCCTATGACCCAGCAATCCCACTTTTGGGCATTTACCCAAATGTTTACAAACAAGACCACACTAAAGCTACCAACACAACTATGTTTATTGTAGCATATTTACCATAGCTAAGATATGGAACCAACCTAGATGCCCCTCAGTAGATGAATGGATCAAGAAAATATGGTATATATACACAATGGAATTCTATATATCCATCAGGAAGAATGACATTTCCCCATTTGTTATGAAATGGAAAGGCTTGGAAAAAATTATATTAAGTGAAGTAAGCAAAGCCTAAAGAAACACAGGTCCCATGGTTTCCCTTATTTGCAATATCTAGTACATGTATGAGTCAAGCAGAAAAGGTCAGATAATGTGATGTTAGGAAAATGAACCCTTAGATATGTATTTTAATGTTTTTTTTCTTTCGTGCCTTTGTTTCTAACTCATTTATAAATTTATTTTTTGTTGCTTTGTGTGTCCCTCCCCCACAGTATAACCCCTGCTTTCACTATATTTGAGGTCGGTGCAATTTGTCGAGGAGATGGAGAAAAACAAGTCGTTAAAGGATACAGGTGGACCCGTTGCAACTATGAGAAGTAGAAGTTGTCATGTCGAAAACGAACTTTACAACTTTGGTGCGGGAGCCGGGGGGTTGGTTGGAGGGGTGGGATGAGGCTGGGAACTGATGTGAAGGTTAAAGAAAGGAGGAGGCTGCAATGCTTGATAAGAAATATTCTCATTATCTTGCCTATGTAATGGTAACCCCTCTGTACAGTATGTACACAAAAAATAAAAATTAAAATAAAAAGAAAAGGAACTGGCATTCAGAGAGCCCTTGCTAACTTCCACGGCCTGATACCGAGCAGGCTCCACAGGGGGAATGCAAGTGCCTACCACTACCCAGCTGGAAATCGCCCAGGTGGGACACAAATTGAAGTTTGCAGGAACCCAGAGATGATTGACCACTGGTACAATGCCCCGGGAGGGAATCCATGTCACCAGAGCACCCTGCCCAGATTCCCACGGACACAGTCAATGCCCTGGGTAAGGTTGCCTTCTCTTCCATGGTCGTGGTGAACCATGTGCCATATCACACCGTTTACCACTCTCCAGACCCTGCTAGCCTCACAGCCCCTGACCTCCTCCCCCTCCCCGCATTTTCTTCCTTAATTATGTTTGGCAGACACATTCCCAACCCTTGAATTAGCTCCAAATATACACACAAGAGCAGACTGTCTGGCTAGAAGAGTATGGCTGCATTCACACTTGCCTCATGAGCCTTCTGGCTGAAGACAGAAGGACAGGTGTCCACTCTGGTCTGCAATTCACACAGGCCTCCTAGGGGAGACCCACACAGGCCCAGCAGCTACTGTGGGCTATAGGAAATAGGGAAGAGATAGGTGGAAAGGATCGTCTAGTGAAAATTTCTCCAAAGGAGCCATGAAATGTTCAAGCAGAAAACAAAAATTATGGCTGGACTCATACTTGGCATTGATGAAAAAATTAGAATACACCCACACACATACATATAAAATGCTTTTGCTCTTTTTAGACACATTGACTTAAATGTTTTCATTGTTCTCCCTGTTCTCCGAACACACACACACACACACACACACACACACACACAGGCACACACACAGGCACACACACATAAATCCAGCCCTGTGACAGAAGACTCCTCCATGCAGCACCTGTAATTTGCCAACTGATCACTCAACCTGAGTACAGACAGGTATAAGGAGAAAGATGATCTCTCTCTGCTTCTCTCTCTCCCTCTCTCTCTCCCTCTCTGTCTCTCCCTCTCCCTCCATCCCGCTCTCTCTCTCTCTCTCTCATGCATACGCACACACACACACAGACGAACACACAAATAGACCCAGCAGTGTCTCTCCTGAGTTTGTTGGTTCCTCCTCTGGGACAAGATACAAGCTGGAGCACAGTGATTCCCTTGTCAAACTAGTGGCTCCCACCCAAAGGACCACCGCTCTAATAACGCAGAACCACTCTGCCTCTCCCTTTCTCAAGGGCCAGACACTTTCCCTTGGGAAAAACCAGCATTTACTCACCATTCACCAAAATCCCAGGCCAGGATTCTGTGTGAAGGTGTCCTGAGATAGGTGGATCCTCAGAGCCAGGACTAAAAGCAAGCAGGGTGGTCACAGTGTCCCAGAGAGGTTTCTGATCTGAGGTAGGGGCAGTGTTGGGAAATGCATGGGGTCCTAAAGGCTACATACATGGACAGACTCCCTACTTCCAGCCTAGATGCTTCTGGGTGACTTGGGGGATTCTTGTGAAGGACTAGGAGAGCAGATGAACTGTGAGCCAGCAGATGCTGGGAGAGCTCTGAAATGTGATCACCCTGTGAGAACTGTTGACAGCTGATGTGGGGGGCACAAGTCAGGTATATGTGTGTCAGAGGGGGTGTGTTCTTCCCAGATATTCACCTTCTATCTGACTCCAAGTGCCCTCACATAACTAGTGGGCTTTTCCGGGACCCTCCTCAGGTGAAAGGGTGACCGAGCACAGAAGACAAGGGCTCACACAGCAAGGAGGGCCTATCTTTTGCATCCAACACCCACCACCCCCAGCAAAAAGCAAAAGACCCAAGAAGGCAGGTGTGGAGGTGCTGCTCCCCACCTCTGACTAAAGCCACCATGTTCCCACCAGGGAGAGGAAGGGTGCAGATGAGCAGCTGTGTGGCTCCCACTGTTCCAGGCTAACCCCTGGCCCTCCTCACCCATTCCTGCATTACCCCATTTCCTGGTACACCGGTTACTAGTGTGGGGGTGGGATCCCGGGGTCAACACCCACTCCCACTCTCCAACCCTGGGGTACATTTGTGGCAGGGACATGATAGGCTGTGGGGCGTGGGGCACACAATAGCAGGACAGGAGACGGGAGGAAGGATGGGTGGGTCCATGTCAGCAGGAGATGGCCTTTTGGCAGGAGGGTTCGCAGGGTGCAGGCCCATGGGGCAGCCACTCATGTGTGCTACTGGGAGAAGCTGTAGGCAGAGGCTCCAGAGGCATGCAGGCCCAGAGTCCAACGACCTGGATCTGAGACCTACTAGGGTCTGCAAGCAAGCCAGGGGCGTGCCATCTCTCCTGGGCGACTTCAAGAGGCACCATCGGTCTGAGCCAAAAACACCATGTTTGAAACGCGATGCTGCAGGGAGTGGGCAGGCTCGCGTCTGCGAAGCATGGAGGGGGCTGCACATGGCCTCTGCTCCTCCTCATCAGCCAACACTGCCCCCGCCTCAGCCACCTCCAGCACCATACTCCCTGGGCAGGGACCTCAGACTCAGGCCTGCCATGGCAACCACAACTCCGAGTAGCTGCCTGTGGCAATGTCCTGCTGCACAGGCTCCACATGCTCTGTGCTTCCCGCCAGGACCTGCGCTAAGATTTGAGATGTCGCCAGCCCATAAAGCTGCTTGCCTTTGTGTGTGTGCTCTCTTCGATCTGCTCTCTCTGTCTCTGTCTCTGTCTCTGTCTCTGTCTCTGTCTCTGTTTCTGTCTCTGTCTCTGTCTCTGTCTCTGTCTCTGTCTCTCTCTCTCTCTCTCTCTCTCTCTCTCTCTCTCTCTCTCTCTCTCTCTCTCTCTCTCTCTCTCTGCCCTCACGCCTCTCCTGGGTTTCCTTGCCCCCACGGAGTGCACTCGCCCCCCGCTGTGAACACAGTGTGCCCTGGCTCCTACCCCTCCTCCCCTTGCCATGCTCCCTTCCCCTTTGCCCCCGCCCCCAACCCTGCTGCAAGCCCAGCCCTGACTGGGCCCTAAGGCTTCCAGGCCACGCAATTGTAGCCTCACATCAGCTCATCACTCCTCCCTAAACCCAGTACCTGCCCGGGGGATCGAATCTCCCCTCAGCCCCACCACGGGAGGAGACTCTCTTCCTTCCCCCCTCCACTCTACACACCAAGCAGGTGTACAGTGACCCATGTGTGTGTGTGTGTGTGTGTGTGTGTGTGTGTGTGTGTGTGTGTGTGTGTGTGTGTGTGTGCTTGTTGGGGATAACTGCCTCTCAAGGAATCAGAACATAACACCCTTTTAGTTGACTTAGCACACAGCACACTTCAAAAGACAGCCCAAAGCACCCTGTGTAAAGGACTCAGTACACAGCTCCCTTTGAATGACTCAGTATATAGTATACTGTCTAGAGTACTCACCACACAGCATCCTTTGAATGAGGGAATCCATAGCCCACAGTGTAAAGGACTCAGCACATGGCATGCTTTGAAAAACTCAAGCACACAGCACTGTTTCCCAGGGACTCAATACATAGCATCCTGTGTTAAGACACACACAGCCCCCTTTGAAGGACTGAGTACATTGCACCCTGTGTAAAGCACTCAGTGCATAGCACCCTTCAAAAAACTTAGCAGATAGCACAATTTTGAAAGACTCAGCACATGCCACAGTGTGGAAGGACTCAGTACATACCACACTGGCAAAGGTCTCAGCCCAGAGCACTATTTGCAGGACAGTACAGAGCACCCTATTTTAAGGTCTTGGCACAAAGCACTTGAAAAATTCACCTCCTCCCTCACTTCTCAAAGGCTCAGCACATAGCAGCACCCTTTGGGGTGAATTAGCACACTGCACCCTTTGAAGGACTCAGCATATAGTACGTTGTGTAAGGGACTCAGCACACAGCACCCTTTGAAAAATCCAGCATGGCCCACTCTTCTCAGGGACTCAGCACATAGCACCCTTTGGGATGACTCAGAAAACAGCACCTTTTTGAGGACTCAGCACAAAACTCCATGTGGGAAGGCCCCAACAAACAGCACCTTGTGAAGGACTCAGCACATAGCTGTATGTCACAATTTCAGCTGTCATTAAAATTAGGGTGATTTCTTTAGTATCACCATTCTTCAGAAACACTTCACAAATCCTACAACTTTACTTTAGCCAACCTGTGTTTTATGGGGGAGGGTCAGCTGGGGGTCTTGAACTCAAAGCTTGGGGGCTCTGTCCCTGATCTCTTTGGTTCGATGCTAGAGCTCTAGCACTTTTACCCACAGCTCCAATTTTGTTTTTTGGGGGTTGTTCTTTGACCGGTCTTATGGTGATCAGGAAGGCCAAGTTGGGGTGTCTGTGGGCAAAGGCTCTTAGCTCAGCCTGGAGCTGACCTCTCCCTTCCTTGTGCCCCTGGGATCCGGGACTCCTGGCGCTCTCTTAGCCTAGGGTGGAACAGACCTGCTCTGGCATCAGCACCCATGGTGAGCAAAAGTCAGCTTGGCCCTGGTCACTTCCCCCAACTGAAATCTAGAGGACAATGTCACGGCCTCTCATGTTCCACGTCTGGCAAGCAGGGGGCAGGAGTTTCCCACCATGGGGATTGTACCTGTGAGTTGTGTTTACTCTTGATCCAAGCCACCTTGGACAGGAAAGTCCTTGAGACTCCTACCTACAATAAACCATCATAAAGCAAGTAGGACTGTGGCTCAAGTGGCAGAGTACTAGGCTTGACCAAGAAAACTCAGGGATAGAACCTAGGCCCTGAGTTCACACACACACACACACACACACACACACACACACACACACACACACACACACACACACACACACCACATGCATGCAAAATCAGAGATTTCTACACTGCAATCTTTGGGTATTCTCTACCTATTCCCCACTAAGCCTGATGGCTGTTGGCCTAGGTATTTGATGCATACAACACCAACTGGCATCTTTAATTTTGGAGAACAGAATGGCTAGATGAGCCTTCCCCCATCCCAGCTCCTTGATTTGGTCATGGTCTATCCAGGCCCTTTGGGACTCCTTTCACAGACTTGACAAAATGCCTTCAAAAGTCATCACAGCTGGGCACTGGGGGCTCATACCTGTCATCCTAGATACTCAGGAAGCTGCGATCTGGAGGATCATGGTGCCAAGCCAGCTTGGGCAGGTAAGTGTGTGAGACTCTTATCTTCGATGAACTATCAGAAAACACTCAACTGGTAGACTGCCAGCTTTAACCAAAAAGAGCTCAGGGACAGTGGCCAGGCCCTGAGTTCAAGCCAGAGGACTGGAAAAACAAATCTTTGTTGGAGGCTTTTCTTTCCTTTGAAAACAATTTATTGTTTGAGATAAGCATAATGTGGGTCTCTTCCCTGGCCACCAATGGGCTATTAGATGTTCCTTGAATTTGGGCCACTTCCCGGCAGCCTCTGCCCTACCTGACCTTCAGTTTACCCTTCCCATCACACGGCAGATGGAGGCCTGAGCAAAGGCTGCCTGGCCACTTATTTCTGGTGGCTGACGTGGCTTTTGATAATCAGTATGTCACATAGAGTCATCATCCACATCAGTCTACAGAAGAAAGAAAGGGAACGCTCCTTGACCAAGCCTGCCAGCTGTAGGTGGCTCCGGATGTGGGGCATCTGCTGCAGGATGTGATCCATAGGGGAGTCATCTACAGGGTCGGGAACCCAGACTTTGCCTATGGCAGTTTCCAAGCTGTCTTGAAGTTGCAATTCTTCAAAACCTTTCTGCTCCTCCCTCATTTTGCCCACCCCAGAGCCTGAGGCATCTGAAGCAGCTGCAGTGGTGGGGGCTCATCCTGTGCCGGCATCTGGAGCCTTTTATCCACTCCTTCCCCTGCAAGAAGGGACAGCAGCTCCCCCAGCTCTCTTTTCTCCATCTTCTCCTGGGAGAGCCAGCACACGCGCTTGGCTTTCTCCAGACACAGTTCATCCAGGATGAACATCTGCTCTTTACACGCCATGAGGGACTCCAAGACAGTGCAGATATGTGCCAACAGCTGGCTGCATCAATGGTGGTGCTCATCCGCTGGACTATGGAAGTCCACATTATCATGCAGGTCATGGATGAAGCAGATTTTGTTCTCAGATGCCCTCTGTCCCACTTCCCATCCCCACGCCTGCTCTGGTGGCAGCTAATGGGGCAGGAGGCCTGTGGTTCCAGCTCTGTCTGCCACTGAGCTGCTGTGTGGTGATCCCTGCAAAGGGGTCATGTCTCCTTCCTCTGAGATGCTCAATTTGTGGAGGTGTCACCTCCTCAACTTTTGCTTCTCCAGGCCTCACAACCTATGTTGTCAGGCAGGACAATCGCTTCCACAATAACCCGCCATTAAAAAAATTAGCCCCCTGGTTTGCAATTCGTGCCATTTTTTCTGCCAGGCCTGGTATTTGAACTCAAGTCCTGGGTACATATGCAGCACTGTGAGAGAAAGGAATCTGACCATGCTTGAAGACAAGCAATTCAGGCCTGTTCCCTATGTCTGAATTCAAGCTTCAGGCTGGGAAAACATACTCTTTATATCCATTTTAAAAACAGGAATTATACTTCCTTACAGATATTCAGTACATATTGTGTTTGGTGTAGTTATTCATTTTATTTCTGATTTTATTCATTTATTTAGCAATTATTTTATTGACTCTGATGACACCACTACCATTTATTACATTGTTTACATCCTATCACAGCATCCAGATTTGTAGATATGATATCCATCATGCCTGACACTCAGGACTCTCCCAGAAAAGGAAAACATGTGTCATACTCGGCTTCTTACTCCAAGATTATATTTTTGGCAGTGCTTGGATCTCAAGTCAGGGCCTAGCAGGCCCAATTCATGAATGGATGAGTGTGAGCACAGCAGCCTCTAGCCAATGAAGCTGTCAGGGTTTCCCAAGTGCTGAGATCCAGCCCCAGTTTTGGCCAAAACAGTGATACATGGATAGGCAGATTGTGGTATACAAATAAATACATATTGGAAAGGAGCACCAGATCTGTTTGTCTATGATTGAATCAAACCTACTATGTTCCTACCAACTCTTAGGCATTTATTATACTGTCACTGATGGAATATTATTCTTTTCATGTTCAATAAACTATTAATTAAGATCAATCCATATGATAGGATTATTGCATCCATTTTTAGACTACACTGAAGCATGAAGTACTCTTTCAATAGGTATTCCTATGCACAGGAATTAGTCTCTTGTGATCTCCTGCCATTGGTAGGTGTCAGGACCGGGATTTGAACCCAGGGCCTATGTTGACAGGTAGGCCTATGGTTTCCCTGATAGCTCACCAGCCTTCAGCAATGGCTGGTCAGGTCCAATTGCAGCTGTGTCATTCAGAACCAGGATGGTTATCATGTAAAGATAAAAAATGTAAACCCCCAGCCCTATGCAGCTCGCCACTTTTTGTGGTATCGTACTTTTTTTTTTCTTCATGCAAGCCCTCTGGGCCTAGGATCCCAAGATCGGCTATGGGTCCAGAGGTTGTACTCCAGCCTAGGGCAATCGAAGCTGAGGCAGAGTTGCACGACCTGAGTTCAACCCCTGTGTTGGCAAAATAAAGATTAAATTAAATAATTAATTAATCATTTAACTAAATAAAAAATAAAGCTCCCTGGTTTGGAATTTCTGCGAGTTTTCTTTCCTAGCCTGGAATTTGAACTCAGGGTCTTGGTAAACGTGTCGCAATGTGAGGGAAAGATCAGAGTTGCTGTCACATACTCAGAAAAACCTAGAAGCTGTGGAGTGGTTCAAGTGGTAGAGCGCTAGCCTTGAGAAAAAGAAGCTCAGAGACAGTACCCATACCCTAAGTTCAAGCCCCAGGACTGTGAGAAACAATAGGCCAGATGCTGGTGGCTCACAACTGGATACCTAGCTTCTCAGGAGGCTGAGATCTGAAGACCACAGTTCAAATACAGCCTAGGCAAGGAAAGCCTATTAGAATCTTATCTCCAATTAACCACAAAAAGACCACATGTGGCACTATGACTCAAGTGGTAGAATGTTCACCTTGAACTGAAGGGCTCAGGGACAGTGCCCAGGTTTGAGTTCGAGACACACAACTGGAAAAAAGTGAGGGTCAATCAACTTACTTTTCCTATTTGCTGATTAGGAGAACATTCTCTGGAAATGAATGCTGATGTACACCAGAATTGGAGTCAGAGCTCCAGGTTCAAGTGTAGCAAATCCATATGCCTACACTTTCAGACTCTAGCATTACAACATTGTGTCCTACAGGGTTCTGAAAGGTCCATTGTTGAAAGGCTTAATATGCTCACCAAACCCTTTGTGATAATCCCTGACTTGTATTGTCAATGTCATTACAGTTATGAACCTAGCAGAGCACCAGTACTTCACACATGTCATCCTAGCAGAGGTCTCAGGATCACAGGGTGAAGCCAGCCAGGGCAGGAAAGTCTATGACACTCGGACTTCCACTGCTGAAATATCAGAAGTTCAAGAATTTCCTGTGTTTCTGTTGGTGATAAGTACTTGCGCTCTAAATGTTCTTAGAGTTCTCCAGCTATAGAAGCAGGAAAGAAACATTATTGACCCATCCTGGGTTCAAATGAAGTTCTCAGGATCTGAGCCCTAGCCTTGTTAGCAGGAAGAACTCCAGGGTAACACTGTATTTGAAGGTAGAAAACAGTTACGAAAGCCCTTCTTTCCTCCTGACATCCAAAACCAGATTTATCTATCATCTTTCTATGTATCTATCTATGTATCTATGTATCTATGTATCTATGTATCTATGTTTCTATGTGTCTATGTATCTACCTACCTACCTACGTACCTATCTACATAGCTATCTCTTTGCCAGTTCTTGGGTTGAACACAAGGCCTTGGCACTCTCTGTAGCTCTATACTACTTGAGCCACAGAACCAATTCTGGCTTTTTCTGTGTATGTGCTACTGAGGAATCGAACCCAGGACTTCTTGCATGGTAGGCAATAACTCTCAGGAATCCACATTCCCATCCCCTTCATCATTTTTTGTAATGGTAGTTTTTACATAAGTATGCTACCATTTTATGTTCCCAAGTTTAATTTTCTGAATATTGATTACTTCTAAGAAACCTCATCTTCACTTTCCCTGCCTGGTTTGTGCTCGTTCCTGCATTGGCCTCAGTATAAAATGTAAATAAAGGCTGCTGAGGGTGACCTGCTTTAGCTGGATGGCTGCACAGATTGTTCTGTATGTCTATTTGTTGCCAGTCCCAGATCTTGAATTAAGGATCTGGGCACAGTCGATCAGCTGCTTTTGCTTAAGGCTAGCCCTCTACAACTGGAGCCATACGGCCCGAATTCTGGTTTGTTGGCATTGAAGTAGGAAAGGGGGCTCAATGACTTTTCTGCCTAGGGTGACTTTGACCATGATCCTCCTATCACAGCCTTATAAGTTTCAAGGAGGAATGCTGAGAGACACTTGTGTCTGCCTTATCACTGGTCTTGCTGATGTTCTTGGACAGACAGGTGAGTTCCCTATCCTCAGGTTTAAGTGGTGGGAGCTGGAGCCCACAGTTCGAATCCTGATCCTGCCACCTTCAAATGGCAGGAGAGCCTAAGAAACTCATTCCTATCCATATGAATACCAATGGAATGTGATGTTTGTCCTGATTGAATGGGCACTCCTTGAATCATTCTAGGATAAAATCATACACAATTATATTATAGGACACTGATCGATTTTAATTAATAAATTATGAAGGATTTAAACAATCACATTCATTAAATGGAGGCAGGATGAAATACCTAAGAATTGGGCATCACATATTATAGAGATGCCACTTTTTTTCTGAATGTAGTTTAGTATATGAAACTAGGATATATTATATCTGACCAGAAAATCAATTATTTAAACATTTTTTATCAGAAATGCTTAAAGCGAATTGTAGCGGTACATCCAAATTATGTATATTTGAAGGCAATGCTTGGTTAGTTCTCTTCTCACATTCCCCATTCCTTTCAAGAGAATAATACACATTTCAAGGAAATACTTAGAATGTTTTGGAGAAATAGGTTGACTTTAAACCAGTGAGTTACTCTATGATGCATAATGTTATTTTATGTCAAGAAAAGCTAAATTCTTACTTTATCATTTTCCTTAGGCTTTATATTCAGACTTAATCTCTGATAGGTGACAAAGATATAAACATTTTTAAACAGTGGCTAAATTTAGGCTGAGGAATCTAGGTACAATGATACTCATGCAGATAGGCCTCATCAGTCATGAGACCCTGATATCCAAATGTTAACCAATGCTTATGGTGTCATGCTTATGAGATTTTGTGTATTATAAACAGTAGCTATTAGATTTTTTTTGTAATCAACATCATTTCACGGGTTAGGAACTGGAGTGAGACATTACACTCAGAACAAAAGCATCCAAAATTAGTTACCAATTTATACATCATTTAACACAATGTCTTAAAAATAGCAAACTAAAGGTAATAATTAATTAAAAAATCAACATTTACAATAAATACAGAATCAGTATGACTGATTTATCTTTTTTATTGTGAAAATACTATACAGAGGGGTTACAATTACATGGGCAAATAATGAATGCATTTCTTATCAAACATTGTAGCCTCCTCCTTTGTTTCACCTTCCTATCCCTTCCCATCCTCCTCCCACATCCCATTCATCCTCCCCCCACCAAATTTGTAAAGTTCATTTTCGACAAAACGACTTTTACATCTCATTGTTGAAATGGGTCCACCTGTATCCCTATTTAAACGATTTATTTTTTCCCTTCCCCTCCACAAATTATACCTACATCAAATACTGTGAAAGCAGGGGTTATACAGTGGCGAGGGACATACAAAGCAACAGAGAAATCATCTTATAAATGTGTTAAAAAACAATCGCATGAAAGAAAAAAAAAACATTTGAATATATATCTTAGGGTTCATTTCCCTAACATCAACTAATCTGACCTTTTCTGCTTGACTCAGACATATACTAGTTATCGCAAATAAGGGAAACTATAGGACATATGTTTCTTTGGGCCTGACTTACTTCACTTGCTATCATTTTTTCCAAGTTTTTCCATTTCCTAACAAATATGCAATGCCATTCTTTCTGATGGAGGCATAAAATTCCATTGTGTATATATACCACATTTTCTTGATCCATTCATGTACTGAGGGACATCTGGGTTGGTTCCATATCCTAGCTATGGTAAATAAGGCTGCAATGAACATAGTCGTGCCGGTCGGTAGCTTTAGTGTGGTCTTGTTTGTGAACATTTGGGTAAATGCCCAAAAGTGGAATTGCTGGGTTATAGGGGAGCTCTATGTGGAGTCTTTTGAGGACACTCCATACTGCTTTCCAAAGTGGTTGAACAAGTTTACACTACCACCAACAATGTAGTAAGTTTCCCTTGTGTCCACATCCCGTCCAGCATCTGTTGTTACTAGAGTTCTTGATTATAGCCATTCTAATTGGGGTGAAGTGGTATCTCAATTTTACCCCAGTTGCAATACGGCTTACATGATGCCTTTTCTGGTTATATGTTTAGTTAGGTCTTGATATTTAGTTGTAGAAGTTATGTTCTTTCATATATTTATTTGTCAGATCAAAAAGAAAATGAATTCCTTGCCAGAGTCAGCATCCATAGAAATGTTACAGATGTATCCTGCTACTTTGCCAAAGTTTCAAATCAGCTCAAGTAACTTGGGTCTTTTTCTGGATCTAACTAAATATGTGTACAATTTTTTCAGTACTAGAAAATTTTGACCACCTTTTATTAAACTAGTATTTTCCAGTAACTACTTCTCTCTTTTCATGAGATTTTTAATTCATTTATATCATGTGTTGAAGTTTTCCTTTACATAACCCACATTCAGTCTTCTACAAAGTGTAATTTGGAGTAGTTTAAAATTATGTAGACTCATGTACACTGCTCAGATTATATAGTTGAATATTTTTTTCTTGTTAAATCAGTAGGAATCAGTTTTCAATATGGATATTATTGGACTTATTCATTGCATTTCTGAATTTTTAAAATGTCATGATTTTGTTATTTTATTCTTTTAATTTTGTGCAGATCTCAATTCTCATACAGTCACATTTGTTTTAAACAATTTTATCCATTCAAGAGATTTGCTATATTAGGTTCATCTAGATGAATTTAATTACAAATAACACAACCGTATTTTTGAGACACAGTTATCTTTTTGGCTCTACTCCAAGTTAACATGTATTTGAGTTATTTGTGCTTTCAAAAAAACTGGACACAACATGTTTTTGTTCCTGGGGGAGTTCTACTTTTTTCGTTGTTTTTTCAGTTGTGGTGACTTCAACATATGTGTGCATTGTATATAAATTGTTTTAGTGTCTATATTTTGTTTCATATAACAGAAAGTACAAAAAGAATCAGTGATTGAGAACTTTTCCAAATAGAATTCTAAGAGAGACACTTGAAGCTTTGTGACAACTGGGAATTGGCAGGTCATCAAAGAGGAGGGGTTAGCAGAATAACGGAGACATTGTTTGACATGATTTTAATTCTTCCTCCTCTTGCCTCACTATTTCTAATAGTGTTACTTCAAAGTCTTTAGTGGAAAGAAAATAATTTTGTCTGTATGAACTCAGAATTTTAGGTTCAGTTGGGACACACTACACATTCATATTTCATTTTAACATGAACAATTTTCATTCCTTCGTTTAAAATCACAGATGTGAATTTATAATGCTAAAATAACATCTACTAATTTATATGAAATGGTTCATTTTCCACTATATGTAATATACACTCTAACAATAATAGTGAGTAATATAGTATGTAATAATTGAGTGGATTTTTGTGAGATAGTTATAATAAAACTTATATTTGATTCTATTGAAAAACTCACAGTTACATCTAAAAGTAACTCATAGTTATGAACTAATGCTGATAAAGTAAGATTGTTTCTTGGAAAAAGCCAGAAGTTTCAATAAGCTTGCTTTTTAAAAATTGTCTTGGATCTGCGCTTTGTTGACTCATGCCTGTAATCCTAGCTACACAAAAGTCTGAGATCTGAGGATAGTGGTTCAAAGTCAGCCTGGGCAGAAAAGTCTGTGAGACTCTTATCTCCAATATAACTCTTGAAAACTAGAAATGGTACTGTGGCTCAAGTCGTATAGTGGTATCCTTGAATTGAAAAGCTGTGGGACAGTGCCAAGGCTCAGAGTTCAAGCCCCATGACCGACAAAAAAAAAGTGACATGGATTTTTACTTTATAATTTCATGATTTTTATTGTAAAAATACACACAGAGGGTTTACAATTACATGAATAAGGTAATGATTACATTTCTTATCAATCATTGTTGCCTCCTCCTTTGTTTCCCCTTCCTATCCCTTCCCATTTCCCACTTTGCACCTCCCCACCCCACGCCCAAGTTATAAAGTTTGGTTTTCGACATAATGTCTTGTACATGTCATTGTTGCAATGGGTCACCCTGTATCCCTATTTGTTTTTCCCTTCCCCTCCCAAAATTATACCAACATCAAATATACTGAAAACAGGGGTTAAACCGTGGAGTAGGAACATAAAAAACAACAGAGAAATCATCTTATAAATACACTAGAAAGGAGTTCCGGGAAGATGGCGGAGGAGAAGCTGGAATCTGAACAAGCTCTCGCATAGAAAGCAGCTTTAGAGTTCCAGTGAACAGTCCTAAGCCAGAGAATCACACCAAGTGTGCCATCACAGGACAGAGAGTTAGACAAGAGAGGGGAAGCCAAGGCAAAAAGAAGCACCGAGTGGTCGCCAGCAGCCGCCACGGCGGCGGCGGCGGCGACAGGGTCGCAAGCGGCAGAGACCACAGCCGGGGGCCATACCTGAGCGCTCACACAGAGAGTCCGGGACGAAGGAGCCAGACACAGCTGGCGAGCGGATTCTACTCAACACCAGCAAGAATCAACAAAGAGCGGACATCTTCACCCTGCAGCTTGCAGACCAGAGACGACCCAGGATCCAAGACTCGGCACCAGAGACGACCCAGGATCCAAGACTCGACGTGAGTACAAGCCCGACATCCTCACTCCTCAGGGAGCAGAGGAAGGAAGGCCACCCCTCCCCCCCCAGCACCGGTGATCTCCATCTTGGATACCGACAAAGCTCGGAGTTGCTGCTAGCTCCAGCTCAGGCCTTGGAATAAAATGAGTCATTTAGCAGGTCACAAGAACTTAACGCCGAAGTGACCTGCCAGACTCAGCTCCATCCAGGGAAAAGTCACCCAGCTCAGGCGCCAGCCTAACCTCACTGGGTAACCAGAGCCAGAGGCTGCCCCTCCCTCTAGCAGCCACCACAATCAATTGAAAAACAGAAACCCTGAGAATGGCTCCAGGCTGGGCGCTGTGAGCTTTATCACAAAAAAGCCCCAGGGAAAAGCTACTGTTTGTTGAAAGGCCTCAACGCTACCCAGAACCTAGCCTCATCACCACATCCCCCTCTTTTGTGACTCTCAAAGCAGACCACCCTCCCAGAAAACTAACCTGGGAGGGGGATCTCAAAATTTTGGGTAAAGCAGAGCATTTTTCTGCCTCTTCCAACCAATCGACTTAAGAAACCAATCAAGCCACAGGACCTCAAGCTGACCAGAGACTCCAAGAGACTGGTTGCAGATAAAAGGGAGATACAGGATTCTTCCCACTCCTCCCCCCCCAAAAAAAAAAAAAAAATCAAAAGACTTTTTTTTTCTTTTTTTCTTTTTTTTTTTTTTTTTTTTTTCTTCTTCTTTTCTTTTTTTTGCTTGTTTTTTGTTTTTTCTTACCTTATATATATATATATATGTATATAAATTTTTTCCCTTCTAAAACTTTTATTAATCTTTAATTTTTGCCTCTTCTGAAAAAATAATTGTTTTCCAGTAACTTTTTTTTTCTCATCTTATAATTTTTATTTCAGAATTACGTGAATGAGAGTTTTCCTTTCTTTTCTTGTCTTCTTTCTCTTTTTCTTTCTTTCTTAACTATCTTTTTGTTTTTTATCTAGCTCTACTGAACTTCTGATCTTTTCTTCTCCCTTAAAGCTTTTCACATCTCCTCAATGTCCCTCCCCTTCTCTGAACATATTCACATTCCTCTCTAAATAGATGGTCTTTTAACCTCTATAATAACATTAATTTTTACGTTTCTATTCTTTTTCTGGTCTCTCTTTATTCCCCATTCCGTCTCTTCTTTTTCTCTCTCTCTCTACTTGCATCCTACCCAACCCATTTCCTGCACTGTGATTAGGACATAGTTAACTCTCCTTGTGCCTCCCAACACCAATCTATTCCGATTTTTTACCCACATCTCTCACTAATCCTAATAATTTCTGGTTTTCCAAATTCTTTTCTGCGGTTCGAAGTCCTTTAACATATAGTCATTTGATGTTGAATAGATGTATCTGTTGAACTAGATTGTATCTGTAGACTATTGACTGTACAAATGCAAACTTTGGTTGATGGTTGCCTTAAGATAGTGTTCTAGCACAAAACTGGTGCAATCTTTATCTCAAATGGGCCGAGTAAGCCGGAAAAACACAAGAAAAATGGCAAATTCGGGTATCTCAATTCCCAACCTTGATAATCAGGGATTAGAACAGATAAAGAATAATCCAGAGGAGAGTTCCCAAATAGCTCTACAAACACTAATAGCAAACATGATAAATGAGAAGTTTGACAATGTACAAAGGACTCTGTATGAGCGTGATAGGGAGAGAGAGGAGGCATCCCAGAAGTTTATACAGGAATATCATAAGCGTGAGGAAGCTTCTCAAAAACAGATACAGGATTTGCGTGAACAACTTGAGAATACTCAAAGAGAAAGGGAGGAATGGCGTGAGCAGGCAGAGAACACTCAAAGAGAACTGCAGGAATCCCACAGAAGGGAGGAAACTAATCAAAGAGTAATTCACGAATTAAGAGACCAGGTAGAGAATACACAAAGATCACTAAAGACATTCATGGAATCCATTAACAAAGAGCTGAAGGAAGTCAGGGAGACCACAAAGGGAATGCTGAATGGAACCCAACAGAAGGAATGGGAGTCCAAAGAAACCATAACCAATCAACTAAGTGATTTGAGAACAAACACTGAACACCAAATTAAGGAAGTAAAGAAATTCATACAAGACCTAAAACAGAGCTTCAACAAAGAACTTGAAGCCATCAAAGCTGACCAATTAGAAGGAAAAGAGATAAAAAACAAAGTAGAGAGTCTTGACAGCAGGTTAGACCATGCAGAAGATCGAATCTCAGGGATTGAAGACAGCCTAGATATTATAGAGAAAGAACATACAACCATCCAAGACAAGTCCAAGAAATATGATAGGTCTATCCAACACCTGGAGGACACCATCAGAAGGCCCAATTTAAGGATAATGGGTGTAGAGGAGCACCTAGAAACAGAAGTTAATGGTCTAGGAAATTTGTTTAACAGGATCCTAGCAGAGAACTTCCCAAACATACAAAAAGATAGGCCTATTCAGATACAAGAAGCTTTTAGAACCCCAAATAGACCAGACCAGAATAGGACATCTCACCGTCACATTATAATCCACACAGGATCAACCCAGACCAAGGAAAAGATCCTTAAAGCTGTCAAGGAGAAAAGGTTAATCACCTATAAAGGGAAACCAATTAGAATTACCTCAGATTTCTCAGCAGAGACAATCAAAGCAAGAAGAGCCTGGAATGACGTATGCCATGCCCTAAAAACAAACAACTATCAACCAAGAATACTGTACCCAGCTAAACTCTCCTTCATAACTGAAGGCCAAATAAAAACCTTCCATAGCAAAGAAAAATTGAAACAATACATCTCCACCAAACCAGCCCTGCAAAAGATTCTTAAAGATGTCCTACACATAGAAAACCAACAAGAACGCAACAAAGGCCAAGAAATTGCACACAAACTGAGAATCCAAGAACCTTAGGAAGAACCCAGTTTTCACAGCCCCCAAGAAGGTGGATAACATGGCAGGAACTCCCAAATACCTCTCAGTCCTATCTCTTAACGTTAACGGACTGAACTCTCCAATTAAGCGACATAGACTGTCTAGTTGGATTAAAAAACAAGACCCTTCTATCTGCTGCCTGCAGGAGTCACATCTTGCCCGTAAAAACAAACATATTTTCAGGGTTAAAGGCTGGAACAAAATCTACCAAGCAAACGGCCCTCATAAACAGGCGGGAGTTGCAATCCTAATATCAGATAAAATAGACTTCAAATTAAAATTCGTGAGAAGAGATAAAGAAGGTCGCTACATACTAATTAAAGGATTTCTCCTTCAGGAGGATATTACAATTCTAAATATCTATTCGCCAAACAATGGAGCACCCAAATTTATCAAAGAAACACTACTTTCCCTCAAATCCCAGATAGATCCAAAGACATTAATCGTTGGGGATTTTAACACACCACTCTCCCCACTAGATAGATCAACTCGGCAAAAACTCAACAGAGAAACCGCAGATCTAAACAGCTGCATAGATCAACTAGACTTAACAGACATTTACCGAACATTTCACCCAGCAGCATCAGAATACACGTTCTTCTCAGCAGCACATGGAACGTTTTCTAAAATAGACCACATTTTAGGCCACAAAGCAAACTTGTCTAAATTCAGAAACATTGAAGTTATACCTTGCATTCTCTCTGACCACAAGGGAATAAAATTAGAACTCAACACCAAAAGCCACCAAAGAAAGTCCGGTATCACATGGAGGCTGAACAACACACTGCTGAATCATGAGTGGGTCATGGAAGAGATTAGAAAGGAAATTCAAATGTTCATGCTATTCAACAAAAATGAACACACAAATTACCAGCTCCTCTGGGACACAGCAAAGGCAGTAGTCAGAGGAAAGTTTATAGCTCTGAGCTCCTACATCAACAAATTGGAGAGATCGGAAACTAACAATTTAATGACACATCTAAACCTCCTTGAAAAAGAGCAGCAAGATAAACCCCAATCCAGTAGACGGAAAGAAATAATCAAAATTAAATCAGAATTAAATGAATTAGAATCCAAAAAAACTATAGAAAGAATCAACAAAACAAAGAGTTGGTTCTTCGAAAAACTTAACAAAATTGACAGACCCTTAGCAAACCTTATCAGAAAAAGGAGAGAGCACACCCAAATTAATAAACTCAGAGATGAGAATGGAAACATCACCACGGAAACAACCAAGATTCAGAACATTATAAGGGAATACTTCTCAAAACTTTATGCTAATAAGTTTGAGAACTTGACAGAAATGGACCTTTTCCTAGCAAATATTGACATGCCAAAACTAAACCAAGATGAGTTAAACCAGCTTAACAGGCCCATATCAAGCATTGAAATAGAAACAGCAATAAGAGACCTCCCAGCTAAGAAAAGTCCAGGACCAGATGGTTTTACAGCGGAATTTTACAAGGCCTTCAAAGCAGAGCTCACAACAATACTCCTCCAACTCTTCAATGAAATTGAAAGAGAAAGCTCACTACCGAACACATTCTATGAAGCCATCATAACCCTCATCCCAAAACCAGGCAGGGACTCATCAAAGAAAGAAAACTATAGACCCATTTCTTTGATGAACATTGATGCAAAACTTCTCAACAAAATTTTGGCCAATCGACTTCAACAATTCATCCAAAAAATCATACACCATGATCAAACAGGATTCATTTCAGGGATGCAAAGCTGGTTCAATATACGCAAATCAATTAATATTATTCATCACATCAACAGGAGCAAGAATAAGAACCACATGGTTATCTCAATAGATGCAGAAAAAGCATTTGACAAGATCCAACACCCCTTTATGATGAAGGTTCTGGAAAAATTAGGAATCCATGGAACATTCCTCAATACAATAAAGGCTGTATATGACAAACCTACAGCCAGCATTATACTCAATGGTGAAAAACTAAAGCCATTTCCTCTTAACTCAGGAACAAGACAAGGATGCCCACTCTCTCCACTTCTCTTCAATCTAGTATTAGAATGCCTAGCTACAGCAATAAGGCAAGATGCAGACATAAAGGGGATCCAAATAGGGAAAGAAGAAATAAAACTTTCCCTCTTTGCAGATGACATGATCTTGTATTTAAAGAATCCCATAGACTCCACTCCCAAACTACTCAAGCTGATTCAAAACTTTGGCAAAGTAGCAGGTTATAAAATTAACCCCCAAAAATCAATGGCTTTTCTATATGCCAACAATGAGAAATGTGTGGCTGAAATTAGGAAAGCAACTCCATTTGTAATAGCCCCACAAAAAATAAAATACTTAGGAATTAACTTAACCAAAGAAGTGAAGGACCTCTATGATGAAAACTTTAAAATCTTGAAAAAGGAAATCAACACAGAACTTAAAAAATGGCAAAACCTCCCATGCTCCTGGATTGGCAAGATTAACATCGTGAAAATGGCAATACTTCCCAAGGCTATCTACAAATTCAACGCGATACCTATCAAAATTCCACCCTCATTCTTCAAGGAAATAGAGGAGGCAATCCAAAAATTCATATGGAACAATAAAAGACCCCGAATAGCAAAAACGCTCCTCAACGGAAAGAACACTGCTGGAGGAATATCAATACCAAATTTCAAACTCTACTATAAAGCCATAGTAATCAAAACAGCTTGGTATTGGCATAAGAACAGACCTCAGGACCAATGGAATAGAATTGAAAACCCAGAAATGAACCTACAGACCTATAGCCATCTAATCTTCGATAAGGAAGCTAAAACAATAGAATGGAAGAAAGACAGCCTCTTCAGTAAATGGTGCTGGCAAAATTGGTTAACTACATGTAGAAAACTAAAGCTAGATCCTTATATATCACCCTGCACCAGAATCAACTCCAAATGGATCAAAGACCTTGAACTCAAAGCAGACACTCTGAAAACATTACAGGATGGAATAGGAGAAACCCTAGGTCTCCTTGGCTCAGGTCGATATTTTCTGAATAGAGACCCGGAAGCACAACAAATCAAAGAAAGGTTGGACAAATGGGATTGCATAAGGTTGCAGAGCTTCTGCAGGGCAAATGACATAGCTGGCAAGATCAATAGAAAGCCCACCGATTGGGAGAAGATCTTTACTAGCCATACAACGGACAAGGGTCTCATATCTGAAATATACTTGGAACTCAAAAAATTAAACCACCCAACAACAAATCCTCAAAGAAACAACTGCCCAATAAATAAGTGGGCGAAAGACTTAAAGAGAAGCTTCTCTGAAGAAGAAAGAAGGATGGCCAATAGACACATGAAGAAATGTTCAACATCCCTAGCCATAAAAGAAATGCAAATCAAAACAACATTGAGTTATCACCTCACTCCAGTTAGAACAGCAAAAATCAAGAACTCTAACAACAACAGATGCTGGAGGGGATGTGGATAGAAGGGAACCTTACTTCATTGTTGGTGGGAATGTAAACTTGTTCAACCACTTTGGAAAGCAGTATGGAGGTTCCTCAAAAGACTTCACATAGATCTCCCCTATGATCCAGCAATCCCACTTTTGGGCATTTACCCAAATGTTTCCAAACAAGACCACACTAAAGCTACCAGCACAACTATGTTTATTGCAGCATTATTTACCATAGCTAAGACATGGAACCAACCCAGATGCCCCTCAGTAGATGAATGGATCAAGAAAATGTGGTATATATACACAATGGAATTCTATGCCTCCATCAGAAAGAATGACATTTCCCCATTTATTAGGAAATGGAAAGGTTTGGAAAAAATTATATTAAGTGAAGTAAGCCAGGCCCAAAGAAGCATAGGTCCCATGGTTTCCCTTATTTGCAATATCTAGTATAGGTATGAGTCAAGCGGAAAAGGCCAGATAATGTGATGTTAGGAAAATGAAACCTTAAATATGTATTTTAATGTTTTCGTTTCTTTCATGCATGTGTTTCTAATGCATTTATAAGATTATTTCTTTGTTGCTTTGTATGTCCCTCCCCCACAGTGTAACCCCCGCTTTCACTATATTTGATGTTAGTATAACATGTGGAGGAGATGGGGACAAACAAGTCGTTTAAGGATTCAGGTGGACCTGTTGCAACAATGAGAAGTACAAAATGTCATGTCAAAACCAGCTTTACAATTTCGGTGTGGGGGGGGAGGGGGGTATAATTGGGTGGGGGGAGGGGGGTAAAATTGGGTGGGGGGAGGGGGGAGGCGGGGAAGGGAAGTGAAGGGTAAACAAAGGAGGAGGCTGCAATGCTTGGTAAGAAATGTATGCATTATCCTGCCCATGTAATTGTTGCCCCTCTGTACAGTATGTTCTCAAATAAAATAAAATACAATTAAAAAAAAAATAAATACACTAGAAAAAAGAAAAGAAAAACAATTTGAGTCCTTACCAAGGGGTTCATTTCACCTAACAACATATGTGACCGTTTCTGCTTGTCTCAGACATAAATTAGTTATTGCAAATAAGGGAAAACATGGGACCTATATTTCTTTGGGTCTGGCTTACTTCACTTAATTTTTTCCAAGTCTTTCCATTTCCTAAAAAAATGGGGAAATGCCATTCTTTCTGATGGAGGCATAGAATTTCTTTGTGTATATATACCAGATTTTCTTGATCCATTCATCTACTGAGGGGCATCTGGGTTGGTTCCATATCTTAGCTATGGTAAATAATGCTGCAATGAACATAGTTTTGCTGGTAGTTTTAGTATATTCTTGTCTGTGATCACTTGGGTAAATGTCAAAAGTGGGATTGCTGGGTCATCAAGGAGCTGTATGTAGAGTCTTTTGAGGAACCTCCATACTACTTTCCAAAGTGGTGGAACAAGTTTACAATCTCACCAACATCCCGTCCAGGATCTGTTATTATTAGAGTTCTTGATTATAGTCATTCTAACTAGAGTGATGTTGTATTTCAGTGTTGTTTGGGTTTGCATTTCTTTTATGTCTAGGGAGGCTGAGCATTTCTTCGTGTGTCTATTGGCGATCCTACTTTCCTCTTCGGAGAAGATTCTCTGTAAGTCTTTAGCCCACTTATTTATTGGCCAGTGGTTTCTTTGAGGATTTGTTGTTGGGAGATTTAATTTTTTGAGTTCCAGGTATATTTTAGATATGAGACCCTTGTCCCTTTTATGGCTAGTGAAGATCTTCTCCTAATCCAATGGCTTTCTATTGATCTTGCGAGCTTTGTCCCTTGACATGAAGAAGCTCTGCAATTTCATGCAATCCCATTTGTCCAACCTTTCTTTGATTTGTTGTGTTTATGGGTCTCTATTAAGAAAATTTATTCCTGTTCCAAGGATATCCAAAGTATCTCCTATTGTGTCCTGTAATGTTTTTAGGGTGTCTGATTTGACTCTGAGGTCTTTTATCCATTTGGAATTGATTCTGGTGCAGGGTGATATATAAGGATGTAACTTTAGTTTTCTACAAGTGATTAACCAAATTTGCCAACACAATCTACTAAAGAGGCTGTCTTTCTTCCATTCCATTTTTAGATCCTTTCTCCAAGATTAGGTGGCTATAGGTCTGTGTGTTCATTTTCTGGGTGTTCAATTCTATTCCATTGCTCCTGAGGTCTGTTTTTGTGCAAGTACCAAGCTATTTTGATTACTATGGTTTTGTAGTACAGTTTGAAATTTGGTATTGATATTCCTTCAGCACTGTTGTTTCTGTTGAGGATTGTTTTTGCTATTGGGGGTCTTTTATTGTTCCATATGAATTTTTGGATTGCTTCTTCTATTTCCTTGAAGAATGAGTTTGGAATATTGATAGGTATCACATTGAATTTGTAGGTAGCCTTGGGAAGTATTACCATTTTCATGATGATCTTTCTAATCCAGGAGCATGGGAGTTTTTTTTAACACTTTTTAAGTTCTGATTTGATTTCCTTTTAAAGTTTTCATCATAAAGATCCTTCACTTCTTTGATTAAGTTAAATCCTAGGTAATTTATTTTTTGTGGGGTATTATGAATGGAGTTGCTTTTCTAATTTCAGCCACGCTTTTCTCATTGTTGGCATACAGAAAAGTCATTGATTTCTGAGAGTTAATTTTGTACCCTGCTACTTTGCCAAAGTTTTGAATCATCATGAGTAATTTCTGAGTGGGTCCATGGGATTCTTTAAATACAAGATCATGTCATCTCAAAGAGGGAGAATTTTACTTCATCTTTCCCTATTTGGATCCCTTTTTTATTTGCATCTTTTCTTATTGCTGTAGATAGTCATTCTAATACTAGATTGAAGAGAAGCGGACAGAGTGGACATCCTTGTCTCCTTCCTAAGTTAAGAGAAAATGGCTTCAGTTTTTCACCATTAAGTATAATGCTGGCTGTAGGTTTTTCATATACTGCCTTTATTGTATTGAGGAATGTTCCCTGGATTCATAGTTTTCCCAGAGCCTTCATTATAAAGGGGTGTTGGATCTTTTCAAATGCTTTTCCTGCATCTATTGAGATAACAATGTGGTTCTTATTCTTGCTCCTATTGATGTGATGAGTTACATTAATTGATTTGCATATATTGAACCAGCTTTTCATCACTGAAATAAATACTGATTGATTGTTGTGTGTGAGTTTTTGGATGAAATGTTGATGTCGATTGGCCAAAATTTTGTTGAGGTGTGTTACATCAATGTTCATCAAAGAAATGGGTTTATAGTTCTCTTTCTTTGATGAGTCCCTGCCTCGCTTTGGGATGAGGATTATGATGGCTTAATAGAAAGATTTCTGTAGTGAACTTTCTCTGTCAATTTCATTGAAGATTTTTTGGAGTATTCGTGTGAGCTCTGGTTTGAAGGCCTTGTATTATTCCTTTTTAAATCCATCTGATCCTGGCCTTTTCTTAGATGGGAGGTTTCTTATTGCTCTTTCTATTTCTATGCTTTGTATGGTCATGTTACTTGATTTATCTCATCTTGTTTGAGTTTCTGCAAGTCGATATTAGCTAGGAAAATGTCCATTTCTGCCTGGTTCTCAAACTTATTAGCATAAAGGTTTGAGAAGTATTCCCTTATAATGTTCTGAATGTTGGTTGTTTCTGTGGTGATGTTTCCATTCTCATCTTTGAGCTTATTTTGTTGTCTTGTCTTCTTTGTCTGGTAAGAATTGCTAAGGGTCTATCAATTTTGTTAAATTTTTTGAAGAACCAATTCTTTGTTTTGTTGATTCTTTATATGGTGTTTTTGGATTCTAATTCATTTAATTCTGATTTAACTTTCATTATTTCTTTCCATTTCTTGGATTGGGGTTTATTTTTGCTGCTTTTTTTAAGGAGGTTCAGATGTCTTATTAAATTGTTGGTTTCAGATCTCTCTAATTTATTGATATAGGAAATCACAGCTATAAACTTGCCTGTCTGTACTGCCTTTGCTGTGTCCCAGAGGAGCTGGTAATTTGTGTGTTTATTTTTGTTGAATATCATGAACATTTGTATTTCCTTTCTAATTTCTTCCATGACCCATTTGTGATTCAACAGTGTGTTGTTCAACCTCCATGTGTTACAGGAATTCATTTGTGGCTTTTGGTGTTGAGTTCTAATTTTATTCCCTTGAATGCAGTTTCTCACCCTTTACTGTGGTCTTGTTCATTTTCTATGCGTAGAACATCTTTAAATATCTTTTGTACAGCTGGATTGGTGGAAATTTATTGTTGCAAGTTTTCTTTGCAATGGACTCTTTTTATTTGACCTTTGGTTATGAAGGAGGGTTTAGCTGGGAACAGTATTCTTGGCTGATACTTACTTATCTTTAGGGCATGACATACATCATGCCAGGCTCTTGCTTTATTCATCTCTGCTGAGAAATCTGAGGTTATTCTAATTCTTTTCCTTTTAGAGGAGACTGATCTGTTCTCCTTGACAGATTTAAGGATCCTTTCCTTGGTCTGAATTGATCCTGTGCAGATTACAATGTGACGGTGGGATGTTCTGTTCTGGTCTGGTCTATATGGGGTTCTAATAGCTTCTTGTATCTGAATAGGCCTATATTTTTGCATGTTTGGGAAGTTCTCTGCTAGGATTCTGTTAAATAAATTTCCTAGACCATTAACTTCTGTCTCTAGGTGCTCCTCTACTCCCAGTATCCTCACATTCGCTTTCTGATGGTGTCTTCCAAGTGTTGAATAGATCATATTTCTAGGATTTCTCTTGGATAATTGTATGTTCTTTCTCTAAAATATTCAGGCTGTCTTCAATCCCCGAGATTCGATATTCTGCATGGTGTAACTTACTGTCAAGTCTTTCTACTTTGTTTTTTATTTCTTTACCTTCTAATTGGTCAGCTTTGATGGCTTCAAATTCTTTGTTGGAGATTTTTTTTAGATATTGTTTCAATTTACTTCCTTAATTTGGTGTTTAGTGTTTATTTTCAAATCACTTAGTTGATTGGTTATGGTTGCCTTGGACTCCCCTTCCTTCTGTTGGGCTCCATTCATCACTCCTTTTGTGGTCTCTCTGAATTGTTTCAGCTGTCTGTTTATTAATTCCATGAATGCTTGTATTGATCTTCGTCTATTCTCATCCCACTCTCTCAATTCCTGTATTACACTTTGATAAGTTTCCTCACATTCACACAATTCCTCTAACTCTCTATGACTGTTTTCAGCATTCTCATGTTATCCCTGTATTTCTCTTTAACTGATCTCAACCGGCTTATGCAATTCCTGTTTTAATCTTTAAGTAGATCCCTAATGCTCACAAGATTTCTGTATTAATTTTTGTTTGCCTCCTCTTGCTCTCTATCATACTCACACTGAGTCCTTTGCAAGTTTTCAATTATTTCATTCACCATGTTTACCAGCAGTGTTTGTAGAGCTTTTGATAACTCTCCTCTGAATTATTCATTAACTGTTCTGTCACCTGATTATCATGAGTGGGAGTTCAGACACCTGGTCTTGCCATTTTTGTTGTGTTCTTCCAGCTTATTCTGCCAATTTGGTATGAAAGTAACACCAATTTTGTGCCAGAATACTATTTTAAGGTAAGCATCAACCAGAGCCCTGTAGTCGCACAATCAAAATGGCTTCAAATACAATATAGTTCAACAAATACAAGCTATTCAACATCAAACAACCATGGATTAATGGGTTGCAAACAGCAAAGAAGGATTTGCAAACCAGAAATTATTAGCTTTAGGGAGAAATGTGGGGGGAAATAGGACTAGCGGGATGTGGATAGATTAAAGGAGAGTAAATTTAACCAAGTCCTAATCTCTGAGAGGGAAATGGATTGGGCAGAATGATAGGAGAGATATTTTAAAGAAAAAATGGAAAAACAAAAATTCAAATTTAAGAAGTGAAACACAATTTAGGTAAGTTTAAAGAAATGATATTGAGAGAAGAAAAGAATAGGACGAGAAGAGGGGAGGAGAGAAAGGAGACATGAAAAATTAAAAAATATTTTTTATATTGGTTACTAGAAAATTATGTAGGTATAAAGAAATAAAACTCCTCGTAAAGAATTTAAGCCTAAGAGGTTGTGAATTGAGTAATAAATTTCTGTATTAATTATGTACAAAATGGGGGATAAGGTGTAATAATTGACAACAGGTATATATCTTGGGATGAGCAGAATAGCAATTAAGTCATGCAAAAAAGAAAGAGAAAATATGAAAACAATTAAAAGGACCTCTTGGTCCTTTTTATTAAACACACATACACACATACACCAAAAAAAAATATGAGGAAAATATTTACAGAAAACCCTTTAAAAATTAAAATTAAAAAAAATCATAAAAGAGTTCTTTGGTTTTTTGAGTTTTTTTAGGGGGGCAGGGAATGGGAAGAACCTGTATCTCCCCTGTGTCCATAACCAGTCTATTGGTCGAGTCTCTGGTCTGTTTGTGGTGTTTGGTTTTCCTATGGCTTGATTGGTTTCTTAAGTAAGTTTGTTTGGACAGAAAATGCTCTGTGTTAGGCAGGATTTTGTGATCCTCTTCCCAGGCTAGTTCAATGGGAGGGAGATCTGTTTTGAGTATCCCAAAAAGGGAAATGGCAATTTCCTCTAGTTTGGAGAAGCTGTGATTAGGCTAGGTTCTGGATAGATTTGAGGCCTTTCAGCAAACAGTAGCTTTCCCCTGAGGGGCTAGCTCCTGAGACATAGAGTCCAGCTTTGAGCCATTCTCAGGATTTATGTTTACTGAATTTCAATTGTTTCTCTAGGCTTCTGTACGGAGGGACAGACTCTGGCTCTGTTTACATGGTGAAGAAAGTCACTTCTCTGGGGACAGAGCTCTCTCTGCCTGGGCGGGGTGACTTTCCTGGGTGGAACTGAGCCTGGCAGGTCCCTTCTAGTTCCTGTGACTTGCAAAATGACTCTTTTGTTTTCTTCCAAGGCCTGAGTTGGAGCTACCTGCTCAGCCTGACCTTTGTCAGTGTCAAAGATGGAGATCTCCAGTGGTGGTAGGGGAGAAGGCTGGCATTCCCACCTCTGCTCCCTGAGAAGGAGTGAGGACTTCAGGGTTCTACTCATGTCAGAATCTTAGTACCTGGGCACTCTCTGGTCTGCAATCTGAAGGATGAAGGTATCTGCTCCTTCTCAGTTCTTGCTGGTGTTGAGTTGAATCCCCTGTCCGCTGTGTCTGGCACCTATGTCCTGGGATCTCTCTGTTGTAGGGATGATGGCTATGGCCGCCGCTGCTGCTGCTGCAGCCACAGCAGCCATGGCTACTAGCAAGTGCTCAGATCTGTCTCCTTGACTGGATTTTCCCTTTCTGGACACACTCTCTGTACTGTGATGGCACATTTGGTGTGATTCTCTACCCTAGGACTGTTCACTGGAACACTAAAACTGCTATCTATGAGAAAGCTTGTTTAGCTTCCAGCTTCTCCTCCACCATCTTCCTCAGAACTCCCTTAACACTTTATTATGACATGATATTGTGACATCATATTGACATTGTGATATTACTCTACCATTCTGTTTTCACACACCTATTATGACATCACATGCTAGAAACCTCGTGGGTTTTAGGACTTCTATCTCCTTCCTTGAATTCTTTTCCTCTTTGTAAACTAGTAGCAATTGAAATCAGACATGTGATTGTAATATTATAAACTCATAATGACATCACTATTCCATGGGTGACCTCATGACCACAGTGATATCACAAACCTATTGCATCATCACATTACCATTGTGACATCACCATCACATTGTGACGTTTTAATCAGTTATGACCTCTTAGCACCTTTGAAACAGCATATGGCCTTTGTGACAAAAAAATTCAGTTGTTTACCCATATATTCATTGTGGTCTAACAATTGAGATCAGTTATACCATTGTAATATTACAAACCCTTCGAAGCAGAATCACCAGTGTGAAATCATTAACTGGTCCTCCCCTCATAACTTTGACATGATACCCTTGTGATACATAAGCCCTTTTTGATCTGATAATCTGTTTTTTACTTATTTCAGGTATGACATGTGATATTAGAAATGCACTCTGATATCATGAAAATTATGTCATCACTTTGTCAGATATCATGCACATTGTAATCCATTGTGACATTACATACTTATTGGGAGTTCATAACGTTTGGGCCAGTGCATAACTTTGTAGATATAACAATCCCATTCTGGATTTATATTCTCATTTGAAGTTAAGGAAGATTGAAGTCTAGCATGCCATTGTGACATCATCAATCCATTGTGACATCATAAACCTATTGTGACCTCATCACCATTATCGCATCACCAACTAATTATGACATCAAAATATTATTATGACTTGATATTGTGACATCATATTGCCATTGTGATATCATTGTCCCATTGGGTATTGCAAACCTATTATGACCTCATAACATTTTACAAAATTCGAGGCCTTTGACACTATTAACTTGTAAACTCGTATACTTATGTTGCATAAAACACAAGACAATCTAATAAGGCACATTGAGGATAACTTTATTTATGCTAGTAATGGGCCTGCATTTACCTTGTCCTGGGCTGTACACTCATTGACAAGCCAGCCCCAAACACCAAATCTCAGACCTCCAATGGGCAGCCCTGCACATAGTTAATTAGTGTGCAAACCACCATCCCCCCAAATTATCATCTCGAAACTCCATACTTCAATAGGTAAGGCTTTTTCCTTTTCTCTTGCTCCCTCTTTCTTTATAGACATGTCCTTCATTTTCCTTTTTCCCTTCCATCACTTCCTTCTTCTCTTTAGTCCTCTCCACTATCCACAGGCCTACACTTCTCTGGCCTGGTGGCCAATTGGCATCCTTCTCCTCCTGCACTCCCTCAAATTCCTCTTCTCCCAAGTCTTTCCCCTCCTGCTATCTCACCACTTCCTTCCTTCAAGGTCTTCACTTGATTTTCTCCAATTCCATTGCGCTCACCATGCAGCCTATATATAGGTTGAACCCCTCCCAGACCCAGTGGGTCTCTTGCCTAACAGTTTTCAATCATCACTTCATGAACTGCGCATTCCTCAATAACTTCTTCACAGCTCATTTGAGGATGAAATCCTACCCCTCTAGCAGCATGCCCTGTCCCCTTTTGTGGCATGACCCATGCACTCCTGTGGGCCAGGACATGGGGCCACATTGATTAGTGGGTCATGCTGATTATTAGGGCTTTGCTGCTTTATACATCCCCCACTGGTTTTCATGTCAAATCAAATCCTTGATTCCTTCTTACCAAATCCTAAAAATTCCCATCTCTCCACCTAATGAACAGGCTTAAAATGTAAATTTAATTGTAATCAAGTAAATTATAAAAACACACTAGTTATTACTAATTAACACTTAGTAAGTCTTATCCTTAAGGGACCCTCTGAGTGTCTGCACAGTCCATCTTGTAGCCTTTTCTGTATATGGGTCCACTGCCTATTTCACTAGAGACTGACGGATCTAATGCTGTTTTTCGTCCTAATATAATAGGCAACAGTGAAGTTAGCACGACCAAGTAAGGTCCTTCCAATTCAGGGGCATGATGCAGTTTTACAAACACCAGCTGTCCAGGCAAGGAAGAGTGGGTGGAATTTCTTTTTTTTTTCTTTTTTCAACTCAATTTCTTAGTTTATTTCATTTACTTTAGGTCTAGCTTTTGAATTTAATGCTGAAGTGAGACTTGCTATAGAATACACTACATTACTCTACCCAAAGAAATTTTCCTTCCAACTGGATTTATTTTATATTTGAACTTTTTTATCGTCATCCTAATGTTTATTTATTTTTAAACAGTTTTTATTATAATTATCTTTAAGTAGTTTTACAAAGAAGTTCCCATCCTACAAAACAGTGCATGAATACAAGGTGTCTGGCAACATTGTCACTCATTCCTCATAAACCTTCCCTTCTCAGACGTTTTGAAAAAATTGAGATAGGTGATTGCATATATTTCACATATTTCACAGTATTGTGGAATTGTGATACTTAGTAAAGTCACAAACACTTTTTAACCTTGACAAGGCAAATTATTGTTATCATGGTCTAAAGTTTGTTAATTCTATGAGCTTTGACAATCCAAATTATTTTTCCCACCTCAGATGATGTTTACATTTTTTCCTTTTGCTTAGTGTAGGCTATTCCCTCTTTCCCTCTTTCCCACTCATTCCTCCCTTCCCATCACTGTGTTTGGGTTGCTTAGTTATTTTTCTTCTATATCCAGTGCAGCTGATGGGCCACTTTGTTGTATGTTGTTCCATTTTCCACTTATTGTGTTCCTCCTCCTGGCTTCCCTCCATTGCATGCATATTTCTACCATCTACATGGTCAAGAACATGGAGTCATTAATGGTGATACAACAAAATGAGTGGCTGTCCTTTGTTTCTCGAGTCCTGTTTACTTTGTCATACCTTCTTGCATTTTGGCTTTAGAATCCACATATCAGGTAGACCCTGTGCCGTTTATCTTGTTGTTCTTGGCTTACCTCACTCAAATAATTTTGTCTAGTTCCATTCATTTCCCTGCAAATGCCATCATTTGGTCTTTTTTAAAGGCTGCATAGTATTCCATTGTATATAGGTACCACAATTTTTGGATCCACTTATCAGTACTGGCTCATCTGGGTTGTTTCCAAATCGTGGCTATTGTGAACAGTGCTGCAATAATCATTGAGGTGTGTGTCTTTGTATACTGGTTCCTGTTGTTCATAGTAGATGCCTAGGAATGGTATGACCAGTTCATAGTAGATGTCGATATTTAGCTTTCTGAGGTACCTCCAGACTGCTTTCCAAAGTGATTGTATTAATATACATTACCGCCAGCAATGCAGTAATGTTTCTCTTTCTTTGCATCCTTTCCAGCATTTGTCATTGGCTAAATTTAGGATGTGGGCCATTCTGAAAGAGTAAGTTGGTATCTCAGATTTGTTTTTATTTGCATTTCTTTTACAACCAGGGATTATGAACATTTCCTCATGTGTTTCATTGCTGTTTTTTATCTCTTCTTCTGAGAAGTATCTCTTTAGCTCCCTTGACCATTTTAAGATTGGTTTGTTAGAATTATGAAGAGTTAGTTTCTTAAGTTCATCATACATAATGGCTATTAGACCGTGTCTAATATATTGCTGGCAAATATTTATTTTATTTTGTTTTAATTGTGAAAAAACTGTACAGAGAGTTTACAATTACATGGGCAAGATAATTGCTGGTAAATATTTTTCCACAATTATTTGGCTTTCTTTCTAGTTTGGTTCCTATTTTTTATTGCAATATTTTTAATTTATTTTATTTTATTTGAGAACATACTGTACAGAGGGGTTACAATTACATGGGCAGGATAATGCATACATTTCTTACCAAGCATTGCAGCCTCCTCCTTTGTTTACCCTTCACCTCCCTTCCCAGCCTCCCCCCTCCCCCCACCCAATCATACCCCCCTCCCCAACCACACCGACATTGTAAAGCTGGTTTTGACATGACATTTTGTACTTTTCATTGTTGCAACAGGTCCACCTGAATCCTTAAACGACTTGTTTGTCCCCATCTCCTCCACATGTTATACTGACATCAAATATAGTGAAATCGGGGGTTACACTGTGGGGGAGGGACACCCAAAGCAACAAAGAAATAATCTTGTAAATGCGTTAGAAACACATGCATGAAAAAAACGAGAAAATTAAAATACATATTTAAGGGTTCATTTTCCTAACATCACATTATCTGACCTTTTCCGCTTGACTCATACCTATACTAGATATTGCAAATAAGGGAAACCATGGGACCTATGTTTCTTTGGGCCTGGCTTACTTCACTTAATATAATTTTATCCAAGCCTTTCCATTTCCTAACAAATGGGGCAATGTCATTCTTTCTGATGGAGGCATAGAATTCCATTGTGTATATATACCACATTTTCTTGATCCATTCATCTACTGAGGGGCATCTGGGTTGGTTCCATATCTTAGCTATGGTAAATAATGCTGCAATAAACATAGTTGTGTTGGTAGCTTTAGTGTGGTCTTGTTTTAAACATTTGGGTAAATGCCCAAAAGAGGGATTGCTGGATCATAGGGGAGATCTATGTGAAGTCTTTTGAGGAACCTCCATACTGCTTTCCAAAGTGGTTGAACAAGTTTACATTCCCACCAACAATGAAGTAAGGTTCCTTTCTGTCCACATCCCCTCCAGTATCTGTTGTTGTTAGAGTTCTTGATTTTTGCTGTTCTAACTGGAGTGAGGTGATATCTCAATGGTGTTTTGATTTGCATTTCTTTTATGGCTAGGGATGTTGAACATTTCTTCATGTGTCTATTGGCCATCCTTCTTTCTTCTTCAGAGAAGCTTCTCTTTAAGTCTTTCGCCCACTTATTTATTGGGCAGTTGTTTCTTTGAGGATTTGTTGTTGGGTGGTTTAATTTTTTGGGTTCCAAGTATATTTTAGATATGAGACCCTTGTCCGTTGTATGGCTAGTAAAGATCTTCTCCCAATCGTTGGGTTTTCTATTGATCTTGGTAGCTACCTCAATTGCTCTGCAGAAGCTCTGCAACCATATGCAATCCCATTTGTCCAACCTTTCTTTGATTTGTTGTGTTTCCGGGTCTCTATTCAGAAAATTTCGGCCTGAGCCAAGGAGACCTAGGGTTTCTCCTATTCCATCCTGTAATGTTTTCAGAGTGTCTGCTTTGAGTTCAAGGTCTTTGATCCATTTGGAGTTGATTCTGGTGCAGGGTGATATATAAGGATCTAGCTTTAGTTTTCTACATGTAGTCAACCAATTTTGCCAGCACCATTTACTGAAGAGGCTGTCTTTCTTCCATTTTATTGTTTTAGCTTCCTTATCGAAGATTAGATGGCTATAGGTCTATAGGTTCATTTCTGGGTTTTCAATTCTATTCCATTGGTCCTGAGGTCTGTTCTTATGCCAGTACCAAGCTGTTTTGATTACTATGGCTTTATAGTAGAGTTTGAAATTTGGTATTGATATTCCTCCAGCAGTGTTCCTTCCATTGAGGAGAGCTTTTGCTATTCGGGGTCTTTTATTGTTCCATATGAATTTTTGGATTGCTTCTGCTATTTCCTTGAAGAATGAGGGTGGGATTTTGATAGGTATCGCGTTTAATTTGTAGATAGCCTTGGGAATATTGCCATTTTCACGATGTTAATCTTGCCAATCCAGGAGCATGGGAGGTTTTGCCATTTTTTAAGTTCTGTGTTGATTCGTTTTTCAAGATTTTAAAGATTTCATCATAGAGGTCCTTCACTTCTTTAGTTCAGTTAATTCCTAGGTATTTTATTTTTGTGGGGCTATTACAAATGGAGTTGCTTTCCTAATTTCAGCCACACTTTTCTCATTGTTGGCATACAGAAAAGCCATTGATTTTTGGGGGTTAATTTTATAACCTGTTACTTTGACAAAGTTTTGAATCAGCTTGAGTAATTTGGGAGTGGAGTCTATGGGATTCTTTAAATACAAGATCATGTCATCTGCAAAGAGGGAGAGTTTTATTTCTTCTTTCCCTATTTGGATCCCCTTTATGTCTGCATCTTGTCTTATTGCTGTAGCTAGGCATTCTAATACTAGATTGAAGAGAAGTGGAGAGAGTGGGCATCCTTGTCTTGTTCCTGAGTTAAGAGGAAATGGCTTTAGTTTTTCACCATTGAGTATAATGCTGGCTGTAGGTTTCTCATATACAGCCGTTATTGTATTGAGGAATGTTCCATGGATTCCTAATTTTTCCAAAACCTTCATCATAAAGGGGTGTTGGATCTTGTCAAATGCTTTTTCTGCATCTATTGAGATTACCATGTGGTTCTTATTGTTGCTCCTGTTGATGTGATGAATAATATTAATTGATTTGCATACATTGAACCAACTTTTCATCCCTGAAATGAATCCTGTTTGATCATGGTGTATGATTTTTTGGATGAATTGTTGAAGTCGATTGGCCAAAATTTTGTTGAGAAGTTTTGCATCAATGTTCATCAAAGAAATGGGTCTATAGTTCTCTTTCTTTGATGAGTCCCTGCCTGGTTTTGGGATGAGGGTTATGATGGCTTCATAGAATGTGTTCGGTAGTGAGCTTTCTCTTTCAATTTCATTGAAGAGTTGGAGGAGAATTGGTGTTAGCTCTGCTTGAAGGCCTTGTAAAATTCCGCTCTAAAACCATCTGGTCCTGGACTTTTCTTACCTGGGAGGTCTCTTATTGCTGTTTCTATTTCAATGGTTGATATGGGCCTTTTAAGCTGGTTTAACTCATCTTGGTTTAGTTTTGGCATGTCAATATTTGCTAGGAAAAGGTCCATTTCTGTCAAGTTCTCAAACTTATTAGCATAAAATTTTGAGAAGTATTCCCTTAAAATGTTCTGAATCTTGGTTTTTTTCATGGTGATGTTTCCATTCTCATCTCTGAGCTTCTTAATTTGGGTGTGTTCTCTCCTTTTTCTGATAAGGTTTGCTAAGGGTCTGTCAATTTTGTTAAGTTTTTCGAAGAACCAGCTCTTTGTTTTGTTGATTCTTTCTATAGTTTTTTTGGATTCTAATTCACTTAACTCTGATTTAATTTTGATTATTTCTTTCCGTCTGCTGGATTGGGGTTTATCTTGCTGCTCTTTTTCAAGGAGGTTTAGATGTGTCATTAAATTGTTAGTTTCAGATCTCTCCAATTTGTTGATGTAGGAGCTCAGAACTTTAAACTTGCCTCTGAGTACTGCT
The DNA here is from genome assembly GCF_024711535.1 of Dipodomys merriami. Taxonomy (NCBI): domain Eukaryota; kingdom Metazoa; phylum Chordata; class Mammalia; order Rodentia; family Heteromyidae; genus Dipodomys; species Dipodomys merriami. The sequence continues at coordinate 382,427 of NW_027206322.1, read as the reverse complement.
TTTGCTGTGTCCCAGAGGAGCTGGTAATTTGTGTGTTCATTTTTGTTGAACTAGCATGAACATTTGAATTTCCTTTCTAATCTCTTCCATGACCCACTCATGATTCAGCAGTGTGTTGTTCAGCCTCCATGTGATACCGGACTTTCTTTGGTGGCTTTTGGTGTTGAGTTCTAATTTTATTCCCTTGTGGTGAGAGCGAATGCAAGGTATAACTTCAATGTTTCTGAATTTGGACAAGTTTGCTTTGTGGCCTAATATGTGGTCTATTTTAGAAAACGTTCCATGTGCTGCTGAGAAGAACGTTTATTCTGATGCTGGGTGAAATGTTCAGTAATGTCTGTTAAGTCTAGTTGATTTATGCAGCTGTTTAGATCTGTGGTTTCTCTGTTGAGTTTTTGCCGAGTTGATCTATATAATGGGGAGAGTGGTGTGTTAAAATCCCCAACAATTAATGTCTTTGGATCTATATGGGATTTGAGGGAAAGTAGTGTTTCTTGGATAAATTTGGGTGCTCCATTGTTTGGCGAATAGATATTTAGAATTGTAATATCCTCCTGAAGGAGAGATCCTTTAATTAGTATGTAGCGACCTTCTTTACCTCTTCTCACGAATTTTAATATGAAGTCTATTTTATCTGACATTACGATTGCAACTCCCGCCTGTTTATGAGGGCCGTTTGCTTGGTAGATTTTGTTCCAGCCGTTAACATTGAAAATGTGTTTGTTTTTACGGGCCAGATGTGACTCCTCCAGGAGCAGATTGAAGGGTCTTGTTTTTTAATCCAACTAGACAGTCTATGTCGCATAATTGGAGAGTTCAGTCCGTTAACGTTAAGAGATAGGACTGAGAGGTATTTGGGAGTTCCTGCCATGTTATCCACCTTCTTGGGGGCTGTGAAAACTGGGTTCTTCCTATGGTTCTTGGATTTTCAGTTTGGGTGCAGTTTCTTGGCCTTTGTTGCGGTCTTGTTGGTTTTCTATATGTAGGACATGTTTAAGAATCTTTTGTAGGGCTTGTTTGGTGGCGATGTATTGTTTCAATTTTTCTTTGCTATGGAAGGTTTTTATTTGGCCTTCAGTTATGAAGGAGAGTTTAGCTGGGTACAGTATTCTTGGTTGATAGTTGTTTGATTTTAGGGCATGGCATAGGTCATTCCAGGCTCTTCTCGCTTTGATTGTCTCTGCTGAGAAATCTGAGGTAATTCTAATTGGTTTCCCTTTATAGGGATTACCCTTTCCTCCTTGACAGCTTTAAGGATCTTTTCCTTGGTCTGAGTTGATTCTGTGTGGAGTATAATGTGACGGTGGGATGTCCTATTCTTGTCTGGTCTATTTGGGGATCTAAAAGCTTCTTGTATCTGAATAGGCCTATCTTATTGTATGTTTGGGAAGTTCTCTGCTAGGATCCTGTTAAACAAATTTCCTAGACCATTAACTTCTGTTTCTAGTTGCTCCTCTACACCCATTTTCCTTAGATTGGGCCTTCTGATGGTGTCTTCCAGGTGTTGGATAGACCTATCATATTTCTTGGACTTGTCTTGGATGGTTGTATGTTCTTTCTCTATAATATCTAGGCTGTCTTCAATCCCTGAGATTCGATCTTCTGCATGGTCTAACCTGTTGTCAAGACTCTCTACTTTGTTTTTTATCTCTTTTCCTTCTAATTGGTCAGCTTTGATGGCTTCAAGTTCTTTGTTGAAGCTCTGTTTTAGGTCTTTTATGAATTTCTTTACTTCCTTAATTTGGTGTTCAGTGTTTGTTCTCAAATCACTTAGTTGATTGGTTATGGTTTCTTTGGATTCCCATTCCTTCTGTTGGGTTCCATTCAGCATTCCTTTTGTGGTCTCCTTGACTTCCTTCAGCTCTTTCTTAATGGATTCCATGAATGCCTTTAGTGATCTTTGTGTATTCTTACCTGGTCTCTCAATTCCTGAATTACTCTTTGATTAGCTTCCTCCTGTCTGTGGGATTCCGGCAGTTCTCTTTCTTCCCGTTCGTGTTATTCCTGCAGTTCTCTTTGAGTGTTCTCAGCCTGCTCACGCCATTCTTCCCTTTCTCTTTGAGTATTCTCAAGTTGTTCATGCAAATCCTGTATCAGTTTTTGAGTAGCTTCCTCACGCTTATGATATTCCTGTATAAACTTCTGGGATGCCTCCTCTCTCTCCCTATCACGCTCATACAGATTCCTTTGTACATTGCCAAACTACTCATTTATCATGTTTGCTAGTAGTGTTTATAGAGCTATTTGGGAACTCTCCTCTGGATTATTCTTTATCTGTTCTAATCCCTGATTATCAGGATTGGGAATTGAGATACCCGAATTTGCCATTTTTCTTGTGTTTTTATGGCGTACTCTGCCCATTTGAGATGAAGATAGCACCAGTTTTGTGCTAGAACATTATCTTAAGGCAACCATCAACCAAAGTTTGCTTTTGTACAGTCAATAGTCTACAGTTACAATCTTGTTCAACAGATACATCTATTCAACATCAAACAACTATATGTTAAAGGACTTCGAACCGCAGAAAAGAATTTGGAAAACCAGAAATTATTAGGATTAGGGAGAGATGTGGGTAAAAAATAGGAATAGATTGGTGTGGGGATGCACAGGGAGAGTTAACTATGTCCTAATAACAATGCAGGAAATGGGTTGGGTAGGATGCAAGTAGAGAGAGAGATGAAAGGAAGAGACAGAAAGGGGAATGAAAAGAGACCAGAAAAAAATAGAAACGTAAATTAATGTTATTATAGAGATTGAAAGACCATCTATTTAGAGAGGAATGTGAATATATTGAGAGAAAGGGAGGGACATAGAGGAGATGTGAAAAACTTTAAGGATGGGAAAGGGAGAAGAAAAGATCAGAAGTTCAGTAGAGCTAGACAAAAAAACAAAAAGATAATTAAGAAAGAAAGAAAAAGAGAAAGAAGACAAGAAAAGAAAGGAAAACGCTCATTCACATATTCCTAAAATAAAAATTATAAGAGGAGAAAAAAAAAGTTACTGGAAAACAATTATTTTTTCAGAAGAGGCAAAAATTAAAGATTAATAAAAGTTTTAGAAGGGAAAAAATTTTTATATATACATAAGGTAACAAAAAACAAAAAACCAACAAAAAAAAGAAAAGAATAAAAAAAAAGAAAAAAAAAGAAAAAAAAAAGTCCTTTGATTTTTTTTTGGGGGGGAGCGGTGGGAAGAATCCTGTATCTCCCTTTTGTCTGTAGCCAGCCTCTTGTTGGAGTCTCTGGTTAGCTTGAGGTCCTGTGGCTTGAATGGTTTCTTAAGTCGATTTGTTGGAAGAGGCAGAAAAATGCTCTGCTTTACCCAAGATTTTGAGATCCCCCTCCCAGGTTAGTTTTCTGTGAGGGTGATCAGCTTTGAGAATCACAAAAGAGGATGATGCAGTGATGAGGCTAGGTTCTGGGTAGAGTTGAGGCCTTTCAACAAACAGTAGCTTTTCCTGGGGCTATTTTGTGATAAAACTCACAGCGCCCAGCCTGGAGCCATTCTCAGGGTTTCTGTTTTTCAATTGATTGTGGTGGCTGCTAGAGGGAGGGGCAGCCTCTGGCTCTGGTTACCCAGTGGGGAAAGCCACTCCAATGGCTGGCGCCTGAGCTGGGTGACTTTTCCCTGAATGGAGCTGAGTCTGGCAGGTCACTTTGCCGTTAAGTTCTTGTGACCTGCTAAATGACTCGTTTTATTCCAAGGCCTGAGCTGGAGCTAGCAGCTCCTCCGAGCTTTGTCGGTATCCAAGATGGAGATCACCGGTGCTGGGGGGGGAGGGGTGGCCTTCCCTCCTCTGCTCCCTGAGAAGGAGTGAGGACATCGGGCTTGTACTCACCCCGAGTCTTGGATCCTGGGTTGTCTCTGGTCTGCAAACTGCAGGATGAAGATGTCCGTTCTTTGTCGGTTCTTGTTGGTGTTGAGTAGAATCCGCTCGTCCGCTGTGTCTGGCTCCTTCGTCCCAGACTCTCTGTGTCTCAGGTATGACCCCGCGGTGGTGGTCGCTGCCGCGACCCTGCCACCACAGCGGCAGCTGCTGGCAGGCGCTCAGATGTGTCTCCTTGGCTTCCCCTCTCTTGTCTAACTCTCTGTTCTGTGATGGCACACTTGGTGTGATTCTCTGGCTTAGGACTGTTCACTGGAACTCTAAAACTGCTTTCTATGCGAGAGCTTGTTCAGATTCCAGCTTCTCCTCCCCCATCTTCCCGGAACTCCCCTGGTTGCTATTTTTTTATCTGTGCAGAAACTATTTATTTCAACGTAGTCCTATCGAGTCATTCTCAAATTTGTAGTGTCCCTGGAAATCTGTTCTGGAAGTTCCTGCCTATGCCTATAGGTTCCAGTGTCTCTCATACTCAGTCCTGCAGTAGTTTCAGATTTTCAGGCTTGATGTTAAGATCTTTAATTCATTTTGAGTTGATGTTAGTGCATTGTGATAGGCTAGGATCCACTTTTAGTTTTCTGCATGTGGCCAGTTTTCCCAACACCAGTAGTTGAAGAGGTTGTGCTTCTTCCACTTTATGTCTTTGGCTCCTTTGTCAATTATGAACTGACTGTCCATATGTGGCTATATTTCTGGGTACTCTAACCTGTCTCATTTATTTTTGGGTCTCTTTTTGTGCCAAAGCTGTCTTTGTAAATATAGCTCTATTGTATAGCTTGAAGTCCTGTATCATGATCTCTCCTGAATTCTTTCTTTTGCCTAAAATTGTTTTGGCTTTGCTAGGTCTTTTGTTGTTCCATATGAATTTTTGGACTATTTTTTCTATTTGAGAAAAGTAGGTCACTTGACTTTTACTGGAAATAGTATTGAATGTGTTTATTAATTTTGGCATTATGGTCATTTTCACTATCTGCCTATCCAGGAATATGGGAAATCTTTCGATTCCTGGTATCCTCTATTGTCAAGGTCTAGTGTGTTGGGGTCCCTGGGTAAGGGTCACAAAAGCACTAGGACACAGGAGATGTAGAGTGCAAACAGCAATTGCCACTGCATGCTGTGCTTTATAGTTAGTGGTTATTTAAAGACAAGCAAGTATGATCTTTGCCAAGATTTGGTCAGAAGACATTCACACAAAAATTTCAAGAGATTCATTTTTACTTGACCTATGAGAAAATGTCTTGGTTTATTATTATCTAAACTATTTTGGAGCAAGCTCAAACCACTTCTCCAATCTCAGCAAAATGCTTGACCAGCTGTTCATTTATGCTTAAGCAAGCAGAAAAGCTATTTCCTCAGCTTCCATGAGTCTGTGACATGTGTTTTGAGATAGGAAGAGAGAAAATTTTCCCTCTCTAGCTCGGCATGCCAAGAGCTTTCCTAACCCAAACACAGTCCTCAGATAATCCTGGGGCTGGAGCCTGTATCATTCTGCCCCCTCAACTTGGACCCTGAGTCTTCACAATTTCCTTCTTTTTTCTTTTGTTTTAAAAGTAAAGCTTTCCACAGGGTTATGATAGAAGCTTGCATTGGTTTAATAAAAATCAAATATAACAGCAAAAGTGCAAACAGAATAATAACAATCATAATTCCCATACCACTAGCAGTATGTGAAATGCTTTGTAGTATTTCTTTCACACCCAACCCTTCCAACTGTTTAATAAATGTATCAGCAATATTAGAAGCATCATCATTGGCAAATTGTTTACCAAAAATATCATGTACATTAAATTGTAACTGAGCAATCAATTGACGAGCAGTAGAATTTCCAGATAAATACTGCTGTAGTCCATTTCAATCATGTATAGATTTATTATATTTTACATTAGTAATGCAAAAGGTAGTAGAATTCCAATCACATTTTAACAATAACTGCTTTTCCAAAACCAATAACTTTTTCTTAACCATCCCACTGTCTGTTTAAGAATATTAATCTGTGTTTTAAATTGAGCATCAATTTTTGCCTGTAAGACACACAATTTATGTGAATCCCGGTGCCATTCTTTCACAAAGTGTTTAGTTTGTAAGATAGTGTGTAGGTCAATTCCAGACACCCCAGCAACACTGGTAATAGCAATTTGGCTTAAAATCACAGCTATAATGGCTCCAATCATACGTTTTGTACATTTTAGTAGTTTGGTAAAAAATTCAATAACAACACTATCCAAGGGATTTTGGGACCATTCTCTTCCTAATTTAACAGGTAGCCAAATATGAGTTCTTTGTGGAAAATCATAATACTATCACTGTCATTAAAATTAAGAGAGGAATTAACACAAGAATACAGGCGACAATTAAAACAAAAAATAGTAGGGTAAAATGTAAAATTTCCCACTAAAAATACATAAGGCAGAGGTACACAAGCAGTTACATTATAAGATTTGTACAAAGTAAAATTATAAGTGGATGCAGAGTTCGCCATCCCCGAAAACAATCCATTTGGTAGCATCACGGGTTTCAGCGCTGCTGCGACCTTCCAAAGATGAGTTTGATCAGCAGTGGGTACAGACATGAAAGCCCATCGAGCATCTGTAATGCCCCCATCTTCCCAGGCCATCAATCGAGCTCCAGTAAGCGATCCATTAATGGCATCCGGCATCCTAGTAATATTTGATAAATCACATCTGGTAATATTCCATTCTGAACATGTGTTAATAAATTGCCCAAAAGTTCCCCAATTAATACAATTATTGAACATTTTTCCAAATGCTCCTCTACATTCTTGCCACACAAAAGACTGATATTTTAAATCAATATAAGTAAAATCAGTGCACATAGGTAAGGATAACTCGCCATCAAAGGTGACGCTTTCCCAGCTACTATTAATGGACTAAATAGTTAATCGCTGCAGCTGTGTTTTAGAATTGGAAGTGTGTTTCCCAGGTAAAACCCAATGTTGCCAATTCACAACTAAACATGGAGGAGGCTCCAGAAAAACAGGCAAGGAATGAGTATAGTAAGTAAAATTTAAAAAGCTATCATCATCCTTATTGTAAAATGTCAAATTATTCCAAGGAGGAGATAAAACAGCAGGGACAGTATAGACGGTTATATCCATGTCTCCCCAAACAACAGGTTCCAATAAAGGAGGGTTAGGAACAAAGGCCCAATAACTTACATTAGATTAGCATTGACAGGATTTACAGTAAGCAGGGCACACATGGCCAGAACAAGTTCTCAGCTGTGAAAGGATTATCAGTGCGTTGTAACATCCTTTGCCCTTCTCCAGTCAACTTTTAAACCTGCCCCCAGGTGGGCAGTGGGGATTTATTCTTCCTCAACTGGTGGCCGATTCCTTGCAGGATATGGGGCTGTCCTCACTGGGCCGCGTCTGTATCCATTGTGCAGGAAGACAGTATTGTTTGCCATCCTGTGTAGACACAAAACTCTATCCTCGCCCCTTATGTAATAATGTTCCTAGTTGCCATTCTGCTTTCAATGTAATCTTAATCCATGTGGGAGCATTTAAATAAGTTTTTTTTGATATTTGTTCAAAATGGCGCTCAGCTCTCGTTAAAATATCTCCTTGTGGTAAGTTTAAAAAGTTAAAAACAAAAAGAGCTTGATGTAAAATTATTTTAGGTTTTTGCATGGAAAATCACAAATTATTCATACCTTCATCCAGCCTTTTCCTCCTTTTTAATTTTTTAATTTGTTGTTTTAGTGTGCCAGAACTCGTTTAATAATAGTTTGTCCTTGGGGTTTATATTCTATTCCTGTAATATGTACCACATCATAAAGTTCTCAAAATCTTTTAAATTTGATATTTTTAGGCTGGTCCATTATCAGTCTTTATTTTGGCAAGCACTCCCATAATGTCAAAACTTTCCAAGAAGTATTCTATTACATGGTTAACAGTTTCTCCTATAAGGGCAGAAGCCCAAACAAATTTGGAATAAGTATCTCTTGTAACATGTACAAACAAAAAACAGTCAAAGGCTTGCACATGGGTTATATCCATTTGTCAGAGCTCGTTAGGTGATAATCCTCGAGTATTTACTCTAGCAGGTACAACTCTCAAATGCATTGGTCTGCAGATAGGTCACCTTTTAATAATTTGTTTAGCTTGAGAATAAGGTATTTTATAATGCATATGTGAATGGCCAGCATTTGTATGTAAATGAGCATGATCCTGTTCAGCAGAAGCAAAACTAACTAATTTATAAACCTGATTATTGCCATATACAAGGTACCCAGGTAACAAAGAATGACCCTTAATATGAGTTACAAACACTTTGGCTTTACGTTGTTTCAGTAATGCTTGTAATTGTTTAAATAACTGATTTAGCTGGGGTTTAGATGAATATGTAATAGCAGTGACTATATTAGTCACATCTACTACAGCATAGGCAGAATCAGTAACAATATTAATATCTCCCACAAAATCTTGCAACACCTTAATAATAGCAAAAGTTCATTTTGTTGAACTGATGCTAAAGTAGTTGTTTGTACCCAATATTTATTTGTTGCACAATAAGCACTTTTTGTTTTGGAGCCATCTGTAAAACCGGTAAGAGCAGTGAGAATAGGGGCCTTGGTAATTATATCATTAATGACAAATTGTTGTTTATGCAAGCAATCCCACAACCTACCTTTGGGAAAATGATAGGAAAATTGCCCGCCCACTAAAATTTACTAATGCTATTTGTAGCATTTCAGACATGTTTAACAAATATTTTACTTGGTCTTTTGACAAAGGAAAAATAATTTTAAATAACTCATACCCCGATAGGGTAAATACCAGTTTCCTGGCCTGTTGAATAATAATTGTCAACTGTTGTTCATAATGCATAATATTCTTTGTAAATCTATGCCATGTATAAATACATTCTAATGGTAGCTCATTTTGTCCTATAATTCCTGTTGGGTATTTCCATGTATCCAAAATATATAAATTTATGTGTTGATTCAGAGTTACTCGATGTAAAAACATTTCTTTTTTATTTTTTGCTCTACAAATTGTAATTTATTTTTAGCCTCCTTAGTTAAAGTTTTTTGCTAGGTAAATCAGGCTCCCCTTGTAACAATTAAAACAAATTATGTAATTGATAAGTAGGAATTTCTAAGGCTGGTCGCATCCAATTAATATCGCCTAATATCTTTTGAAAATCATTTAACGTATGTAATTGATCACGTCATAAAGATATTTTTGAGGTGTCACTGTTTGTCTAGAAATAACATATCCTAAATATTTAACCACTGTATCTTTTTGTATTTTTTAGGTGCTATTTTAATTGTGATAAAAATTTAACACAGGGTTTATTAGTTTTTTTAATTACTTTAGTCCAAGAGCCATAATGCTCTTCTACCAGCCGAATCCTTTCCCATGCTATGTCTTGTAACTGCTCATGGATCTCTTTCGGAGAGTTCACTTGCATACGAGCATCCACATACTGTTCTGTTATACTCAACATGGGAAAGGTTATGACCTGTAGGCGTGGATTACTGCTCTGTGCATTTTGTCTAGACCTTTCTGTACATACCTCAGTAAACCACATTTGCCATTGTAGGTATTTAGGTTTCTTAAGCAAGGCTCTACAAAGCATCTTCCAATCCTCGGGAGAAAATTATTGCAATGTCGAGCAAGCCCATTAAGCAATTCCTTAACCTAATGATACTGAGGTCCATACAAAGTCGTTGCCTTTTTAAGTTTACCAATATCATAAACAGCAACACCTTCATATCTGGCTGGTTGAGCAATACCATTCATAGGGGGTGGTCGAATTACAGGATAAGAAAAAATAGGCATTTCTTCATCAAACTCACTGTCTGAGTCCTCTGTTTTGTGAGGGAGTGACGATGTAAAAATTGTATCAGCCAGCGGAGGAGCTGAAGGCTGCTTTACTTTCACTTTCTCAGGTTCTCCTTTCACTCTGCTAATTTCCAACTCCATGTGTTGTAATTTTGATAAAATCAATTCCATTTGCTCAGACATTTTATTTTCACTTTCAGTTTGTTCCTTTTCAGCCCATTTTTACCTCTAGTTTTTTTCTCTGTTAATTGCAATGCATCCTTATCTATTGCGTCCTTAACCTAAGAGTCCAATTGTAAATCTACAATAGAAGGGGTAGCCTCTTTCTTTAAGTCTGCTATTAATGTTTCCTCATTCAAAGCTTTAAAAAGGGTATGTAAAATAGCCCAAATGGACCAAAATCTAATCTCTTCCCCTTCTCCAACAGCTCTTTCTACATTATTCTTTACTCGTTTCCAATTATCAACATCTAATATTCCTTTATTGGGGAACCAAGGATTCCATTCCCTAACTACATTAATACACATTTCTATGTCAAAAGAAGAAATATTTAAACCCTAGGCAGCAAGTAAATGTTTAAGCATATGAAAGTACAGAGTAGACTTAACTTGTCCCATCACCCTGTAATTAAAAGTACTTACCTGAATATCCCTTCCTGAATTCAACAATGCAGGGTCCCTGTTTGGGTGCCAATTGTCAACGTCTAATTCATTGGGATCCCTGGATAAGGGTCAGGAAATCACCAGGACACAGGGGATGAAGAGTGCAAACAGCAATTGCCACTGCATGCTGTGCTTTATTGTTAGTAGGTATTTAAAGACAAGCAAGCATGATCTTTGCCAAGATTTGGTCAGAAGACATTCACACAAAAATTTCAACAGATACATTTTTACTAGACCTATGAGACAACGCTTTGGTATATTATTATCTAAACTATTTTAGAGCTAGCTCAAACCACTTCACCAGTCTCAGGAAAATGCTTGACCAGCTGTTCATCTATGCTTAAGCAAGCAGAAGAGCTACTTCCTGAGCTCCCAGGAGTCTGTGATATGTGTTTTGAGATAGGGAGAGAGAACATTTTCCCTCTCTAGCCTGGCATGCCAAGAGCTTTCCGAATCCCAAACACAGTCCTCTGATAATCCTGAGACTGGAGCCTGTATCATTCTGCCCCCTCAACATAAACACTGAGTCTTCACACTCTATGATTCATTTTTTAAGGCTTTTACACTTTCCATGAAATAGACCCTTTACATCTTTGGTTATTTAATTCCTAGATACTTTTTTTTATTGTGAATAAGGTTGTTTCCTTGATTTCCATTTCTGCTTGTATATTGTTGGTGTGCAGAAAGGTGACTGATTTTTGTGGGTTAATTTTGTATCCTGCTACTTTGCCAAATTGGTTTATAAGCTCTGAGAGTTTAGGGCTGAGCTTTAGGGATCATTAATTTATAAAATAATGCCATCTGAAAAAAAAATAGTTTGTCTTCTTCCTCTCCTGTGTGGATCCCTTTAATATATTCTTCTTGCCTTATTGCTCTGGCTAAGAATTCCACAATTATATTGAAGAGTGGAGAGATTGGGCATCCTTGCCTTTTTCCTGTTTTTAGGGGAATTGGTTGCATGTTTTCCCCATTAAGTATAATATTGGCCTTTGATCTGCTGAATTTCATCAAAAACCTTTTCAGCATCAATGTTGATATTCATGTGGTTCTTGACCTTGGACCTGTTGATGCGATGGATTACATTTATTGACTTACGTATGTTAAACCATCCCTGCATCTCTGGGATGGAGCATACTTGGTTACAATGTATGAATTTTTGGTGAGGTTTCTGGATTCTGTTGTCTGCAATTTTATTGAGGAGCTTTGCATCTGTCTTAATAAAAGAGATTGGTGTATAGTTCTTTTTTTGTTGAGTCTTTGCCTGTTTTGGGTATGAAGGTGATATTGGCTTCATAGAATGAGTTTGGGATTACTCCCTCTGTTTCTATTTCTCTGAAGAGCTTGAGGAGTATGGGAATTAGTTCCTCTTTAAAGGCCATATAGAATTCTATAGTGAATCCATCAGGTCCTGGGCTTTTACAGTTGGAAGACTTCTGATTACTTCTATTATCTCTTTGTAGGTTATTGACATGTTTAATTGATTTATTTCTTCTTGGTTCTGTCTGGGCAATTCTTTTTTCAGGCAGGAAAAGAATTTATTTACCGAACTGCTGCCCCCACCATGCATGGTGGAGAAGCATGGCTGAAAAGGAAGTTGTGACCCATCTCTGGGCCAGGACTTATCTAGGCTATGGACAGGAGAAGGTGTGGCCAGGTTTGGGAAAGGTGTAGCCACAGTGGATCCAGATGTGACCTCAGGGTCTGGTACCCTCATATGATCAGATGGGAGGCACGTGACTACAGGTGGCCCAGGATGTGACCTAGCAGGAGGGGAAAGTGACTGCTTCCAGCTCTGCCAGTTACCTATGTAACAGATACTGGGCTGAAACTTAGCCAAGAGGGAGGAAGGTGTCCCTGTTCAGACCTTATATTCCAGCCTTTTGATAATTATGAAAAAGGGCGAAGATTCTCTCTGGCTACTTCCTGTTTTCACGGGTGTCAACAGTAGGGGTAAAAGGCTGAGATATGTTCCCCTCTAGTAGAAGGTAGCAGGAAACAGCTGTCACTTAGGCATTGAGTGCTTAGATGATGTCTAGAGGAGGCAAGTCTCTTGGATGAAGTCTGGAGAAAACTCAGGCATTGAGGGACTGAAAAAATACTATAGAGCAAATAAATAACAAGAGGAAGGCCTTGGGGCTGAAAATGTTGGTATAAATGTTGCTAGCTATTTCTGACATCTGGTGACTAGGTAGAGGATAAGTCAAGTAACAAAGGCAAGAATATAAATTCCTTTCCAGTTGAAAGTTAGACAGGTATTGACATTAGATGGGCAGTCTTATTACTTCTATTGATCTCCCGGCTCTGGTTAATTTTCAAAGGGCAGGCATAAAATGGATGATGTGATAATATCTCCTCTTACTCCTTTCCATTTTTCCTTGTTCCCCAGACTGGCTGAATCTAGGTACTTGTTACTAGGATGGTTTGTCCCAGTTGGTATTCAAGGAGGTTTGAACTCAAGACCTGGGCACTGTCCCTGAGCACTTCTGCTCAAGGCTACCACTTTGAGTTATAGTACCACTTGCAGTGTTTGCTGGTTAGAGATAAGAGGCTTGAGCAAATGCTTCCTGCCTTGCTGATTGCAGGTTAGTTGGGAAATGGAGTCTGAGAGATTTTTCAGCCCGGACTGGCTTTGAATTGCAATCTTTGCCACAAAAGCCCTTTGTTATTTCCAACTAAAGTAACAAGGAGATCAAATAGAATAAGTAGAGCTTACCTGGTCCTTATCAAGAATTGACCAAATATTCTGCAATGAAAAAACTCATTAGATGAGAGAATCTTAGGACACATAGGCCCTATATTTTAGAATCATCTTGTCAGTATTAGAACACAACACAAACAAAAAAGGCAAAATGCAAAACCTAAATTTTTTGACAATATTTTTTAGACATCTTAGCTAACAAAGCACATCAGATGGTTGGGCCTCAGTTACCAGAGTCTGTGAAAAGAGCAACTTGTTAGCAAGGCACATTAGAATAGGTGGTTGGAGGAGTAGTATGCTTGGTGGAGCGGTAAGGGTTGGATGGGGCCAAACCCTTAATCCATCATGTGGCCAAAATGGGGAACTCAAGATGGCGAATTTCTGAAAAAAAAGCAAAGAAAGCCTAAACAAAAAATCAAGCTTAGTTTGGCAAGCCTTTGAGAGGGAACCCAGAGGGGGTCCCTGGAACCCAGCCCATATTGCATTCTTCAGGACACAATCCAAAAAGTTGTAGAAAAAAAGTGAGAGATATAGAAAGTTGGACATGAATAGCAGAGAGCATAGAGAACCTTAAAGTAAACAGACTTCTAACCATGTACCATTGCAGAGGCAATAATTGACTAAATCTGAGAATTGCATTAAAACATTAGGTGATCTGGCTATCCAGAGAGCACAGGGGGTATATTAAAGGGGTTTCACGGCTCGGGCATGACTCACAGCACCCCAGTAAATGTGTAGGAGAATCAGTCTGGTGAATGAAGAAGAGCTGACCAGGCAGAAGCAGCATCCCGACTTTCCACAGAGCCCTCTAGAGAGAAATGGCCAAGCCCCACAAACCTAGATTCTTTAGCTTCATAGGTGACCAGCCTTTCGGCTAAAGGCCATACGAGCTATCTGTCATGGTGCCACAACTGCAGAGAGATTGACCAACAGAGAGCCATAGAGAGTAGTTTCACTCACCAGACTGGACAAGTAATGTGGATGTGGATGTGAAGGCCAGCAATGGTATTGGTTAAAAGTCTCAAGGCAGTTTGGTTCACAGAAAAGTGGTGGTTGGGAAATTCTAACATTTCCGACTCAAAAACCCCATCTGAATCATGGCACCATATGTAAGGTATATTAAATAGGTAGGTTTCATTAGGAAGCCAATGAGGAGAACACCACATGCTATTCAGGCAGGAAAAGATGTTTGTTTACCGAACTGCTGCCCCCACAATACATGGTAGAGAAGCATGGCTGAAAAGGAAAGGGCAGAATAGAAATTTGAATTTTTGTAGAAATTTATCCCTCTCTGCTAGGTTTTCCTTCCTTTGTGATTAGAGTCTGGAATTACTTCTTCATGATTGTTTGGATATCTTGGATGTCTGTTGTAATTTTCCTGGGATATCTCTGATATTATTGATTTGGGTCTCCTCTCTTATTTTGTTAGTTACTCTTGCCAGTGGTCCCTCAGTTTTATTGACTTTTAAAAAAACTTTTTATTTTATTAATTTTATTTATAATTTTCTTAGTCTCTACCTCATTAATTTCAGCTCTTATTTCAGTTATCTCTTTCTGTCTAGCAAATTTAGGTTCAAATTTTTCGTTTCTCTAGCAGTTTTAGTTGCATCATGAGATTGTTTACTTGGTCTTTGTTTTCTTTTTTTTTTTGGAGGGTAGGGTCTGGTAATGGAGCCTGGGCGCTGTCCCTCAGCTCTTCAGCTCAAGGCTTCCACTCTACCACTTGAACCACAGTGCTACTTCTGGCTTTTTTTCTTTTTGCTTATGTGGTGCTGAGGAATCGAACACAGGGCCTCATGCATGCAAGGCAAGTATTCTACCACTGAGCCACTTTCCCAATCGGGTCTTTGTTTTCTTGATGTGTGCACTGAGAGCAATAAATTTGCTCCTCAGGACAGCTTTTACTGTGTCCCATAGATTTCGTTGTGATGTTTCATTTTCATTGAATTGTAGGAAGTTTTTAATTTCTTCTTTAATTTCTTCTGTGATCCATGTATTGGTCAACTGAGTTATGTTTAATTTCCACGTGTTTAAGTTTTTTTCTACTTTATGCCTTATTATTGAGAACTAGTTTGATTCCACTACAGTCAGGTAGAATACAGGGTATTATGTCGATTCTCTTGTATTTGTTTAAATTCCTTGTATGAACTAAGAAATGATCTATTTCAGAAAAAATTAGGGGGGTTGACAAAAATAAGACCTTGCTGGTTTGAATGCCTGTAATTCTAACTATTCATGAGGCTCAGATCTGTGTATTCAGGTTCAAAGCCAGTCCAGGCAGGAAAGTTCATGAGGCTTTTCTGGAGTTGTTCAGCACCACACCCTGCCTCAAGTCTGGGGTTGTTTAAACGCTTTGCCACCATTGGCTTGGCTGGGCTGATTATGAAAACCAGTATGGAGAAGCCCTGCACCCCACTACGGGTCCGGAGTTGTTCGCTGCTGCTGTTGATGCCTCTGCTGCTGCCACAGCTGTTGCCACTGCCCTAGCTGCTGGCACTGCCTCAGGATCAGCTGGGCCACTTATGTAAGCCAGGCACCACACCACAAAGTCAGGTGTTAACCACTACTGCTACCTCAGGCTAGGCTGGGCTCCTTATGCAGACCACAATGGAGAGGCATACTGGTATGCATCTCCTTTGAGGAATTGTAGAGCTTTCAGAACTTGGGCACCATACAATACTGTTTACCTCACCGAAGGTCTGAGTGCTCTATCTTGTCATTTACATCCTGAGATCTCAAAATATTTTCAGCCCTCCCAGTGGTAAGGAAAAAAACACAACCTCTGATTGTAGACAGGATGAGACATTTTCTGTCTTGCTAGAATGCAGACCAGAGCTTCTTGGGAAGATTGGTGCTGTCAATTTCTTTGTGGATGCATGTCCCTCTTTGGGGAAAGAGTAAACCCTCATTGCTTGGGGCCATTCAAACTGTTTCAAGTTCTGAGTGCTCCATCTTATCTTGTTTTTAAATTTATTTATTTATTTATTTGTTCATTTATTTTCTTTGTGAAAACAATGTACAGAGGGGTTACAATTACATGTGCAAGATAATGAGTACATTTTTTATAAAGTATTGTAACGTCCTCATTTGTTTCCCCTTCCCATTTTTTCCCATTCTACTCTTGCCCTCCCCCAAAACTTAGGGACTTTAAAACACTTGGGGACCTTAAAAAATTGTTTTAAGGTCCCCAAGTTGTGAGTGCTCTTTCTTGTTATTTGCATCCTGTGCTCCCAAAACTTCCTCAGTTCTCCCAATATTTCAAAGAATACTTTTGACCTATGGCTGGTGATACCGAGAGGAGCTGTGAACCATGCCAGGATGCACATAGGAGATAGTAGAGACCGAAATATGCTGTCTATTTCTCTTTGGTGGCTTGTCTCTTCATTATGGAAGGTGGAGAGTATTCACAACAGAGGCGCCAAAAAAAGTTCTGTTTTAAGGTACCCAAGTACTCAGGGCTCTATCTTGTCGTTTTCATCCTGAGCTCCCTAACACTGCTCAGCAATCCCAGAATAGCAAGGAAAATTTTGGGACTGTTTATTGGGGATAGTGTGAGGAGGTTTAAGCCGTGCTAGGATGGAGACCGAAGATGACTGGGATAGACCAATGCTGTCTAACTCTCCTTAGTGCCCTGTCTTTCCTTTGGGGAATGTGTAGAGCATTTAGAACCTGGTAACCGTAAAACAATACTGTTTTAAATTGCCGAGGTTCTGAGTGCTCTATCTTGTTCTTTGCATCCTGAGTTCCTAAACACTTTTGACCTCTATCAGAATTTAAAGGAAAAAAAATTCACCTGTTATTGTAGACAGAATGAGGCACTTTCAATATTGCTAGGATGCAGAGCAGAGCTTCTTGTGAAAGATGGGTGCTGTGAATTTCTCTTTGGAGGGGAGTCTCTTCCTTGGGGAAAGTTTCGAGCCCTCCTTCCTTGGGGGCCTTAAGACTGTTCCAGGGTCCCCATATTCAGAGGACTCTATCTTATCATTTGTACCTAGGCTCCCTAACACTGGTCACTTCTCTCAGACGTGGAAGAACAAATTTTGGACTGTTTACTGTGGATAGTGCAAGGGTCATTAAGCAATGCCAAAATTCAGAGCACAGTTGCCTGGGACAGAAGAATGCTTTCTATTTCTCCTAAGTGACTTGTGTCGCTTTTGGGAAATGTTGAGAACACTCAGAACATGGAGACCTTAAAACAATTTTCTTTATGGTCCCCAAATTCTGAGAACTCTCTCTTGTTGTTTGCCTTCTGTGTTCCCAAACCATTCACAGCTCTCCCAAAATTGCAAGGAAAAAAGATTGAACTGCGTATGGAGACACCAAGAGGGGCTTTGAACCATGCCAGTATGCACACAGGGACTGTTAGAAACCGAACAATGTTGTCTATTTCTGTTCGACGGCTGGTCTTTTCTTTTTCGAAGGTATAGAGTATTCAGAACATTGGCGCCATGAAAAAAATTTGTTTTAAGTTCCCCATAACCTCATTGCTGTCTCTTGTCATTTACATCCTGAGCATCCTAACACTGGTCAGCCCACCCTGAATTGCAAGGAAAAAAATTCAGACTTTTCACTGTGGACAGTGTAAGGGGCTTCAAGACCTGCTAGGATGCAGACCACTGTTGACTGTGATAGAACCTTTCTGTCTCTTACTCTTTAGTGGCTTGTATCTCCTTTGAGTAATTGTAGAACCTTCAGAACTTGGGCACCATACAATATTGTTTACCTCACCGAAGGTCTGAGTGCTCTATCTTGTCGTTTACATCCTGAGATCTCAAAAACTTTTCATCCCTAACAGTGGTAAAGAAAAAAAACGGAACCTGTGATTGTAGACAGGATAAGACACTCCCTGTCTTGCTAGGATGCAGACCAGAGCTTATTGGGAAGATTGGTGAGGTCAATTTCTCTATGGAGGCGTGTCCCTCTTTGGGGAAGGAGCAAACCCTCATTGCTTGGGGGCCCTAAAAGTGTTTCAAGGTCCCCAAGTTCTGAGTGCTCCATCTTGTCTTGTTTTTAAATTTATTTATTTATTTATTTGTTCATTTATTTTTTTCGGGAAACCATGTATAGAGGGGTTGCGATTACCTGTGCAAATAAATGAGTACAGTTTTTATAGAGTATTGTAACGTCTTCCTCTCTTTCCCCTTCCCAACTTTTCCCATCCTCCTCCTGCCCTTCCTTATAGTCCTCCCCGCTCCCATACCCCACACCACTCACAAACCAAAGTTGTAAAGTTCGTTTTGGACATAACGAAATGTACAACGCATTTTTGCAATGGGTCCACCTGTATCCCTACTTAAAGGAATTTTATCCCCTTCCCCTCCACAAATTATACCGACATGAAATACAGTGAATTCAGTGGTAATACAGTGGCGGAGGGACTTACAAAATAAAAAATAAATTATCATATGAATGTGTCATAAACAATTGCTTGAAAGCAAATAAAAAACATTTGAATATATATCTTAGGGTTCATTTCATTTACATCACCTTATCTGAGTTTCTCTGCTTTACTCAAAATTTCGTTTGCATGCTAAACTCGCTAACACTGGTCACCTATCCCAGAATTGGAAGAAAAAAATTGGACTGGTTACTGTGGATGGACAGTATAAGGGGCATTCACCATGCTAGGATACAGAACGGAGTAACCTGGGTTAGAAAGATGCGGTCTATTTCTATTTAGAGGCTTGTCTCTCCTTTGGGGAAGGTGTAGATCATTGAGAATTTGATCCCTGAAAAACAATTCTGTTTCAAGGTGTCAAATGTCTGTGTTGCTCTATCTTGTCGTTTGCATCCTGTGCTTCCAAATACTTTTCAGCTCTCCCAGAATTGCAAGGAATATAATTGGACCTGTTATTTTTGACAGTGTAGGGAACTATCAGTCTTGCTAGGATGTAAATTAGGGCTTAGTGTGAAAGGTCGGTGCTGTCCATATATCTTTGGAGGCTTCTCTCTCCATTGGGGAAGGAGTTGAGCCTCCTCACTTTGGGAGCTTAAAACTGTTTTAACGTCACCAATTTCTGAATGCTCTATCTTGTCGTTTGCATCCTGAGCTCGCTCACACAGGTCAGCTCTCCCAGAATTGGATGAAACAAATTGGACTTGGCTCTGTGGACAGTGTGAGGGTCATTAAGACATTATGGCTCCAGACCAGAGTTGCCTGGGCGAGAAAAATGCAGTCTATTTCTATCTAGCATCTTTACGCTCCTTTGGGGAAAGTGTAGAACACTCTCAACTTGGGGACCCTAAAACAATTGTTTTAGGGTCCCCAAGATGTGAGTGCTCTTTTTTGCTATTTGCAACCTGTGCTCCCAAATTTTTCAAAGAAAATATTTCAAAGAAAAATTTGGACCTATGCCTGGTCATACCGAGAGGGGCTGTGAACAATGCCAGGGTGTACATAGGAGCTACTAGAGACCGTAATATGCTGTCTATTTCTCTTTGGTGGCTTGTCTCTTCATTATGGAAGGTGGAGAGTATTCACAACTGAGGCGCCAAAAAACAGTTCTCAGAACTCAATCTTGTCGTTTTCATCCTGAGCTCCCAAAGACTGCTCAGCAATCCCAGAATTGCAAGGAAAAAATTGGGACTGGTTAATGGGGACACTGTGAGGAGGTTTAAGCCCTGCGATGATGCAGACGGAAGATGCCTGGGATAGAATGATGGTGTCTAGCTCTCCTTAGTGCCATGTCTTTCCTTTGGGGAATGCATAGAGCATTTAGAACCTGGTCACAGTAAAACAGTAATGTTTTAAATCGCCGAGGTTCTGAGGGCTCTATCTTGTTCTTTGCATCCTGAGGTTCTAAACAATTTTAACCTCTCCCTGAATTAAAGGGAAAAAGAATTCACCTTTTATTGTAGACAGAATGAGGCACTGCTAAATTGGTAGGATGCAGAGCAGAGCTTCTTGGGAAAGATGGATGCTGTGAATTTCTCTTTGGAGGGGTGTCCCTTCCCTGGGGAAGGTGTAGAGCCCTCCTTCCTTGGGGGCCTTAAGACTGTGCTAGGGTCCACCTATTCTGAGTACTCTATCTTATAGTTTGTACCTGGGCTCCCTAACACTGGTCACTTCCCCCAGAATTGGAAGAACAAAGTATGGACTGTTTACTGTGGATAGTGCAAGCGTCCTTAAGCCCTGCTAACATTCAAAGCACAGTTGCCTGGGACAGAACAATGCTTTCTATTTCTCCTAAGTCACTATTCTCGCTTTTGGGAAAAGTTGAGAGCACTCAGAACTTGGAGACCTTAATAAAATTTTTCTTTATTGTCCCCATATTCTGAGAACTCTCTCTTGTTGTGTGCATCCTGTGCTCCCAAAACCTCCTCAGCTCTCTCAATATTTCAAAGAAAACTTTTGACCTATGTCTGGTGATACCGAGAGGGGCTGTGAACCATGCCAGTATGCACATAGGAGCTACTAGAGACTGAAATATGCTGTCTATTTCTCTTTGGTGGCTTGTCTCTACATTATGGAAGGTGGAAAGTATTCACAACTGAGGTGCCAAAAAACACTTCTGTTTTAATATACCCAAATTCTCAGGGCTCTATCTTGTCATTATCATCCTGAGCTCCTTAACACTGCTCAGCAATCCCAGAATTGCAAGGAAAAAATTCGGACTGGTTAATGGGGACAGTGTGAGGAGGTTTCAGCCTGCCTAGGATGCAGACCAAAGATGCCTGCGATTGATCAATGCTGTCTAACTCCCCTTAGTGCCCTGTCTTTCTTTGGGGAATGTGTAGAGCATTTAGAAACTGGTCACCAGAAAACAATAATGTTTTAAATTGCCAAGGTTCTGAGTGCTCTATCTTGTTCTTTGCATCCTGAGTTCCCAAACACTTTTAACCTCTCTCAAAATAAAAGGGAAAAAAATTCACCTTTTATTGTAGACAGAATGAGGCACTTGCTATATTGGTAGGATGCAGAGCAGAGCTTCTTGTGAAAGATGGGTGATGTGAATTTCTATTTGGAGGATTGTCTCTTCCCTGGGGAAGTTGTAGAGACCTTCTTCCCTGGGGCATTAAGACTGTTCTAGGGTCCCCATATACTGAGTACTCTATCTTTTCGTTTGTGCCTGGGGTTCCTAACACTGGTCACTTCTCCCAGAATTGGAAGAACAAAGTTTGGTCTGTTTACTGTGGATAGTGCAAGGGTCATAAAGCCCTGCTAAGATTCAGAGCACAGTTACCTGGGACAGAACAATGTTTTGTATTTCTCCTACGAGGCTTGTCTCGCTTTTGGGAAATGTTGAGAGCACTCAAAACTTGAAGACCTTAAAACTATTTTCTTTATGGTCCACAAATTCTGAAAACTCTCTCTTGTTGTTTGTATCCTGAGCTCCCAAACCCTCCACAGCTCTCCCAAAATTGCAAGGAAAAAAGTTTGACCTGCAAATGGTGACACCAAGAGGGGCTTTAAACCATGCCAAAATGCACACAGCGGCTGCTAGAAACCGAACGATATTGTCTATTTCTCTTCGGGGGCTGGTCTTTTCTTTTTCGAAGGTATAGAGCATTCAGAACCTTGGAGCCATAAAACAATTTTGTTTTAAGTTCCCCACATTCTCAGTGCTCTATCTTGTCGTTTTCATCCTGAGCATCCTAACACTGGTCAATCCACCTGAATTGCAAGGAAAAAGCTCGGACTTGTTACTGTGGACAGTGTAAGGGGATTCAAGCCCTGCTAGGATGCAGACCGCTGTTGCCTGTGATAGAACCATGCGGTCTATTTATCTTTATTGTCTTGTATCTGCTTTGAGGAATTGTAGAGCCTTCAGAACTTGGGCACCATACAATATTGCTTACCTCAACGAAGTTCTGAGTGCTCTATATTGTCGTTTACATCATGAGATCTCAAAAACATTTCAGCCCTCTCAGTCGTAAGGGAAAAAACGGAACCTGTGATTGGAGACAATGTGAGACACTTTCTGTCTTTCTAGGATTCAGACTAGAGCTTCTTGGGAAGATTAGTGCTGTCAATTTCTGTATGGAGGAGTGTCCCTCCTTTTGGGAAGGAGTAAACCCTCATTGCTTAGGGGACTTCAACCTGTTTCAAGGTCCCCAAGTTCTGAGTGCTGCACCTTTTCTTGTTTTTAAATTTATTTATTTATTTATTTGTTCGTTTATTTTTTGTGAAAACAATGTACCGAGGGGTTACATTTACATGTGCAAGATATTGAGTACATTTTTAATAAAGTATTGTAACGTCCTCCTTTGTTTCCCCTTCCCATCTTTTCCCATTCTCCTCCTCCCCTCTCCCACAGTCCTCCCCGCTCCCATACCACCCACCACTCACAAACCAAAATGGTAAACTTCGTTTTGGACATAACGACTTGACCATCGCATTTTTGCAATGGGACCACCTGTACCGTTATTTAAACGAATTGTTTTTCCCCTTCCTCTCCACAAATTATACCGACATGAAATACAGTGAAAGCAGTGATTACACAATGGAGAAGGGACTTAAAAAGTATAAAAGAAATGATCTTATGAATTTGTCCAAAACAATCGCTTGAAAGCACGTAAAAAACATTTGAATACATATCTTAGGGTTCATTTCATTAACATCACCTTATCTGACTTTCTCTGCTTTACTCAAACTTTCTTTTGCATGCTGAACTCGCTAACACTGGTCAGCTCTCACAGAATTGGATGAAACAAATTGGAATGGGCTCTGTGGACAGTGTGAGGGGCATTAAGCCCTGATGGATGCAGACCAGAGTTGCCTGGGCGAGAAAAATGCAGTCTATTTCTATTTAGAGGCTTTTCTGTCCTTTGGGGAAGCTGTAGAGCACTCACAACCTGGGGACCTTAAAACAATCGTTTTATGGTCCCCCATGTTGTCAGTGCTCTTTCTTGTTATTTGCATCCTGTGCTCCAAAAACCTCCTCAGCTCTCCCAATATTTCAAAGGAAACTTTTGACCTATGGCTGGTGATACCGCGAGGGGCTGTGAACCATGGCAGGATGCACATAGGAGCTACTAGAGACCGAAATATGCTGTCTATTTCTCTTTGGTGGCTTGTCTCTTCATTATGGACGGTGGGGATATTCACAACTGAGGTGCCAAAAAACAGTTCTGTTTTCAGTTTCACAATTTCTCAAGACTCGATCAGGTCCTTTTCATACTGAGCTCTGTAACAGTGCTCAGCAATCCAAGAATGGCAAAAAAAGATTGGGACTGGTTAATGGGGACAGTGTGAGGAGGTTTAAGCCCTGCTAGTATGCAGACCAAAGATGCCTGGGATAGACCGATGCTGTCTAACTCTCCTTAGTGCCCTGTCTTTTCTTTGGGGAATGTGTAGAGCATTTAGAACCTGGACACCCTAAAACAATAATGTTTTAAATCTCTGAGGTTCTGAGTGCTCTATGTTGTTCGTTTTTTTTTATTTATTTTATTTTATTTTTGAACATATTGTATAGATTGGTTACAATTACATGGGCAGGATAATGCGTACATTTCTTACCAAGCATTGCAGCCTCCTCCTTTGTTTATCCTTCACATCCCTTCCCTGCCCCCCCGAGTCCCAATCCTTCCCCCCGCCCCGCACCAACATTGTAAAGCTCGTTTTCGACATGACAACTTGTACTTCTCATTGTTGCAACAGTTCCACCTGTATCCTTAAACGACTTGTTTATCCCCATCTCCTCCACACGTTATAGTGATATCAAAAATAGTGAAAGCAGAGGTTATACTGTGGGGGAGGGACATACAAAACAACAAAGAAATAATCTTATAAATGCGTTAGAAACACATGCATGAAAGAAAAAAAAATTAAAATACATATCTAAGGCTGTATTTTCCTAACATCACATTATCTGACCTTTTCTGCTTGACTCATACATATACCAGATATTGCAAATAAGGGAAACCATGGGGCCTATGTTTCTTTGGGCCTGGCTTACTTCGTTTAATATAATTTTTTCCAAGTCTTGCCATTTCCTAACAAATGGGGCAATTTCATTCTTTCTGATGGATTCATAGAATTCCATTGTGTATATATGCCACATTTTCTTGATCCATTCATCTACTGAGGAGCATCTGGGTTGGTTCCACATCTTGGCTATGGTAAATAATGCTGCAATAAACATAGTTGTGCTGGTAGCATTAGTGCGGTCTTGTTTGTAAACATTTAGGTAAATGCCTAAGAGTGGGATTGCTGGATCATAGGGGAGTTCTATGTGGAGTCTTTTGAGGAACCTCCATACTGCTTTCCAAAGTGGTTGAACAAGATTACATTCCCACCAACAATGCAGGAAGGTTCCCTTCTATCCACATCCCCTCCAGCATCTGTTGTTGTTAGAGTTCTTGATTTTTGCCGTTCTAACTGGAGTGAGGGGGTATCTCAATGTTGTAAACATTTAGGTAAATGCCTAAGAGTGGGATTGCTGGATCATAGGGGAGTTCTATGTGGAGTCTTTTGAGGAACCTCCATACTGCTTTCCAAAGTGGTTGAACAAGATTACATTCCCACCAACAATGCAGGAAGGTTCCCTTCTATCCACATCCCCTCCAGCATCTGTTGTTGTTAGAGTTCTTGATTTTTGCCGTTCTAACTGGAGTGAGGGGGTATCTCAATGTTGTTTTGATTTGCATTTCTTTTATGGCTAGGGATGTTGAGCATTTCTTCATGTGTCTATTGGCCATCCTTCTTTCTTCTTCAGAGAAGTTTCTCTTTAAGTCTTTAGCCCACTTGTTTATTGGGCAGTTGTTTCTCTGAGGATTTGTTGTTGGTGGATTTAATTTTTTGAGTTCAAAGTATATTTTAGATACGAGACCCTTGTCCTTTGTATGGCTAGTAAAGATTGTCTCCCAATCGGTGGGCTTTCTATTGATCTTGCCAGCTATGTCATTTGCCCTGCAGAAGCTCTGCAACTTTATGCAATCCCATTTGTCCAGTCTTTCTTTGATTTGTTGTGTTTCCGGGTCCCTATTCAGAAAATTTCGGCCTGAGCCAAGGAGACCTAGGGTTTCTCCTATTCCATCCTGTAATGTTTTCAGAATATCTGCTTTGACTTGGAGGTCTTTGATCCGTTTGGAGTTGATTCTGGTGCAGGGTGATATATAAGGATCTAGCTTTAGTTTTCTACATGTAGTTAACCAATTTTGCCAGCACCATTTACTGAAGAGGCTGTCTTTGTTCCATTCTATTGTTTTAGCTCCCTCTTCGAAGATTTGATGGCTATAGGTCTGTAGGTTCATTTCTAGGTTTTCAATTCTATTCCATTGGTCCTGAGGTCTGTTCTTATGCCAATACCAAGCTGTTTTGATTACTATGGCTTTATAGTAGAGTTTGAAATTTGGTATTGATATTCCTCCAGCAGTGTTCTTTCCGTTGTGGAGTTTTTTTTGCTATTTGGGGTCTTTTATTGTTCCATATGAATTTTTGGATTGCCTCTGCTATTTCCTTGAATAATTAGGTTGGAATTTTGATAGGTATCTCGTTGAATTTGTAGATAGCCTTGGGAAGTATTGCCATTTTCACGATGTTAATCTTTCCAATCCAGAAGCATGGGAGGTTTTGCCATTTTTTAAGTTCTGTGTTGATTTCCTTTTTCAAGATTTTAAAGTTTTCATCATAGAGGTCCTTCTCTTCTTTGGTTAATTCCTAGGTATTTTATTTTTTGTGGGGCTATTACAAATGGAGTTGCTTTCCTAATTTCAGCCACACTTTTCTCATTGTTGGCATACAGAAAGGCCATTGATTTTGGCGGGTTAATTTTATACCCTGCTACTTTGCCAAAGTTTTGAATCGGCTTGAGTAATTTGGGAGTGGAGTCTGTGGGATACTTTAAATATAAGATCATGTCGTCTGCAAAGAGGGAGAGTTTTATTTCTTCTTTCCCTATTTGGATCCCCTTTATGTCTGCATCTTGTCTTATTGCTGTAGCTAGGCATTCTAATACTAGATTGAAGAGAAGTGGAGAGAGTGGGCATCCTTGTCTTGTTCCTGAGTTAAGAGGAAATGGCTTTAGTTTTTCACCATTAGTATAATGCTGGCGGTAGGTTTGTCATATACAGCCTTTATTGTATTGAGGAATGTTCCATGGATTCCTAATTTTTCCAAAACCTTCATCATAAAGGGGTGTTGGATCGTGTTGAATGCTTTTTCTGCATCTATTGAGATAACCATGTGGTTTTTATTCTTGCTCCTCTGATGTGACGAATAATATTTATTGATTTGCGTATATTAAACCAGATTTGCATCCCTGAAATGAATCCTGTTTGATCATGGTGTATGATTTTTTGGATGAATTGTTGAAGTCAGTTGGCCAATATTTTGTTGAGAAGTTTTGCGTCAAGGTTAATCAAAGAAATGGGTCTATAGTTCTCTTTCTTTGATGAGTCCCTGCCTGGTTTTGGGATGAGGGTTATGATGGCTTCATAGAATGTATTCGGTAGTGAACTTTCTCTTTCAATTTCATTGAAAAGTTGGAGGAGAATTGGTGTGAGCTCTGCTTTGAAGGCCTTGTAGAATTCTGTTGTAAAACCATCTGGTCCTGGAGTTTTCTTAGCAGGAAGTTGTCTTATTGCTGTATCTATTTCAACACTTGATATGGGCCTGTTAAGCTGGTTTAACTCATCTTGGTTTAGTTTTGGCATGTCAATATTTGCTAGGAAAAGGTCCATTTCTGTCAAGTTCTCAAACTTATTAGCATAAAGTTTTGAGAAGTATTCCCTTATAATATTTTGAATCTTGGTTGTTTACGTGGTGATGTTTCCATTCTCGTCTCTGAGTTTATTTATTTGGGTGTGTTCTCTTCTTTTTCTGATAAGATTTGCTAAGGGTCTGTCAATTTTGTTAATTTTTTCGAAGAACCAACTCTTTGTTTTGTTGATTCTTTCTATAGTTTTTTTTGGATTCTGACTTAATTTTAATTATTTCTTTCGGTCTATTGGATTGGGGTTTATATTGCTGTTCTTTTTCAAGGAGGTTTAGATGTGTCATTAGATTGTTGGTTTCAGATCTCTCCAATTTGTTGATGTAGGAGCTCAGAGCTATAAACTTGCCTCTGAGTACTGCTTTTGCTGTGTCCCAGAGGAGCTGGTAATTTGTGTGTTCATTTTTGTTGAATAGCATGAACATTTGAATTTCCTTTCTAATCTCTTCCATGACCCACTCGTAATTCAGCAGTGTGTTGTTCAGCCTCCATGTGATACCAGACGTTCTTAGGGGGCTTTTGGTGTTGAGTTCTGATTTTATTCCCATGTGGTCAGAGCGAATGCAAGGTATAACTTCAATGTTTCTGAATTTGGACAAGTTTGCTTTGTGGCCAAAAATGTGGTCTATTTTAGAAAATGTTCCGTGTGATGCTGAGAAAAACGTGTATTCTGATGCTGCTGTGTGAACTGTTCTGTAGATATCTGTTAAATCTAGTTGATCTATGCAGCTGTTTAGATCTGTAGGTTCTCTTTTGCGTTGTTGCCGTGTTGATCTATCTAGTGGGGAGAGTGGTGTGTTAAAATCCCCAACAATTAATGTCTTTGGAGTTATATGGGATGTGAGGGAAAGTAGTGTTTCTTTGATAAATTTGGGTGCTCCATTGTTTGGCGAGGAGATATTTAGAATTGTAATATCCTCCTGAAAGAGAGATCCCTTAATTAGTATGTAGCGACTTTCTTTATCTCTTCTCACGAGTTTTAATTTGAAGTCTATTTTATCTGATATTAGGATTGCAACTCCCGCCTGTTTATGGGGGCTGTTTGTTTGGTAGATTTTGTTCCAACCTTTAACATTGAAAATGTGTTTGTTTTTACGGGCAAGATGTGACTCCTGAAGGTAGCAGATAGAAGGGTCTTGTTTTTTAATCCAACTAGACAGTCTATGTCGCTTAATTGGAGAGTTCATTCCCTTAGCGTTAAGATAAAGGACTGAGAGGTATTTGAGAGTTCCTGCCATATCATCCACCTTCTTTGGGGTTGCGAAAACTGGGTTCTTCCTATGGTTCTTGGATTCTCAGTTTGGGTGCAGTTTCTTGACCTTTACTTATGTCTTGTTGGTTTTCTATAATCTTTTGTAGGGCTGGTTTGTTGGAGATGTATTGTTTCAATTTTTCTTTGCTATGGAATGTTTTTATTTGGCCTTCAGTTATGAAGGAGAGTTTAGCTGGGTACAGTATTCTTGGTTGATAGTTGTTTGTTTTTAGGGCATGGCATACATCGTTCCAGGCTCTTCTTTCTTTGATTGTCTCTGCTGAGAATTCTGAGGTGATTCTTATTGGTTTTCCTTTATAAGTGATTAATCTTTTCTCCTTGACAGTTTAAGGATCTTTTCCTTGGTCTGAGTTGATTCTGTGTGGAGTATAATGTGATGGTGGGATGTCCTATTCTGGTCTGGTCTGTTCGGAGTTCTAACAGGTTCTTGTATCTGAATAGGCCTATCTTTTTGGATGTTTGGGAAGTTCTCTACTATGATCCTGTTAAACAAATTTCCTAGGCCATTGACTTCTGTTTCTAGGTGCTCCTCTACACCCATTATCCTTAGATTAGGCCTTCTGATGGTGTCTTCCAAGTGTTGGATAGATCTATCATATTTCTTGTACTTGTCTTGGATGTTTGTATGTTCTTTCTCTATAATATCTAGGCTGTCTTCAATCCTTGAGATTCGATCTTCTGCATGGTCTAACCTGCTGTCAAGACTTTCTACTTTGTTTTGTATCTCTTTTCCTT
Organism: Dipodomys merriami; assembly: GCF_024711535.1. Classification (NCBI taxonomy): domain Eukaryota; kingdom Metazoa; phylum Chordata; class Mammalia; order Rodentia; family Heteromyidae; genus Dipodomys; species Dipodomys merriami. Next base: position 353,712 of record NW_027206322.1, on the reverse strand, counting down.
CTAATTGGTCAGCTTTTCTAGCTTCAAGTTCTTTGTTGAAGCTTTGTTTTAGATCTTGTATGAACTTCTTTACTTCCTTAATTTGATGTTCAATGTTTATTCTCAGATCACTTAGTTGATTGGTTATGGTTTCCTTGGACTCCCATTCCTTCTGTTGGGTTCCATTCAGCATTCCCTTTGTGGTCTCCCTGACTTCCTTCAGCTCTTTGTTAATGGATTCCATGAATGCCTTTAGTGATCTTTGTGTATTCTCTTCCTTCCCTCTCAATTCCTGTATTACTCTTTGATAAGCTTCCTCCTGTTTTGGGGATTCCTGTAGTTCTCTTTGAGTGTTCTCAGCCTGTTCACGCCATTCCTATCTCTCTTTTTGAGTATTCTCAAGCTGCTCATTCAAATCCTGTATCAGCTTTTGAGTAGCTTCCCTATGCTTATGATATTCCTGTATAAACTTTTGAAATGCCTCCTCTCTCTTCCTATCAAGCTCATACAGAGACCTTTGTATGCTTTCAATCTTTTGATTTATCATGTTTGCCAGCAGTGTTTGTAGAGCTATTTGGGAATTCTCCTCTGGATTATTCATTATCTGTTCTGTCCCCTGATTATCAGGATTGGGAATTGAGATACCCGGATTTGCCATTTTTCTTGTGTTTTTCCGGCTTACTCTGCCCATTTGATATGAAAATAGTACCAGTTTTGTGCTAGAACACTATCTTAAGGCAAGCATCCACCCAAGTCTGAATTTGCACAGTCAATAGTCTACAGATACAATCTAGTTCAACAGATACATCTATTCAACATCAAACAACTATACGTTAATGGGCTAAGAACCGCAAAGAAGAATTTGGAAGACCCGAAATTATTAGGGTTAGGGAGAGATGAGGGTAAAAAAAATAATAATAGATTGATGTGGGGAGGCTCTGGGGGAGTTAACTAAGTCTTAATCTCAAAGCAGGTAATAGGTTGGGTAGGATGAAAGTAGAGAGAGAGAGAAAAAATAAGAAAGGGAACGGGAAAAGAAAAGAGACCAGAAAAAATAGAAAGGTAGAAATTAATAAAATTATGTAGAATCGATAACAATCTATTTAGATAAGAACGTGAATTTATTGAGAGAAGGGGAGGGATATATAGTAGATGTGAAAAACTTAAAAATAATAATGCTCGAAATATTATATAGGTATAAAGAGGTAGTGCTGCTATTAGGGAATTTACTTCTTAGAGGTTTTGACTTGTGTAATAAATTTGTGGATTAAGTGTTTACACAATGGGGGATAGGGTCTAATAGTCAACTACAGGTTTATCTGAGGGTGTGCAGGACAAGAATTTAGTCACTTAAAGAAGAACGAAAGAGAGGATAAGGTGAAAAATATAAGAAAGGAAGAAGAAAAAGATGAGAAGTTCAGTAGAGCTAAACAAAAAACAAAAAGATAATTTAAAAACAGAAAAGAAAAACAAAGAGAAAGAAGACCAAAAAAGAAAGCAAAAATGCACACTCCCGTATCCCCCAAATAAAAATTATAAGAGGAAAAGAAACTTTCTGGAAAATATTTTTTTATCAAAAAAGGCAAAGATTAAAGATTGAAAAAAGTTTTAGAAAAGAAAAAAATTTCTTTTTATATAAGGTACCAAAAATAAAAACTAAAAAAAGAAGAAGAAGAAGACGAAGAAGAGAAAAAAGGAAAAAAAAAAAAACAAAGAAACAAAAAACAAAAAAACCGAAAAATTTCTTTGATTTTTTTTTGGGGGGGAGGAGTGGGAAAAATCCTGTATCTCCCTTGTGTCCATAACCAGCCTCTTGTTGGAGTCTCTGGTCTGCTTGTGGTCCTGTGGCTTGGTTGGTTTCTTAAGTCAGTTTGTTCGAACAGGCAGTAAAATGTTCTGCTTTACCCAGGATTTGGCGATCCTCCTCCTAGTTCATTGGGAGACATATCTGCTTTGAGAATCACAAAAGAGGGGGATGCAGTGCTGAGGCTAGGTTCTGGTATCTTTTCCGGGGCTGGTTTGTGAAAACCTCACAGAGCCCAGCCTGGAGCCATTCTCAGGGTTTCTGTTTACTGATTTTCAATTGCTTGTTGAGGCTGCTAGACGGAGGGGCAGCCTCTGGCTCTGATTACCCAGTGAAGAAACCAACTCCTCGGGCTGGCGCCTGAGCTGGGTGACTTTTCCCTGGGTGGAGCTGAGTCTGGCAGGTCACGCCGCCATTAAGTTCTTGTGACCTGCTAAATGACTCATTTTATTCCAAGGCCTGAGCTGGAGCTAGCAGGTCCTCCGAGCTTTGTCGGTATCCAAGATGGAGATCATCGGTGCTGGGGCAGGGGAGGGGTGGCCTTCCCTCCTCTGCTCCCTGAAAAGGAGTGAGGACGTCAGGCTTCTACTCATGCCGAGTCTTGGTTCCTTGGTCGTCTCTGGTCTGCAAACTGCAGGATGAAGATGTCCGCTCCTTGTCTATTCTTGCTGGTGTTGAGTAGAATCCGCTCCTCTGCTGCATCTGGCTCCTTCGTTCTGGACTCTCTGTTGCTCAGGTATGGCGGCTGGGCTCGCCCACCACCGCCACAGCTGCCCCCGCAGCGGTGGCTGCTGGCAAGGGCTCAGAAGAGTCTCCTTGCCTGGGTTTCCATCTCTGGCCAAATTCTCTGTCCTGTGATGATTCACTTGGTGTAATTCTCTGACTTAGGACTGTTCACTGGAACTCTAAAACTGCTTTCTAGGTGAGAGCTTACTTAGACTCCAGCTTCTCCTCCACCATCTTCGGGGCTAGAATAGACGGATGCTGTCTCACTCTCCTTACTGCCCTGTCTTTCCTTTGGGGAATATGTAGAGCATTTAGAACCTGGTCCCTGTAAAAAAATGATGATTCAAATCGCGGAGTTTCTGAGTGCTCTATCTTGTTCTTTGCATCCTGAGTTCCTAAACACTTTTGACCACACTCATAATTAAAAGGAAAAAAAAATTCACCTGTTATTGGAGACAGAAGGAGGAATTTTCAATATTGCTAGGATACAGAGTAGAGCTTGTGAGGAAAGATGGGTGCTGTGAATTTCTATTTGGAGGGGTGTCCCTTCCTTGGGGAAGGTGTAGAGCCCTCTTTCCTGGGGGCCTTAAGACTGTTCTAGGGTCCACATATTCTGAGTACTCTATCTTATAGTTTGTAAATGGGCTCCCTAATACTGGACACTTCCCCCAGAATTGGAAGAACAAAGTTTGGACTGTTTACTGTGGATAGTGCAAGGGTCCTTAAGCGCTGTTAACATTCAGAGCACAGTTGCCTGGGACAGAACAATGCTTTCTATTTCTCCTAAGTGGCTATTCTCGCTTTTGGGAAAAGTTGAGAGCACTCAGAACGTGGAGACCTGAAAAATTTTTCTTTATGGTCCCTATATTCTGAGAACTCTCTCTTGTTGTGTGCATCCTGTGCTCCCAAAACCTCCTCAGCTCTCCCAATATTTCAAAGCAAACTTTTGACCTATGGCTGGTGATACCGAGAGGGGCTGTGAACCATGCCAGTATGCACATAGGAGCTACTAGAGACCGAAATATGTTGTCTATTTCTCTTTGGTGGCTTGTCTCTACATTATGGTAGGTGGAGAGTATTCAAAATTGAGGTGCCAAGAAACACTTCTGTTTTAATGAACCCAAATTCTCAGGGCTCTATCTTGTCGTTATCATCCTGAGCTCCCAAAGACTGCTCAGCAATCCCAGAATTGCAAGGAAAAAATTCGGACTGGTTAATGGGGATAGTGTGAGGAGGTTTCAGCCTGCCTAGGATGCAGACTGAAGATGCCTGGTATAGATCAATGCTGTCTAACTCCCCTTAGTGCCCTGTGTTTCCTTTGGGGAAAGTGTAGAGGATTTAGAAACAAATCACCGGAAAACAATAATGTTTTAAATTGCCGAGGTTCTGAGTGCTCTATCTTGTTCTTTGCATCCTGAATTCCTAAACACTTTTAACCTCTCTCAAAATAAAAGGGAAAAAAATTCACCTTTTATTGTAGACAGAATGAGGCACTTGCTATATTGGTAGGATTCAGAGTAGAACTTCTTGTGAAAGATGGGTGCTGTGAATTTCTCTTTGGAGGACTGTCTCTTCCCTGGGGAAGGTGTAGAGCCCTTCTTCCCTGGGGGCATTAAAACTGTTCTAGGGTTCCCATATTCTGAGTACTCTATCTTATAGTTTGTACCTGGGCTCCCTAACACTGGTCACTTCTCCCAGAATTGGGAGAACAAAGTTTGGACTGTTTACTGTGGATAGTGCAATGGTCATAAAGCCCTGCTAAACTTCAGAGCACAGTTGCCTGGGACAGAAAAATATTTTGTACTTCTCCTAAGAGGCTTGTCTCGCTTTTGGGAAATGTTGAGAGCACTCAAAACTTGAAGACCTTAAAACTATTTTCTTTATGGTCCACAAATTCTGAAAACTCTCTCTTGTTGTTTGTATCCTGAGCTCCCAAACCCTCCACAGCTCTCCCAAAATTGCAAGGAAAAAAGTTTGACCTGCAAATGGTGACACCAAGAGGGGCTTTAAACCATGCCAAAATGCACACAGCGGCTGCTAGAAACCGAACGATGTTGTCTATTTCTCTTCGGGGGCTGGTCTTTTCTCTTTCGAAGGTATAGAGCATTCAGAATCTTGGCGCCATTAAACAATTTTGTTTTAAGTTCCCCACATTCTCAGTGCTCTATCTTGTCGTTTTCATCCTGAGCATCCGAACACTAGTCAGCCCACCCTGAATTGCAAGGAAAAAATTCGGACTTGTTACTGTGGACCATGTAAGGGGCTTCAAACCCTGCGAGGATGCAGACCGCTGTTGCCTGTGATAGAACCATGCTGTCTCTTTCTCTTTAGTGGCTTGTATCTCCTTTGAGTAATTGTAGAGCCTTCAGAACTTGGGCACCATACTTTATTGTTTACCTCACCAAAGGTCTGAGTGCTCTATCTTGTCGTTTACATCCTGAGACCTCAAAAACATTTCATCCCTCCCAGTGGTAAGGAAAAAGAAATGGAACTTGTGATTGTAGACAGGATAAGACACTTTCTGTATTGCTAGGATGCAGACCAGAGGTTCTTGGGAAGATTGGACCTGTCAATTTCTCTATACAGGGGTGTCCATCCTTTGGGGAAAGAGTAAACCCACATTGCTTGGGGGCCTTCAAACTGCATAAAGGTCCCCAAGTTCTGAGTGCTCCATCTTTTCTTGTTTTCAAATTTAATTATTTACTTATTTGGTCATTTTTTTTTTTTGTGGAAACCATGTACGGAGGGGTTGCAATTACCTGTGCAAATTAATGAGTACATTTTTTATAAAGTGTTGTAACGTCCTCTTTTGTTTCCCCTTCCCATCTTTACCCATCCTCCTCCTGCACTACCCCACAGACCTCCGTGCTCCCATACCCCCCACCATGCACAAACCAAAGTTGTAAAGTTCATTTTGCACATAACGACTTGTACATCACATTTTGCAATGGATCCACCTGTATCCCTATTTAAAAGAATTGTTTTTCCCCTTCCACTCCACAAATTATATAGGCATGAAATACAGTGAAAGCAGTGAATACACAGTGGGAGAGGGACTTACAAAGTAAAAAAGAAATGATCTTATGAATGTGTCATAAACAATCGCTTGAAAGAATATAAAAAACTTTTGAATACATATCTTAGGGTTCATTTCATTAACATCACTTCATCTGACTTTTTCTGCTTTACTCAAACTTTCGTTTGCATGCTGAACTCGCTAACACTGGTCAGCTCTCCCAGAATTGGAAGAAAAAAAAACGGACTACATACTGTGGATGGACAGTATAAAGGGATTCAACCATGCTAGGATGCAGATCAGAGTAACCTGGGTTAGAAAGATGTGTTCTATTTCTATTTCAAGGCTTGTCTCCCCTTTGGGGAAGGTGTAGATCATTGAGAATTTGAGGCCTGAAACACAAGTTTGTTTTAAGGCATGGAATTTCTGTGTTGCTCTATCTTGTCGTTTGCATCCTGTGCTTCCAAAGACTTTTCAGCTCTCCCAGAATTGCAAGAAATATAATTGGACCTGTTATTGTTGACAGTATATGGAACTTTCAGTCTTGCTAGGATGTAGATTTGGGCTATGTGGGAAAGGTCGGTGTTGTCCATATACCTTTGAAGGCTTGTCTCTCCATTGGGGAAAGAGTAGAGCCTCCATATTTTGGGACATTAAAACTGTTTTAAGGTCACCAATTTCTGAGTGCTCTATCTTGTCATTTGAATCCTGACCTCGCTAAGACAGGTCAGCCCTCCCAGAATTGGATGAAACAAATTGGACTGGGCTCTGTGGACAGTGTGAGGGGCACTAAGCCCTCATGGATGTAGACCAGAGTTGCCTGAGCAAGAAAAATTCAGTCTATTTCTATTTAGCGGCTTTTCTCTCTCCTGTGGGGAAGGTGTAGAGCATTCACAACTAGGGTACCTTAAAGCTCTTGAAGCTCTTTCTTGTTATTTGCATCCTGTGCTCACAAAACCTCCTTAACTCTCCCAATATTTCAAAGAAAACTTTTGACCTATGGCTGGTGATACCAGAGGGGCTGGGATCCATGCCAGCATGCACATAGGAGCTACTAGAGACAGAAATATGCGGTCTATTTCTCATTGGTGGCTTGTCTCTACAGTATGGAAGGTGGAGAGTATTCACAATTGAGGTGCCAAAAAACACTTCTGTTTTAAGGTACCCAAGTTCTCAGGGCTCTATCTTGTCATTTTCATCCTGAGCTCCCTAACACTTCACAGCAATCCCAGAACTGAAAGAAAAAATTGGGACTGGTTAATGAGGACTGTGAGGAGGTTTAAGCCCTGCTAGGATGCAGACCGAAGATGCCTGGGATAGACCAATGCTGACTAACTCCCCTTAGTTTCCTGAATTTCCTTTGGGGAATTTGTAGCGCATTTAGAACCTTGTCACCGTGAAACAATAATGTTTTAATTCGCCGAGGTTCTGAGTGGTCTATCTTATTCTTTGCATCCTGAGTTCCTAAATGCTTTTGAACTCTCTCAGAATTAAGAGGAAAAAAATGTCATCTGTTATTGTAGACAGAATGAGGCACTTTCAATATTGCTAGGATGCAGAGCAGAGCATCTTGGGAAGATTAGTGCTGTCAATTTCTCTGTGGAGGCGTGTCCTTCCTTTCAGGAGGGAGTGAACCCTCATTGCTTGACGGCCTTCAAATTGTTTCAAGGTCCCCAAGTTCTGAGTGCTGCATCTTTTCTTGTTTTTAAATTTATTTATTTAGTTATTTGTTCATTTATTTTTTGTGAAAACAATGTAGAGAGGGATTACAATTACATGTGCACGATAATGAGTACATTTTTTATAAAATATTGTAACGTCTGCCTTTGTTTCCCCTTCCCATCTTTACCCATCCTCCTCCTGTCATCCCCCACAGTCCTCCCCGCTCCCATACCCTCCACCACTCACAAACCAAAGTTGTAAAGTTCGTTTGGACATAATGACTTGTACATCACGTATTGTTTTTCCCCTTCCCTTCCACAAATTATACCGACATGAAAGACAGTGAAAGCAGTGGTTATACAATGGAGGAGGGACTTACAAAGTAAAATAGAAATGATCTTATGAATGTGTCATAAACAATCACTTGAAAGCAAATAAAATCTTTTGAATAGATATCTTAGGGTTCATTTCATTAACATCACCGTATCTGACTTTCTCTGCTTATTCAAACTTTCGTTTGCATGCTGAACTCGCTAACACTGGTCAGCTCTCCCAGAATTGGAAGAAAAAAATTGGACTGGTTACTGTGGATGGACAGTATAATGTGCTTTCAGCCATGCTAGGATGCACACCGGAGTAACCTGCGTTAGAAAGATGCGGTCTATTTCTATTTAGAATCTTGTCTCTTCTTTGGGGAAGGTGTAGATAATTGAGAATTTGAGCCCCGAAAAATATTTTGTTTTAAGGCGCCGAATTTCTGTGTTGCTCTATCTAGTCGTTTGCATCCTGGGCTTCCAAACACATTTCAGCTCTCTCAGAATTGCAAGGAATATAATTGGACCTGTTATTGTTGACAGTATATGGAACTTTCAGTCTTGGTAGGATGTAGATTAGGGCTTAGTGTGAAAGGTCGTTGCTGTCCATATATCTTTGGAGGCTTGTCTCTCCATTGGGGAAGGAGCCTCCACACTTTGGAATCCTTTAATCTGTTTTTAGATCACCAATTACTGAGTGCTCTATCTTGTATTTGCATCCTGAGCTCGCTAACACAGGCAGCTCTCCCAGAATTGGATGAAACAAATTGGACTGGGCTCTGTGGACAGTGTGAGGGGCATTAAGCGCTGATGGATGAAGACCAGAGTTCGCTGAGTGAGATAAATGCATTCTGTTTCTATTTAGTGGCTTTTCTCTCCTTTTGGGAATTTGTAGAGAACTCAAAATTTTTGTGAATGCTCTTTCTTGTTATTTTTATCCTGTCCTCCCAAAAGCTCCTCAGCTCTCCCAGTATTTCAAACAAAAATTTGACCTATGTCTGGTGATACCGAGAGGGGCTGTGAACCATGCCAGGATGCACATTGGAGCTACTAGAGACCGAAATATGCTGTCTATTTCTCTTTGGTGGCTTATCTCTTCATTATGGAAGGTGGAGAGTATTCATAACTGAGGCGCCAAAAAACAGTTCTGTTTTAAGGTACCCAAGTTCTCAGGGCTCTATCTTGTCCTTTTCTTCCTGAGCTCCCTAACACTGCTCAGCAATCCCAGAATTGCAAGGAAAAAATTGGGACTGGTAAATGGAGACAGTGTGAGGAGGTTTAAGCCCTGCTAGGATGCAGATCGAAGATGCCTGGGATAGACCGATGCTGTCTAACTCTCCTTAGTGCCCTGTCTTTCCTTTGGGGAATGCATAGAGCTTTTAGAACGTGGTCACCGTAAAAAAAAATAATGTTTTAAATCGCCGAGGTTTTGAGTACTCTATCTTGTTCTTTGCATCCTGAGTTCCTAAACACTTTTGGCCTTAATCAGTATTAAAAGGAATAAAAATGTCACCTGTTATTGTAGATAGAATGAGGCACTTTCATTATTGCTGGGATGCAGAGCAGAGCTTCTTGGGAAAGATGGGTGCTGTGAATTCCTCCTTGGAGTGGTGTCTCTTCCTTGGGGAAAGTGTAGACCCCTCCTTCCTTGGGGACCTTACGACTGTTTTAGGGTCCCCATATTCTGAATACTTTATCTTATCGTTTGTACCTGGGCTCCCTAACACTGGTCACTTCTCCCAGAATTGGAAGAACAAAATTTGGACTGTTTACTGTGGATAGTGCCAGGTTCATTAAGCCCTGCTAAGATTCAGAGCACAGTTGCCTGGGACAGAACAATGCTTTCTATTTCTCCTAAGTGGCTTGTCTCGCTTTTGGGAAAAGTTGAGAGCACTCAGAACTTGAAGACCTTAAAACAATTTTCTTTATGGTCCCCAAATTGTGAGAACTCTCTCTTGTTGTTTGCTTGCTGTGCTCCCAAACCCTCCACAGCTCTCCCAAAATTGCAAGGAAAAAAGATTGTCTTGCGGATGGTGACACCAAGGAGGGCTTTGAACCATTCCAGGATGCACTCAGAGGCTGCTAGAAACCGAACGATGTGGTCTATTTCTTTTCGGGGGCTGGTCTTTTCTTTTTCGAAGGTATAGAGCATTCAGAACCCAGGCACCATGAAACAGTTTTGTTTTAAGGTCCCCACATTCTCATTGCTCTATCTTGTCGTTTTCATTCTGAGCATCCTAACACTGGTCAGCCCACCCTAAATTGCAAAGAAAAAATTCAGACTTTTCACTGTGGACAGTGTAAGGGGCTTCAAGCTCTGCTAGGATGCAGACCCTGTTGCCTGTGATAGAACCATGCTCTCTATTTCTCTTAGTTGCTTGTATCTCCTTTGAGGAATTGTAGAGCCTTTAGAACTTGGGCACCATACAATATTGTTTACCTCACCGAAGTTCTGAGTGCTCCATCTTGTCGTTTAAATCCTGAGATCTGAAAATTTTTTCAGCCCTCCCATTGGTAAGGAAAAAAAATGAACCTGTGATTGTAGACATGATGTGACAATTTCTGACTTGCTAGAATGCAGACCAAAGCTTCTTCGTAAGATTAGTGTTGTCAATTTCTTTTTTTTTTAATTTTATTTTATTTTATTTGAGAACACACTGTACAGAGGGGCTACAATTACATGGGCAGGATAATGCATACATTTCTTACCAAGCATTGCAGCCTCCTCCTTTGTTTACCCTTCACCTCCCTTCCCTGCCTCCCCCCTCACCCACCCAATTATACCACCCTCCCCCCCCACACCGACATTGTAAAGCTGGTTTTGACATGACATTTTGTACTTCTCATTGTTGCAACAGGTCCACCTGAATCCTTAAACGACTTGTTTGTCCCCATCTCCTCCACATGTTATACTGACATCAAATATAGTGAAAGCGGGGGTTACACTGTGGGGGAGGGACATACAAAGCAACGAAGAAATAATCTTATAAATGCGTTAGAAACACATGCATGAAAGAAACGAAAAAATTAAAATACATATTTAAGGGTTCGTTTTCCTAACATCACATTATCTGACCTTTTCCGCTTGACTCATACCTATACTAGATATTGCAAATAAGGGAAACCATGGGACCTATGCTTCTTTGGGCCTGGCTTACTTCACTTAATATAATTTTTTCCAAACCTTTCCATTTCCTAACAAATGTGGAAATGTCATTATTTCTGATGGAGGCATAGAATTCCATTGTGTATATATACCACATTTTCTTGATCCATTCATCTACTGAGGGGCATCTGGGTTGGTTCCATGTCTTAGCTATGGTAAATAATGCTGCAATAAACATAGTTGTGCTGGTAGCTTTAGTGTGGTCTTGTTTGGAAACATTTGGGTAAATGCCCAAAAGTGGGATTGCTGGATCATAGGGGAGATCTATGTGAAGTCTTTTGAGGAACCTCCATACTGCTTTCCAAAGTGGTTGAACAAGTTTACATTCCCACCAACAATGAAGTAAGGTTCCCTTCTATCCACATCCCCTCCAGCATCTGTTGTTGTTAGAGTTCTTGATTTTTGCTGTTCTAACTGGAGTGAGGTGATATCTCAATGTTGTTTTGATTTGCATTTCTTTTATGGCTAGGGATGTTGAACATTTCTTCATGTGTCTATTGGCCATCCTTCTTTCTTCTTCAGAGAAGCTTCTCTTTAAGTCTTTCGCCCACTTATTTATTGGGCAGTTGTTTCTTTGAGGATTTGTTGTTGGGTGGTTTAATTTTTTGAGTTCCAAAACTAAAGCCATTTCCTCTTAACTCAGGAACAAGACAAGGATGCCCACTCTCTCCACTTCTCTTCAATCTAGTATTAGAATGCCTAGCTACAGCAATAAGACAAGATGCAGACATAAAGGGGATCCAAATAGGGAAAGAAGAAATAAAACTCTCCCTCTTTGCAGACGACATGATCTTATATTTAAAGTATCCCACAGACTCCACTCCCAAATTACTCAAGCTGATTCAAAACTTTGGCAAAGTAGCAGGTTATAAAATTAACCCCCAAAAATCAATGGCTTTTCTATATGCCAACAATGAGAAAAGTGTGGCTGAAATTAGGAAAGCAACTCCATTTGTAATAGCCCCACAAAAAATAAAATACCTAGGAATTAACTTAACCAAAGAAGTGAAGGACCTCTATGATGAAAACTTTAAAATCTTGAAAAAGGAAATCAACACAGAACTTAAAAAATGGCAAAACCTCCCTTGCTCCTGGATTGGCAAGATTAACATCGTGAAAATGGCAATACTTCCCAAGGCTATCTACAAATTCAACGCAATACCTATCAAAATTCCACCCTCATTCTTCAAGGAAATAGAGGAGGCAATCCAAAAATTCATATGGAACAATAAAAGACCCCGAATAGCAAAAATGCTCCTCAACGGAAAGAACACTGCTGGAGGAATATCAATACCAAATTTCAAACTCTACTATAAAGCCATAGTAATCAAAACAGCTTGGTATTGGCATAAGAACAGACCTCAGGACCAATGGAATAGAATTGAAAACCCAGAAATGAACCTACAGACCTATAGCCATCTAATCTTCGATAAGGAAGCTAAAACAATAGAATGGAAGAAAGACAGCCTCTTCAGTAAATGGTGCTGGCAAAATTGGTTAACTACATGTAGAAAACTAAAGCTAGATCCTTATATATCACCCTGCACCAGAATCAACTCCAAATGGATCAAAGACCTTGAATTCAAAGCAGACACTCTGAAAACATTACAGGATGGAATAGGAGAAACCCTAGGTCTCCTTGGCTCAGGTCGAAATTTTCTGAATAGAGACCCGGAAGCACAACAAATCAAAGAAAGGTTGGACAAATGGGATTGCATAAGATTGCAGAGCTTCTGCAGGGCAAATGACATAGCTGGCAAGATCAATAGAAAGCCCACCGATTGGGAGACAATCTTTACTATCCATACAACGGACAAGGGTCTCATATCTAAAATATACTGTCAATTTCTCTATGGAGGCATGTCCCTCCTTTGGGGAAGGAGTAAACCCTCATTGCTTGGGGGCCTTCAAACTGTTTCAAGGTCCCCAAGTTCTGAGTGCTCTATCTTTTCTTGTTTTTAAATTTATTTATTTATTCATCTGTTCATGTATTTTCTTTGTAAAACTGTGTACAAAGCGGTTACAATTACATGGGCAAGATAATGAGTACATTTTTTTGCTCTGTAACATCCTCCTTTGTTTCCCTTTCCTATCTTTTCCCATCCTCCTCCTGCCCTCCTCCACAGTCCTCCCTGCTCCCATACCCCCCACCACTCACAAACCAAAGTTGTAAAGTTCGTTTTGGAAATAAGTACTTGTACATCGCATTTTTGTAATGGTTCCAACTGTGTCCCTATTTAAACGAATTGTTTTCTCGTCCCCTCCACAAATTTTACCAACATGGAGTACAGAGAAAGCAGTGGTTATACAATGGGGGAGGGACCTACAAAGTAAAAAAGAAATGATCTTATGAATGTGTCATAAATTGTCGCTTGAAAGCAAATAAAAGCTTTTGAATACATATCTTAGGGTACATTTCATTAATATCACCTTCTCTGACTTTCTCTGCTTTACTCAAACTTTCGTTTGCATGCTGAACTCGCAAACACTGGTCAGTTCTCCCAGAATTGGAAAAAAAAATTGGACTGGTTACTGTGGATTGAAAGTATAAGTGGCTTTCAGTCATGTGAGGATGCAGACCGGAGTATCCTGGGTTAGAAAAATGGGGTCTATTTCAATTAAGAGTTTTGTCTTGACTTTGGGGAAGGTGTATATCATTGAGAATTTAAGCCCTGAAAATCAATTTTTTTAAGGCACCGAATTTCTGTGTTGCTCAGGTAGAGCAACATATGACAAGATATGTCGTTTGCAACGTGTGCTTCCAAACACTATTCAGCTCTCCCAGAATTGCAAGGAGTATAATTGGACCTGTTATTTTTGACAGTATATGGAACTTTCAGTCTTGCTAGGATGCAGATTAGGGCTCATTGGGAAAGATCGGTGCTGTCCATATATCTTTGGAGGCTTGTCTCTCCATTGGGGAAGGAGTAGAGCCTCCTCACTTTGGGACCTTAAAAATGTTTTAAGGTCACCAAATTCTGAGTGTTCTATCTTGTCGTTTGCATCCTAAGCTCGCTAACACAGATCAGCTCTCCCAAAATTGGATGAAACGAATTGGACTGTGCTCTGTGGAAAGTGTGAGGGGCATTAAGCCCTGATGGATGAAGACCAGAGTTGCCTCGGTGAGAGAAATGCAGTCTATTTCTATTTATCTGCTTTTCTCTCCTTTGGGGAAGGTGTAGAGTCCGAAGATGCCTGGGATAGATCGATGGTTTCTAACTCTCCTTAGTGCCCTCTCTTTCCTTTGGGGAAGGTGTAGAGTCCGAATATGCCTGGGATACACCGATGCTATCTAACTCTCCTTAGTGCCCTGTCTTTCCTTTGGGGAATGTGTAGAGCATTTAGAACCTGGTCACCGTAAAAAATAATGATTTAAATCACGGAGTTTCTGAGTGCTCTATCTTGTTCTTTGCATCCTGAGTTCCTAAACACTTTTGACCTCTCTCAGAATTAAAAGGATAAAAATTCACATGTTATTGTAGACAGAATTAGGCACTTTCAATATTGCTTGGATGCAGAGCAGAGCTTCTTGGGAAAAATGGGTGCTGTGAATTTCTCTAGGGAGGGGTGTCTCTTCCTTGGGGAAGTTGTAGAACTCTCCTTCCCTGGGAGAATTAAGACTGTTCTAGGTTCCCCATATTCTGAGTACCCTATCTTATCGTTTGTACCTGGGCTCCCTAACACTGGTCACTTCTCCCAGAATTGGAAGCACAAAGTTTGGAATGTTTACTGTGGATAGTGCAAGGGTCATTAAGACCTGCTAAAATTCAGAGCACAATTTCCTGGGACAGAACAATGTTTTCTATTTCTCCAAAGTGGCTTGTCTCGCTTTTGGGAAAAGTTGAGAAGACTTAGAACTTGTAGACTTTAAAAACATTTCTTTATTGTCCCCAAATTCTGAGAACTCGCTCTTGTTGTTTGCATTCTGTGCTCCCAAACCCTCCACAGCTCTCCCAAAATTGCAAGGAAAAAAGATTGACCTGCGGATGGTGACACCAAGAGGGGCTTTGAACCATGCCAGGATGCACACAGGGGCTGCTAGAAACCAAACGATGTTGTCTATTTCTTTTCGGGGGCTGGTCTTTTCTTTTCTGAAGGTATAGAGCATTCAGAGCCCAGGCGCCATAAAACAATTTTCTTTTATGTTCCCACACTCTTAGTACTCTATCTTATCTTTTTCATCCTCAGCATATTAACTCTGGTCAGCCCACCCTGAATTGCAAGTAAAAAATTCGGACTTGTTACAGTGGACAGTGTAAGGGGCTTCAAGCCCTGCTAGGATGCAGACCGTTGTTGTCTGTGAAGAAATATGCTGTCTATTTCTCTTTAGTGGCTTGTATCTCCTTTGAGGAATTGCAGAGCCTTCAGAATTTGGGCACCACACAATATTGTTTAGTCATCAAAGGTCTGAGTGCTCTATATGTCCTTTACATCCTGAGATGACAAAAAATTTTCAGCCCTCCCAGTGGTAAGGAAAAAAACAGAACCTGTGATTGTAGACAGGATGAGACACATTCTCTCTTGCTAGGATGCAGACCAGAGCTTCCTCGTAAGATTGGTGCTGTCAATTGGTCTATGGAGACGTTTCCTTCCTTTGGGGAAGGAGTAAACCCTCATTGCTTGGGGGCCTTAAAACAGTTTCAAGGTCTCCAAGTTCTGAGTGCTCCATATTTCCTTGTTTTGAAATGTATTAATTTATTTATTTGTTCATTTACTTTTTTTGTGAAATGCTGTCTATTTCAATTTGGGGGCTGGTCTTTTCTTTTTCGAAGATATAGAGCATTCCGAAACTTGGCGCCATAAAACAATTTTGTTTAAGTTCCCCACATTCTCAGTGCTCTATCGTGTCGTTTTCATCCTGAGCATCCTAACACTGGTCAGCCCATCCTGAATGGCAAGGAAAAAATTCGGACTTGTTACTGTGGACAGTTTAAGGGGTTTCAAGCCCTGCTAGGATGCAGAACACTGTTGCCTGTGATAGAACCATGCTGTCTAACTCTCTTTAGTGGCTTGTATCTCCTTTGAGGAATTGTAGAGCCTTCAGAACTTGGGCACCATACAATATTGTTTACCTCACCCAAGGCCTGAGTGTTCTATCTTGTCGTTTACATCGTGAGATCTCAAAAACATTTCAGCCATCCCAGTGGTAAGGAAAAAAACGGAACCTGTGATTGTAGACAGGATGAGACACTTTCTGTCTTGCTAGAAAGCAGAGCAGAGCTTCTTGGGTAGATTTCTCTATGGAGGCGTGTCCCTCCTTTGGGGAAGGAGTAAACCCTCATTGCTTGGGGCCTTCAAACTCTTTCAATGACCCCAAGTTCTGAGTGCTCCATATTTTCTTGGTTTTAAGTTCATTTATTTATTTATTTGTTCATTTATTTTTTTGTGAAAAAAATTAACAGAGGGTTTACAATTAAATGTGCAAGATAATGCGTTCATGTTTTACAAAGTATCCTATCGTCCTTCTTTGTTTCCCCTTCCCATCTTTTCCCATTCTACTCCTGCCTTCCCCAACAATCCTCCCCGCTCCCATACCCCCTCCCACTCACAAACCAACCTTGTAATGTTCGATTTGGACATAACGCCTTGTACATCGCGTTTTTGCAATGGGTCCACCTGTATCCCTATTTAAAAGAATGTTTTCCCCATCCTCTCCACAAACTATACCGATATGGAATATAGTGAAAGCAGTGGTTATATAATGGGGGAGGGAATTACAAAGTAAAAAAGAAATGACCTCATGAATATGTCATAAACAATCGCTTGAAAGCAAATAAAAAAACATTTGAATACATATCTTAGGGTTCATTTCATTAACATCACATTATCTGATTTTCTCTGCTTTACTCAAACTTTCGTTTGCATGCTGAACTCGCTAACACTGGTCAGCTCTCCCAGAATTGGAAGAAAATAATTGGACAGGTTACTGTGGATGGACAGAATAAGGGGCGTTCAGCCATGCTAAGATGCAGACCGGAGAAACCTGGGTTAGAAAGATGCGATCTATTTCTATTTAGAGGCTTGTATCTCCTTTGGGGAAGATGTAGATCATTGAGAATTTGAGCCCTGAAAAACAATTTTGTTTTAATGCGCCGAATTTCTGTGTTACTCTAAATTGTCATTTGCATCCTGTGCTTCCAAACACATTTCAGCTCTCCCAGAATTGCAAGGAATATAATTGGACCTGTTATTGTTGACAGTGTATGGAACTTCTCGTCTTGCTAGGCTGTAAAAAAGGGCTTAGTGGGAAAGATCGATGCTTTCCATATATCTTTGGAGGCTTGTCTCTCCATTGGGGAAGGAGTAGAGCCTCCTCACTTTGGGACCTTAAATCTGCTTTTAGGTCACCAATTACTCAGTGTTCTGTCTTGTCGTTTGTATCGTAAGCACAGTAACACAAGTCAGCTCTACCAGATTTGGATGAAACAAATTGGACTGGGCTCCGTGGACAGTGTGAGGGGCATTAAGCCCTGATGGATGCAGACCAGCTTTGCCTGGGCGAGAAAAATGCAATCTATTTCGATTTAGCGGCTTCCCTCTCCTTTTGGGAAGGTGTAGAGCACTCACAACTTGGGGACCTTAAAGCAATTGTTTTAAGGTCTACAAGTTGTGAGTGCTCTTTCTTGTTATTTGCATCCTGTGCTCCCAAAACCTCCTCAGCTCTTCCAAAATTTCAAAGAAAAGTTTCACCTATGGCTGCTGATACCGAAAAGGGATGTGAATCATGCCAGGATGCACATAGGAGCTACTAGAGACCGAAATATGCTATTACTCTTTGGTGGCTTTTCACTACATTAAGGAAGGTGGAGAGTATTCACTACTGAGGTGCGAAAAAATACGTTTGTTTTAAGGTACCCAGGTTCTCAGGACTTTGTCTTATCATTTTCATCCTGAGCTCCCTAACACTGCTCTGTAATCCCAGAATTGCAAGGAAAAAATTGGGACTTGTTAATGGGGACAGTGAAAGGAGGTTTAAGCCCTGATAGGACAAGACCGAAGATGCCAGGGATAGACCTATGCTTTCTAACTCTCCTCAGTGCCATCACTTTCAAGCTTTGGGGAATTTGTAGAGCATTTAGAAGCTGGTCACCGTAAAACAATAATGTTTTATATCGCCGAGGTTCTGAGTGCTCTATCTTGTTCTTTGCATCCTGAGTTCCTAAACACTTTTGACCTTTCTCAGAATTAAAAGGAAAAAAATGTCAACTGTTATTGTAGACAGAATGAGGCATTTTCCATATTGCTAGGATGCAGAGCAGAGCTTCTTGGGAAAGATGGGTGCTGTGAATTTCTCATTGGAGCGGTGTCTCTTCCTTGAGAAAGGTGTAGAGCCCTCCTTCCTTGGGGGCCTTCAGACGGTTCTAGGGTCCCCATATTCTGAGTACTCTATCTTATCGTTTGTACCTGAGCTCCCTAACACTGGTCACTTCTCCAAGAATTGGAAGAACAAAGTTTGGACTGTTTACTGTGGATAGTGCGAGGGTCATTAAGCCCTGCTAAGATTCAGAGCACAGTTGCCTGGGACAGAACAATGCTTTCTATTTCTCCTAAGTGGCTTGTCTCGCTAATGGGAAAAGTTGAGAGCACTCAGAACTTGGAGACCTTAAAACAATTTTCTTTATGGTCCCCAAATTCTGAGAACTCTTTCTTATTGTTTGCATCCTGTGCTCCCAAACACTCCACAGCTCTCAAAAAATTGCAAGGAAAAAAAGATTGACCTGCGGATGTTGACACCATGAGGGGATTTGAATCATGCCAGGATGCACACAGGGGCTGCTAGAAACTGAACAATGTTGTCTATTTCTCTTCGGGGGCTGGTCTTTTCTTTTTCGAAGGTATAGAGCATTCAGAACCTTGGCGCAATAAATCAATTTTGATTTATGTTCCCCACATTCTCATGGCTCTATCTTGTCGTTTACATCTTCAGCATCCTTATTCTTGTCAGCCCACCATGAATTGCAAGGAAAAAATTCGGACTTGTTACTGTGGATAGTGTAAGTGGCTCCTAGCCCTGCTACGATGCAGACCACTGTTGCCGTTTATAAAACGATGCAGTCTATTTCTCTTTAGTGTCTTGTATCTCCTTTGAGGAATTGTACAGCCTGCAGAACTTGGACACCATACAATATTGTTTACCTCACCGAAGGTCTGAGTGCTCTATCTTGGCGTTTACATCCTGAGATCTTAAAAAACATTTCAGCGCTCCCAGTGGTAAGAAAAGCAAACGGAACCTGTGATTTTAGAAAGGATGTGACACTTTCGTTCCTGCTAGGATGCAGACCAGAGCTTCTTGGGAAGATTGGTGCTGTCAATTTCTCAAAGGATGCGTGTCCCTCCTTTGGGTAAGGTGTAAACTCTCATTGGTTGGCGGCCTTAAAACTATTTCAAAATCCCCAAGTTCTGAATGCTCCATATTTTTTTGTTTTTAAATTTATTTATTTATTTATTTGTTCATTTATTTTTTTGTGAAAACAATGTACAGCGGGGTTACAATTACATGTGCAAGATGATGAGTACATTTTTTATAAAGTATTTTAACCTCCTCTTTGTTTCCCTTCCCACCTTTTCCCATCCTCCTCCTGCCTTCCCCCACAGTCCTCCCCCCTCCCAAACTCCCTACCACTCACAATCCAAAGTTGTGAAGTTCGTTTTTGACATACCACTTATACATCGCATTTTTGCAATGGGTCCACGTGTAGCCCTATTTAAACGAATTGTTTTTCCCTTTCCCCTTCACAAATTATACCAACATGAAATACAGTGAAAACAGTGGTTCTACAATGGGGGAGGCACTTACACAGTAAAAAAGAAATGATCTCATGAATGTGTCATAAACAATCGATTGAAAGCAAGTAAAAAGCATTTGAATACATATCTTAGGGTTCATTTCATTATCATCACCTTATCTGACTTTCTCTGCTTTACTCAAACTTTCGTTTGCATGCTGAACTCGCTAACACTGGTCAGCTCTCCCACAATTGGAAGAAATTGGTTACTGTGGATGGACAGTATAAGGGGCGTTCAGCCATGCTAGGATGCAGACCGGAGTAACCTGGGTTAGAAAGATGCGGTCTATTTCTATTTAGAGGCTTGTCTCTCCTTTGGGGAAGGTGGAGATCATTGAGAATTTGAGCCCTGAAAAACTATTTTGTTTTAAGGGGCCGAATTTCTGTGTTGCTCTATCTTGTCGTTTGCATCCTGTGCTTCCAAACACATTTCAGCTCTCCCAGAATTGCAAGGAATGTATTTGGACCTGTTATTGTTGACAGTATATGGAACTTTCAGTCTTGTTAGGATGTAGATTAAGGCTTAGTGAGAAAGGTCGGTGCTGTCCATATATCTTTGGAGGCTTCTCTCTCCATTGGGGAAGGTGTAGATCCTCCTCACTTTGGGACCTTAAAACTGTTTTAAGGTCACCAATTTGTGAGTGCTCTATCTGGTCGTTTGAATCCGGAGATCGCTACCACAGGTCAGCTCTCCCAGAATTGGATGAAACAAATTGGACTGGGCTCTGTGGACAGTGTGAGGGGCATTAAGCCCTGATGGATGCAGACCAGAGTTACCTGGGTGAGAAAAACGCTGTCGATTTCTATTTAGCGGCTTTTCTCTCCTACTAGAGACCGAAATATGCTGTCTATTTCTCTTTGGTGGCTTGTCTCTTCATTATGGAAGGTGGAGAGTATTCACAGCTGAGGCGCCAAAAAACAGTTCTGTTTTAAGGTACCCATGTTCTAAGGGCTCTATCTTCTCGTTTTCATCCTGAGCTCCCTAACACTGCTAAGCAATCCCAGAATTGTAAGGAAAAGATTGGGACTGGTTAATGGGGACAGTGTGAGGAGGTTTAAGCCCTGCTAGTATGCAGACCAAAGATGCCTGGGATAGACCGATGCTGTCTAACTCTCCTTAGTGCCCTGTCTTTCCTTTGGGGAATGCATAGAGCTTTTAGAACGTGGTCACCGTAAAAAAAAATAATGTTTTAAATCGCCGAGGTTTTGAGTACTCTATCTTGTTCTTTGCATCCTGAGTTCCTAAACACTTTTGGCCTTAATCAGTATTAAAAGGAATAAAAATGTCACCTGTTATTGTAGATAGAATGAGGCACTTTCATTATTGCTGGGATGCAGAGCAGAGCTTCTTGGGAAAGATGGGTGCTGTGAATTCCTCCTTGGAGTGGTGTCTCTTCCTTGGGAAGGTGTAGAGCCCTCCTTGCTTGGGGGCCTTATGACTGTTCTAGGGTCCCCATATTCTGAGTACTTTATCTTATCGTTTGTACCTGGGCTCCCTAACACTGGTCACTTCTCCCAGAATTGGAAGATCAAAATTTGGACTGTTTACTGTGGATAGTGCCAGGGTCATTAAGCCCTGCTAAGATTCAGAGCACAGTTGCCTGGGACAGAACAATGCTTTCTATTTCTCCTAAGTGGCTTTTCTCGCTAATGGGAAAAGTTGAGAGCACTCAGAACTTGGAGACACTAAAACAATTTTCTTTATGGTCCCCAAATTCTGAGAAATCTCTCTTGTTGTTTGCATCCTGTGCTCCCAATCCCTCTAAATCTCTTCAAGAATTGCAAAGAAAAAAGATTGTCTTGCAGATGGTGACACCAAGAGGGTCTTTGAATCATGCCAGGGTGCACAATGGGGCTGCTAGAAACCGAACGATGTTGTCTATTTCTCTTCGGGGGTTGGTCTTTTCTTTTGCAAATGTATAGAGCATTCAGAACCTTGGTGCCATAAAACAATTTCGTTTTAATTTCCCCACAATCTCAGTGCTCCATCTTGTCGTTTTCAACCCGAGCATCCTAAGAGTGTTCAGCCCACGGTGAATTGCAAGGAAAAATTTTGGACTTGATACTGTGGAAAGTGTAAAAGGCTTCAAGCCCTGCTAGGATGCAGACTGCTGTTGCCTGTGATAGAACCATGCTGTCTATTTCTCTTTAGTGGCTTCTATCTCCCTGGAGTAATTGTAAAGCCTTCAGAACTTGGGCACCATACAATATTGTTTACCTCACCGATGTTATGAGTGCTCTATCTTGTCGTTTACATGCTGAGATCTCAAAAACTTTTCAGCCCTCCCAGTGGTAAGAACAAAAACAGAACCTGTGATTGTAGACAGGATGAGACACTCCCTGTCTTGCTAGGATGCAGACCAGAGCTTCTTGGGAAGATTGGTGGTGTCAATTTCTTTTTGGAGGCGTTTCCCTCTTTGAGAAAGGAGTAAACCCTCATTTCTTGGGAGCCTTAAAACAGTTTCAAGTTCCCCATGTTCTGAGTGCTCCATCTTTTCTTGTTTTTAAATTTATTAATTTATTTATTTGTTAGTTTATTTTTTTGTGAAAACAATGTAGAGAGGGGTTACAATTACATGTAGAAGATAATGAGTATATTTTCTATAAAATATTGTAACCTCTTCCTTTGTTTCCCCTTCCCATCTTTTCCGATCCTCCTCCTTCCCTCCCCCACAGTCCTCCCCGCTCCCATACCCCTCACCACACACAAACCAAAGTTTTAAAGTTCGTTTTGGACATAACGTCTTGTACATGACATTTTTGCAATGCGTCCACTTTTAGCCTTATTTAAACGAATTGTTATTCCCCTTCCCCTCCACACATTATACCGACATGAAATACAGTGAAAGCAGTGGTTCTGAAATGGGGGAGGGTCTTACAAAGTAAAAAAGAAATGACCTTATGAATGTGTCATAAACAATCGCTTGAAAGCAAATAAAAAGCATTTGAATACATATCTTAGGGTTCATTTCATTAACATCACATTATCTGACTTTCTCTGCTTTACTCAAACTTTCGTTTGCATGCTGAACTCGCTAACACTTGTCAGCTCTCCCAGAATTGGAATAAAATAATTGGACTGGTTACTGTGGATGGACAGTATAAGGGGCTTTCAGCCATGCTAAGATGCAGACCGGAGTAACCTGGGTAGAAAGATGCGGTCTATTTCTATTTAGAGGCTTGTCTCTCCTTTGGGGAAGGTGGAGATCATTGAGAATTTGAGCCCTGAAAAACTGTTTTGTTTTAAGGTGCCTAATTTCTGTGTTGCTCTATCTTGTCGTTTGCATCCTGTGCTTCCAAACACATTTCTGTTCTCCCAGAATTGCAAGGAATATAATTGGACCTGTTATTGTTGACAGTATATGGAACTTTCAGTGTCCTTATGATGTAGATTAGGGCTTACTGGGAAAGGTCAGTGTTCTCCATATATC
Source organism: Dipodomys merriami (assembly GCF_024711535.1). NCBI lineage: Eukaryota > Metazoa > Chordata > Mammalia > Rodentia > Heteromyidae > Dipodomys > Dipodomys merriami. The sequence goes on along the minus strand of NW_027206322.1, from coordinate 330,828 downwards.
TTTGGAGGCTTGTCTCTCCATTGGGAAAGGAGTAGAGCCTCCTCACTTTGGGACCATAAATTTGTTTTAAGGTCACCAATTTCTGAGTGCTCCATCTTGTCTATTGCATCCTGACCTCGCTACTACAGGTCAGCTCTCCCAGAATTGGAAGAAACAAATTGGACTGGGCTCTGTGAACAGTGTGAGGGCATTAAGCCCTGATGGAGGCATACCAAAGTTACCTGGGTGAGAAAAATGCTGTCTATTTCTATTTAGTGGCTTTTCTCTCCTTTGGGGAAGGTGTAGAATACTCAAAACTTGGGGACCTTAAAACAATTCTTTTAAGGTCCCCAAGTTGTGAGTGCTCTTTCTTGTTATTTGCAACCTGTGCACCCCAAACCTCCTCAGCTCTACCAATATTTCAAAGGTAACTTTGGACCTATGGCTTGTTATACCATGAGTGGTTGTGAACCATGCCAGGGTTCACCTAGGAGCTACTAGAGACCGAAATATGCTCTCTATTTCTCTTTGGTGGCTTGTCTCTTCATTATGGAAGGTGGAGAGAATTCACAGCTGAGGAGCCAAAAAACAGTTCTGTTTTAAGGTACCCAAGTTCTCAGAGCTCTATCTTGTCGTTTTCATCCTGAGCTCCCTAACACTGCTCAGCAATCCCAGAATTGCAAGGAAAAGATTGGGACTGGTTAATGTGGACAGTGTGAGGAGCTTAAGCCCTGCGATGATGCAGACGGAAGAGGCCTGGGATAGACCCATACTGTCTAACTCTATTTAGTGCCCAGTCTTTCCTTTGAGGAATGTGTAGAGCATTTAGAACCTGGTCACTGTAAAACAATGATGTTTTAAATCGCCGAGGTTCTGAGTGCTCTATCTTGTTCTTTGCATCCTGAGTTCCTAAACACTTTTGACAGTAATCAGTATTAGAAGGAATAAAAATGTCACCTGTTATTTTAGACAGAATGAGGCAATTTCAATATTGCTAGGATGTAGAGCAGAGCTTCTTGGGAAAGATGGGTGTTGTGAATTTCTCATTGGAGTGGTGTCTCTTCCTTGGGGAAGGTGTAGACCCCTCCTTCCTTGGGGGCCTTAAGACTGTTCTAGGGTCCTCATATTCTGAATGCTGTATCTTATCATTTGTACCTGGGCTCCCTAACACTGGTCACTTCTCCCAGAATTGGAAGAACAAAGTTTGGACTGTTTACTGTGGATAGTGCCAGGGTCATTAAGCCCTGCTAAGATTCAGAGCACAGTTACCTGGGACAGAACAATGCTTTCTATTTCTCCTAAGTGGCTTGTCTCGCTAATGGGAAAAGTTGAGAGCACTCAGAACTTGGAGACACTAAAACAATTTTCTTTATGGTCCCCAAATTCTGGGAAATCTCTCTTGTTTGCATCCTGTGCTCCCAAACCCTCCACAGCTCTCCAAAAATTGCAAGGAAAAAAGATTGACCTGCGGATGGTGACACCAAGAGGGGATTTGTACCATGCCTGGATGCACCCAGGGGCTACTAGGAACCTAACGATATTGTCTATTTCTCTTCGGGGGCTGGTCTTTTCTTTTTCAAAGGTATAGAGCATTCAGAACCTTGGCGCCATAAAACAATTTTGTTTTAAGTTCCCCAAATTCTCAGTGCTCTATCTTGTCGTTTACATCCTGAGCAATCTAACTCTGGTCAGCCCACCGTGAATTGCAAGGAAAAAATTTGGAATTGTTACTGTGGACAGTGTAACTGGCTTCAAGGCCTGCTAGGATGCAGATGGCTGTTGCCTGTGATAGAACCATGGTGTGAGGGTTACGGTTATGGTTAGGGTTAGGATTAAGGTTAGTGTTAGGACTAGGGTTAGTATTTGAGTTAGGGTGGCATTGAGGGTGACGGTTAGGGTTAGGATTAGCGTTAGAGTTAGGGTGAGCTTGAGGTTGAGGGTTAGGGTTAGGATTAGGTTTAGGGGTTGGGATTGGGATTGGGATTGGGTGAGGGTGAGGGTTAGGTTTAGGGTTAGGTTTAGGGTTAGTGTGAGGATAAGGGTTAGGGTGAAGGTTATGGTGAGAGTGAGTGTGAGGGTTAGGGTGAGGGTTACAGTTAGGGTGAGGGTTAGGGTGAGGGTTAGGGTTAGAGTGAGGGTTAGCGTGAGGGTGAGGGTTAGGGTTAGGGTGGGGGAACTGTAATGGTGAGGTTTAAGGTTAGTGTTAGGTTTAGGCTTAGCGTGAGGGTAAGTGTGAAGTTTAGGGTTAGGGTTAGGGTTTGCTTGAGGGGGAGGTTGAGGTTTAGTGTTAGGGTTAGGGTGAGGGTTAAGTTTAGGTTAGTGCTAGGGTGAGGGTGATTGTTGGGGTGAGGGTGAGGGTGAGGGTTTTCCGGTAGGTAAGGGTTAGGGTTAGGTTGTGGGTGAGGTTTAGGGTGAGGGTGAGAGTTAGGTTGACGGTTAAGGGTTAGGGTGAGGTTTAGGGTTAGGGTGAGTGTGAGGGTTCTGGTGAAGGTGAGGTTTCCGGTGAGAGCAAGGGTTAGGGTGTGGGTGAGAGTTAGGGTAAGGATTAGGGTTAGATTTAGGTTTAGGTTTAGTGTGAGGATAAGGGTTAAGGTGAGGGTTAGGATGAGGTTTAGGGTTAGGGTGAGGTTTAGGGTTAGGGTGAAGTTTAGGGTTAGGGTTAGGGTGAGGGATCGGGTTACGGTGATGTTTAGGGTGAGGGTTAGAGTGACCATGAGGGTTAGGGTGAGGGTGAGGGTTAGGGTTAGGATTAGGGTTAGAGTGAGGGTTAGGGTTATGTTTAGGGTGAGAGTGAGGGTGAGGGGTAGTGTTAGGGTTAGGGTGAGGGTTAGGTTTAGTGTGAGGGTTAGGGTTAGGGTTATGATTATTGTTAGTGTAAGGATAAGAGTTAGGGTGAGGGTTAGGATGAGGGTGAGGGTTAGGTTTAGCGATAGGGTTAGGTTGAGTTTTAGGCTGAGGTTTAGGGTTAGGGTGAGGGTTAGGGTAAGGGTTAGGGTGAGTATTAGGGTTTGGGTGATGTTTAGGGTGAGGCTGAGGGTGAGGGTGAGGGTTAGGGTGAGGGTGATGTTTAGGATTAAGGTTAGGGTTTAGGTTGGGCTGAGGGTGAGTGTGAGGGTGACGGTTAGGTTTAGGTTTGGGGTGAGGGTTAGTGTTAGTGTGAGGGTTTGGATGATGGTGAGCTTGAGGGGTTAGGGTCAGGGTGAAGGTGAGGGTGAGGGTTGCGGTTGGGATTAGGGTTAGGGTGAGTTTTAGGATTAAGATTAGGGTTAGGGTGAGGGTTAGTTTTAGGATTAGGAATAGTTTAGGATTAGGGGTATTGTTACTGCTAGGGTTAGTGTTAGGTTGAGGGTGAGGGTGAGGGTTAGCATTAGGTTTAGGGTTAGTGTTAGGGTGAGTGTGGGGGTAAGGGTTAGGGTTAGGATTAGGATTAGGGTTAGGAATAGGCTGAGGGGGAGGTGAACGGGGTTGACGGATCGGTTTAAGGTTAGGGTTAGGGTGAGGAGTAGGGTGAGGGTGAGTGATAGGGTGAGGAAGTGGGGGAGGGGGAGGGTTTCAGTTAGGTAAGGGTTAACTTTATTGCTAGGGTGTGGATTAGGTGGAGGATGAGGTTTAGTGTGAGGGTTAGGGTTAGGGAGAGGGTTGGGTTAGGGATTGGGTGAGGGTTAGGTTTTGGGTGATGTTTTGGGTGAGGGTGTGGGTTACGGTGAGGGCTAGTGTTCAGGTGAGGTTGAGGGTTAGGTGTGGGTGAGGATTAGGTTTAGGGTGAGGGTTAGGGTGACGGTGAGTTTTAGGCTGACGGTGAGGATTAGGGTTACCTTTAGCGTGAGTGTTAGGGTCAGGGTTAGGGTTAGGATGAGGGTTATGGTGAGGGGTAGGGTTAGGGTTAAGATGAGGGTTAGGGTTAGTGTGAGGGTTAGTTTTAGTGTTAGGATTAGGGTGAGGGTTGGGTTAGTGTTAGGGTTAGGGTTAGGGTGAGGGTGAGGGTTAGGGTGAGGGTGAGGGTTAGGGTGAGGGTTGGGGTTAGGGTTAGGGTTAGGGTGAGGGTGAGGGTGAGGCTTAGGTTTAGGGTTAGGGTCAGGGTTAGGGTTAGGGTGAGCTCTAGGGGGAGGGTGTCGGTTAGGGTGAGTGTGAGGGTTTCGGTGAGGTTGAGGGTTCGTGTGAGGGTGAGGGTGAAGGTTAGGGTGTGGGTTAGGGTTAGCGTGAAGGTTAGGGTTAGGGTTAGGGTTAGGGTTAGGGTGAGGTTAAGGGTTAGGTTGAGGTTTAGGGTTAGGGTTAGGGTGAGGCTGAGAGTGAGGGTGAGGTTTAGGATTAAGGTTAGGGCTAGTTTTATGGTGAGGTTTAGGGTGAGTGTTAAGGTTAGGATTAGGGTTAGGCTTAGGGTTCAGTGAGGGTGAAGGCTAGGTTTAGGGTGAGGATTAGGGTGAGGGTGAGGGTTAGGGTGAGGGTTAGGGTTAAGGTGAAGGTCAGGGTTAGGGTTAGTGTGATGGATAGGGTTAGGGTGATTTTTAGGTTGAGGGTGAGGGTTAGGGTGAGGGTGAGGTTTCCTGTGAGGTTTAGGGTTAGTATAAGGGTTAGGATTAGTGTTAGGGTGAGGGGATTGGTGAGGGGTAGGGTTAGGGTGAGGGTTAGGTTTAGTGTGAGGTTAGGGTTAAGTTTAGGGTTATGGTGAGCGTAAGGTATAGGGTGAGGGATAGGGTGATGGTGAGGATTAGGTTTAGGGTTAGGGGTAGGTTTAGGGTTAGGGTTACGGTGAGCGTAAGGTTTAGGGTTAGGGTTAGGGTGAGGGTTAATGTTAGTTTTAGGGTTAGGGTGAGGTTTATGGTTAGGATTAGGGTGAGGGTTAGGTTTAGGTTGAGGGTTAGGGTTAGGGTGAGGATTAGGGTTAGGGTTAGGTGAGGGTTAGCGTGAATGTAAGGGTTAGGGTGAGGGTTAGGGTTAGTGTTAGGGTTAGATTGAGGGTTAGGGTTTAATGTTAAGGTTAGGGTTAGAGTTAGGATGACAGTTATGGTGAGGGTTAGGGTTAGGGTCAGGGTTATGGTGAGAGTTAGGATGAGGGTTAGGTTTAGGGTTAGGTTTAGGGTGAGGATGAGGGTTAGGGTGAGGTTGAAGGTTAGGGTTAGCGTGAGGGTTAGGGTTAGGGTGAGCGTGAGGGTGAGGTTGAGAGTTAGGGTTAGGATTAGGTTTAGGATTAGGTTTAGACTGAGGGTGAGGTTGAGGATGTAGGTTAGTGTTAGAGTTAGGATTATTGTTAGTGTTAAGGTGAGGCCTAGGGTGAGGGTGAGCCTTAGGGTGAGTGTGAGTGTGAGGATGAGAGTGACAGTGAGGGTTAGGTGAGGGTTAGGTTTAGGGTGAGGGTGAGGGTGAAGGTTAGGGTGAGGTTTATAGTTAGGGTAAGGGTTAGGGTGAGACTGAGGGTGAGGGTGAGGGTTAGAGTTAGGGTTTGATTTAGGTTTAGGTTGAGGGTTAGGGTGTGGGTTTAGGTTTAGGATTAGGTTTAGGGTTAGGGTGAGGGTTAGTGTGAGCAGGAGGGTGAGGGTTAGGTTTAGGGTTAGGGTTAGGGTGAGAGTGAGGGTTAGGGCTTGGGTGAGGGTTTCGGTTAGGGTGAGGGTTGGGTTTAGGGTTTGTTTAGGGTGAGGGTGAGGGTTAGGGTTAGGGTGAGGGTTAGTGTTAGGGTTAGGGTGAGGGTGAGGGTTAGGGTTAGGGTGAGGTTTAGGGTTAGGGTGATGGTTAGGGTTAGTGTCAGGGTTAGGGTTAGCATGAGTATAAAGGTGAGGGTGAGGGTTAGGGTGAGGATTAGGTTTAGGTTTAGCTTTAGGGTGAGGTTTAGGGGAGGGTGAGTGTTAGGGTGAGGGTTAGGGTTAGGTTTACTTTGAGGGTGAGGGTGATGGTTAGGGTTAGTTTTAGGGTTAGGGGGAGGGGGAGTGGAGGATTAGGGTTAGGTTGAGGTCTAGGGGCAGCGGGATGGTTAGGATGAAGGTGAGGGTGAGGGCTTGGGTTAGGTAAGGATTAGGGTAAAGGTTAGAGTGAGGTTGAGGGTTAGAGTGAGGGTTAGGGTTAGTGTGAGGATTAGGGTTAGCTTAAGGTTAGTGTGAGGGTGAAGGTTAGGGTTAGGGTGAGTGTGAGTGTTAGGGTTAGGGTTACTGTTAGGTTTAGCGTGAGGGTTAGGGTTAGGGTGAGGGTAAGGGTGAGAATTCGGGTTAGGGTGAGGGTTAGGGTTAGGTTTAGGGTTAGGTTAGTGTGATGTTTAGGGATAGGCTGAAGGTTAGGGTGAGGGTGAGGGTGAGGGTTCCGGTGTGGGTTAGGGTGTGGGTGAGCTTTAGAGTTAAGTTGAAGGTTAGGGTGATGGTGAGGGTTAGGGTGAGGTGAGGGTAAGGGTTAGGTTGGGGGTGAGGGTGAGGGTTAGGGTTAGGGTTAGGTTAGGGTTAGGTTTAGGGTTAGGGTGAGGATGAGGGTGAGGGTGAGGGTTAGGGTTATGTTTAGGGTTAAAGTTAGGGTGATGGTAAGGGTGAGGTTGAGGGTTAGGTCTAGGGTGAGGTTTCGTGTTTGTGTAAACGTTAGGGAGTGGGTGAGGTTTAGGGTTAGGTTTAGGGTTAGGGTGACGGTGAGGGTTAAGGTGAGGGTAAGATTTAGGGTTAGGGTCAGAGTGAGGTTGAGGGTTAGGTTTAGGGATAGGGTTAGGTTAGGTTGAGGGAGAGCATGAGGGTTAGTGTTAAGATTAGGATTAGAGTTAGTGTGAGGGTGAGGGTGAGGGTTAGGGTTCGGGTTCGGGTTAGGGTTAGGGTGAGGGTTAGGTTTAGGGTTGGGGTTAGGGTGAGGGTGAGGGTTAGGGTTAGGGTTAGTCCTAGGGTTAGGGTGAGGGTGACGGTTAGTGTTAAGATTAGGGTTAGGGTTAGGATTAGGCTGAGGGTCAGGGGGAAGTTGAGGGTTAGGATTAGGGTTAGGGTTAGGGTGAGGGTGAGGGTTAGGGTTAGGGTGAGGGTGAGGGTTAGGGTGAGGTTGAGGGTTAGGGTTAGGCTTAGGGTTAGGGTGAGGGGTAGGGTTAAGCTTAGGGTTACTGTGAGGGTGAGCCTTAGGGTTAGGCCTAGAGTTAGGGTTAGGATTAGGCTGAGGTTCAGGGAGTTGGTGAGGGTGAGGGTTAGGGTTAGGTTTAGGGTGAGGGTTAGTTTTAGGGTGATGTTTTCGGTGAGGGTGAAATTTGGGTGGAGGGTGAGAGTTCGGGTGAGCATTAGGGTCAGTGTGTGGGTGATGGTTAGGGTTAGGGTTAGAGTGAGGTATAGGGTTAGGGTTAGGGTTAGGGTTAGGGTTAGGATTAGGGTTAGGGTTAGGTTTAGCATGAGTGTAAGGGTTAGCTTGAGTGTTAGGGTCAGTGTTAGGTTTAGGGTGAGGGTTAGGGTTAGGGTGAGGGTGAGGGTGAGAGTGAGGGTTAGGGTTTGGGTTAGTGTTAGGTTTAGGGTGAGGTTTAGTGTGAGGGTTAGGGTTAGGATTAGTTTTAGGGTTATGGATAGGGTTAGGGTGAGGGTGAGGGTTAGGTTTAGGGTTATGGTTAGGGTTCGGGTTATGTTTAGGGTGAGGTTTAGTGTTAGGTTTATGGTTAGGTAAAGTGTGTTGTTTAGGGTGAGTGTGAGGGGTAGGTTTAGAGTGAGTGTTCAGGTGTGGGTGAGGGTTAGAATGTGGGTGAGGTTTAGGGATAAGGTGAGGGTTAGGGTGGGGGTTTGGTTTAGGGTTATGGTGAGTGTTAGGGTTACGGTGATGTTGAGGGTGAGGGTGAGGGTTAGGGTGACGGTGAGTTTTTGGGTGAGGGTTACGGTTAGTGTGAGGGTGAGGGTTAGGGTTAGGGTGAGTATTATGGTGAATGGTAGTGTTAGGGTTAGGGTGAGGGTTAGGCTTAGTGTAAGGTTTAGGGTTATGGTGAGGGTAAGGTTCAGGGTGAGGGTTATTGTGAATGTGTGGGTTAGAGTTAGGGTTAGTGTTAGGTTTAGGCTGAGGGTGAGGGTGAGGGTTACTGTTAGAGTTAGGGTTATAGTTAGGGTTATGGTGAGGCCTAGGGTGAAGGTGAGGTTTAGGGTGAGGGTGAGGGTTACGATGAGGGTTTGGGATAGGTAATTCTTAGGGTTAGGGTTAGGGTGAGCATTAGGTTGAGGGTGAGGTTGATGGTTAGGGTAAGGTTTAGGTTGAGGGTTAGGGTTAGGGTTAGGGGGAGGTATAGGTTTAGGGTTAGGGTGAGGGTTAGGGTGATGGTGAGGGTTAGGGTTAGTGTTAGGGTTAGAATTAGGGTTAGGGTTAGGTTTAGCGTGAGTGTAAGGGTTAACTAGAGTGTTAGGGTCAGTGTTAGGGTTACGGTGAGGGTTAGGGTTAGGGTGAGGGTTAGGGTTAGGTTGAGGCTGAGGGTGAGAGTTAGGGTTAGGGTTTTGGTCAGTGTTAGGTTTAGGGTGAGCTTTAGTGTGAGGGTTAGGGTTATTATTAGGTTTAGGGTTATGGTTAGGGTTATGATGAGGGTGAGGGAAAGGTTTAGGGTGAAGGTGAGGGTTAGGTTTAGGTTTAGGGTGACGTATAGTTTTAGGGTTAGGGTGAGAGTTAGGGTTAGGGTGAGGGTTAGGGTTAGTGTTAGGGTTAGAATTAGGGTTAGGTTTAGGTTTAGCGTGAGTGTAAGGGTTAACTAGAGTGTTAGGGTCAGTGTTAGGGTTAGGGTGAGGGTTAGGGTTAGGCTGAAGGTTAGGGTTAGGGTGAGGCTGAGGGTGAGAGTTAGGGTTAGGATTTGGGTTCGTGTTAGATTTAAGGTGAGGTTTAATGTGACTGTTAGGATTAGGATTAGGTTTAGGGTTATGGTGATGGTGAGGGTTAGGGTTAGGGTTAGGGTTAGGGTTAGACTTAGTGTGAGGGCAAGGGCTAGGGTTAGGATTAGGGTTAGGGTTAGTGTGAGGATGAGGGTTAGGTTTAGGGTTAGGGTTAGAATGAAGTTTAGGGTGAGGGTTAGGGTAAGGGTCAGTCTTAGGGTACGGGTTACGTTGAGGTTTAGGTTTAGGGTTAGGGTTAATGTTGCGGTTTGGGTGAGTGTTAGGGTGAGGTGAGGGTTAGGGTTAGGTTGAGGGTTAGGGTTAGGGTGAGGTTTAGGGTTAGGGTTAGGGTGAGGGTGAGGGTTAGGTTTAGGATTAGGGTAAGGTTTAGGTTAGGCTGATGGTGAGGGTGAGGATTAGTGTTAGAGTTAGGGTTATCGTTAGGTTTAGAGTGAGGACAAGGGTGAGGGTGAGGTTTAGGTTGAGGGTGAGGGTGAGTGTGAGGTTTTGGGTTAGGTAATTGTTAGGGGGAGGGTTAGGATGAGGATTAGGGTGAGAGTGAGGTTTAAGGTGAGGGTTAGCTTTAGGATGAGGGTTAGGGATAGGGTTATTGTAATGGTTAGGTTTAGGGTGATGTTTAGGTTGAGGGTGAGGGTTAGGGTGGGTGGGGGTTAGGGTTAGTGTGATGGTTCGGGTTAGGGTTAGGGTGAAGGTTATGGTGAGGGTTAGGGTTAGGGTTAGGGTGAGTGTTAGGATTACTGTGATGGTTAGGGATAGGTTTAGGGTTATGTTGAGGGTAAGGTTTAGGGTGAGCATTAGGGTAAGTGTGAGGGTTAGGGTTAGGGTGAGGGTTAGCTTTAGGGTTAGGATTATGGTGAGGGTAAGGTTTAGGGTTAGGGTTAGAGTGAGGTTTAGATTTAGGGTGAGGGTTAGGGTTAGGGTGAGAGTTAGGGTTAGTGTGAGGGTTAGGGTTAGTGTTAGGTTTAGGTTTATGCTGAGGTTGAGGTTGAGGGTGAGGGTTAGGGTTATGGTAGGGGATAGGGTTAGGGTTAGGGTGAGGGCTAGGGTGAGAGTGAAGGTAAGGGTGAGGGTGAGGGTGAGGGTGAGTTTTTGGGTTAGTTAAGGGTTAGGTTTAGGGTTAGGGTGAGGGTGAGGTTTAGGGTGAGTGGTAGGGTTAGAGTTAGAGTCACAGTTAGGGTTACGGTTAGGGTTAGGGTGAGGGTGAGAGTGTGGTTGTGGTTTAGGTTTAGATTTAGGGTTTGGGTAAGGGTGAGGGTGAGGGGTAGGTTTAGGACTAGGGATAGGATTAGGGTTAGGGTGAAGGTGAGTGTGAGGGTTAGATTTAGGGAAAGGGTGAGTGTTAGGTTTAGGTTGATGTTTAGGGTTAGGGTTAGGGTGAGGGTTAGGGTTAAGGTTAGGTTTAGGGTGAGGCTGAGGGTGAGGGTGAGGGTTAAGGTTTGGGTTAGGTTTAGGTTTAGAGTGTGGCTTAGTGTGAGGGTTAGGGTTAGAATTAGGGTTAGGGTGAGCATGAGGGTTAGGGTTAGGTTTAGGTTGAGGTTTAGGGTTAGTGTGAGTGTTAGGGTTAGGGTTAGGTTTAGGTTCAGGGTGAGGGTTACATTAATGTTGAGGGTTAGCGTGTGGGTGAGGGTGAGGCTGATGATGAGCGTGAGGTTTAGGGTTTGGGTTAGTGTTAGGTGTAGGGTGAGGGTTAATGTGAGGGTTAGGGTTAGGCTTAGGTTTACATTTATGGTTAGGGTTAGGGTGAGGGTGAGGGTTAGGTTTAGGGTTAGGGTTAGGGTGAGGGTGAGGATTAGGGTTAGGGTGAGGGTTAGAGTTAGTGTGAGGGTAAGGGCTAGGATTAGGGTTAGGGTTAGGTTTAGGGTGAGGGTGAGGGTTAGGGTTAGAATTAGGGTTAGGGTTCGGGTGAAGGTGAGGGTTAGGTTTAGGATTAGGGTGAGCATGAGGGTTAGGGTTACCGTGAGTGTTAGTTTTAGCTTGAGTGTTAGGGTTAGTGTTAGGGTTAGGGTGAGGGTTAGGGTTAGGGTGAGGGTTAGGGTTACGGTTAGGGTGAAGATGAGGGTGAGAGTGAGCGTTAGGGTTTGGGTTAGTGTTAGGTTTAGGGTGAGGGTTAGTGTGAGGGTTAGGGTTAGGATTAGGTTCAGGGTTATGATTAGGGTTAGGGTTAGGGTGAGAGTTAGGGTGAGGTTTAGGTTTAGGGTTAGGGTTAGGGTAAGTGTTAGGGTGAGGGTTAGGGTGACTTTTAGCGTTAGGGTTAGTTTTAGCGTGAAGATTAGGGTTAGGGTGAGGGTTAGGTTTAGGGTTAGGGTTATGGTGAGTGTGAGGGTTAGGGTTAGTTTTAGGCTGAGGGTGAGGGTTAGGGTGAGGGTGAGGTTGACGGTGAGGTTTTGGGTTAGGTAAGTGTTAGGGTTAGGTTTAGAGTGAGGATTACGATGAGGGTTAGGTTTAGGGTCAGGGTTAGGGTTAGGTTGACGGTTAGGATTAGGGTGAGGGTGAGGGTTAGGTTTAGGATTATGGTTAGGGTTCGGTTTAGGGTTAGGGTGAGGGTGAGGGTGAGCTTTAGGTTTATATTTAGGTTTAGGGTGAGGGTTAGATATAGGGTTAGGTTGAGGGTTAGGGTTAGGATGAGGGTTAAGATTAGGGTTAGGGTTAGGGTGAGGGTTAGGGTGAGCTTTAGGGTTAGAGTTAGTGTTAATGTGACAGTTTGGGTTAGGGTTAGGGTTAGGGTGAGTGTAAGGCTTAGGGTGAGGGTAACGGGGAGGGTGAGGGTTATGGTTATGATTATGGTTAGGGTTAGGGTTTTAGTTCGGTTGCGGATTAGGGTGAGGGTGAGGGTGTTAGTTAGTGTGAGAGTTAGGGTTAGGGTGAGGTTTAGGTTTAGGTTTATGGTTAGATTTAGGGTGATGTTTAGGGTGAGGGTGAGCGATAGAGTGAGAGTGAGGGTTTGGGTGAGGGTGAGGGTTAGAGTGTGGGAGAGGTTTAGGGTTAAGTTGAGAGTTAGGGTGAGGGTTAGGGTTAGGGTGATGTTGAGCATGAGGGTGAGGGTCAGGGTTAGAGTTAGGGTTAGAATGAGGTTTAGGGTGAGGGTTAGGTTTAGGATTAAGGTGAATATGAGGGTGAGGGTTAGGGTTAAGTTTAGGGTGAGGGTGAGGGGTAGGGTTAGGTTTAGTGTGAGGGTTAGGGTTAGGGTGTGAGTTAGGGTTAGGGTGATGTTTAGGGTTGGGTTTACGGTTAGTTTTAGTGTGATGTTTAGGGTGAGAGTGAGTGTTCGGGTGAGGGTGAGGGTTAGAGTGATGGTTAGGTTTAGGGTTATGGTGAGGGTTAGGGATACGGTGATGTTGAGGGTGAGGGTGAGGGTTAGGGTGACGGTGAGGTTTTGGGTGAGGGTTAGGGTTAGTGTGAGTGTTACGGTTAGGGATAGGGTGAGGGTTATGGTGAGGGGTAGGGTTAGGGTTAGGGTGAGGTTTAGGCTTAGTGTGAGGTTTAGTGTTAGGTTTAGGGTTATGGTGAGGGTAAAGTTTAGGCTGAGGGTTAGTATGATGGTGAGTTTTAGGGTTAGGGTTAGTGTTAGGTTAAGGCTGAGGTTGAGGGTGTGGTTTACTGTTAGAGTTAGGGTTATGGTTAGGGTTATGTTGAGACCTAGGGTGAGGGTTAGGTTTAGGGTGAGGTTGAGGGTTACGATGAGGGTTTGGGATAGGTAATTGTTAGGGTTAGGTTTAGGGTGAGGATTAGGGTGATGGTGAGGGTGATGGTTAGAGTTATGGTGAGGGTAAGGTTTAGGGTAAGGGTTAGGGTGAGGGTTAGGTTGAGGGTTAGGGTTAGGGTTAGGTAAAGGGTTAGGTTTAGGGTGACGGTTAGGGTTAGTGGGAGGGTTAGGGTTATGGTGAGGGTTAGGGTTAGTGTTTGGGTTAGTGTTAGGGTTAGGATTAGGGTTAAGGTTAGGTTTAGCGTGAATGTAAGGGTTAGCTTGAGTGTTAGTGTTAGGGTTAGGGTTAGGGTGAGGGTTAGGGTTAGGGTTATGGTTAGGGTGAGGCTGAGGGTGAGAGTGAGGGTTAGGGTTAGGATTAGGTTTAGGGTTATGGTGAGGGTGAGGGTGAGCTTTAGGTTTATGGTTAGGGTTAGGGTGAGGGTTAGGTTTAGGTTTAGGGTGAGGGTTAGGGTTAGGATGAGGGTTGGGTTAGGGTTACGGTTAGGGTGAGAGGGAGGGTGAGCTTTAGGGTTAGGGTTAGTGTTAGTGTGAGGGTTAGGGTTAGGGGTATGGTTAGGGTGAGGGTAAGTGTTAGGGTGAGGGTAACGGGGAGATTGAGGGTTAGTGTTATGGGTAAGGTTAGGTTTAGGGTTATGGTTAGGTTGAGGATTAGGGTGAGGGTGAGTAGGGTGAGGGTGAGAGTTCGGTTTAAGGTGAGGTTTAGGGTTAGGTTTATGCTTAGGTTTAGTGTGATGTTTAGGGTGAGGGTGAGGGATAGGGTGAGAGTGAGTGTTCGGGTGAGGGTGAGCGTTACAGTGTGAGTGAGGTTTAGCATTAGGTTGAAGGTTAGGGTGAGGATTAGGTTTAGGGTTATGGTGAGGTTTAGGGGTTAGGGTTAGGGTGATGTTGAGGGTGAGGGTGAGGGTTAGGGTGACGGTGAGTTTTCAGGTGAGGGTTAGGGTTAGTGTGAGGGTTAGGGTTAGGGTTAGGTTGTGGGTTATGGTGAGGGGTAGGGTTAGGGTTAGGGTGAGGTTTAGGCTTAGTGTGGGATTTAGGGTTAGGTTTACAGTTATGGTGATGGTAAGGTTTAGGGTGAGGCTTCGTGTGATGGTGTCGGTTAGGGTTAGGGTTAGTGTTAGGTTTATGCAGAGGGTGAAGGTGAGGGTTACTGGTAGAGTTAGGGTTATGGTTAGGGTTATGGTGAGGACTAGGGTGAGTGTGAGGTTTAGGGTGAGGGTGAGGGTTACAATGAGGGTTTGGGATAGGTAATTGTTAGGGTTAGGGTTAGGGTGAGGATTAAGGTGAGGGTGAGGGTGATGGTTAGGGTTAGGGTTAGGTTTAGGGTTAGAGTTATTGTGAGGGTAAGGTTTAGGGTAAGGGTTAGGGTGAGGGTTAGGGTGAGTGTTAGTGTTAGGGTTAGGGTGAGGTATAGGGTTAGGGTTAGTGTGAGGGTTAGGGTTAGGGTGAGGGTTAGGATTAGGGTTCGGGTTGGTTTAGCGTGAGTGTAAAGCTTTGCTTGAGTGGTAGGGTAAGTGTTAGGGTTAGTGTGAGAGTTAGAGTTAGGGTGAGGGTTAGGGTTAGGGTGAGGCTGAGGGTGAGAGTGAGGATTAGGGTTTGGGTTAGTGTGATGTTTAGGGTGAGGTTTAGTGTGAGGGTTAGGGTTAGGATTAGGTTTAGTGTTATGGTTAGGGTTAGGGTGAGGGTGAGGGTGAGGCTTAGGTTTAGGGTTAGGGTTAGGGTGAGGGTGCGGGTTAGGGTTATGGTGAGGGTTAGAGTTAGTGTGAGGGTAAGGGCTAGGTTTAGGGTTAGGGTTAGGGTTAGGGTGAGGGTGAGGGTTAGGATTAGGTTTAGGGTTAAGATGACGGTTAGGGTGAGGGTTAGGGTAATGGTCAGGCTCAGGGTAAGGGTGAGGGTGAGGTTTAGGGTTAGGGTTAGTGTTAGGGTTAGGGTTTGGGTGAGTGTAAGGGTGAGGGTGAGGGTGAGGGTTAGGTTGAGGTTTAGGGTTAGGGTGAGGTTTAGGGTTAGGGTGAGGTTTAGGGTGAGGTTTAGAGCGATGGTGTTTGTTAGTCTTATGGTTAGTGTTAGGTTTAGGCTGACGGTGAGGGTGAGGGTGAGGGTTACTGTTATAGTTAGGTTATGGTCATGGTTAGGGTTTGGCCTAGGGTGAGGGTGAGGTTTAGGGTGAGGGTGAGGGTTACGATGAGGGTTTGGGATAGGGAATTGTTAGGGTTAGGCTTAGGGTGAGGTTTAGTGTGAGCGTGAGGGTGATTGTTAGGGTTAAGATTAGGGTTAGGTTTAGGGATAGAATTATGGTGAGGGTAAGGTATAGGGTAAGGGTTAAGGTGAGGTTTAAGTTGAGGGTTAGGGTTAGGTTTACGGTGATGTATAGGGTTAGGGTTAGGGTGAGGGTTAGGGTTAGGGTGAGGGTTAGGGTTATGGTGAGGGTTAGAGTTATTGTGTGGTAAGGACTAGGGTTGGGGTATTGGTTAGGGTAGAGGGTGAGGGTGAGGGTTAGGGTTAGGGTTAGCGTTAAGATGAGGGTTAAGTTGAGGGTTAGGGTAAGGGTGAGGGTGAGGTTTAAGGTTAGGGTTAGTGTTAGGGTTAGGGTTTGGGTGAGTGTTAGGGTGAGGGTGAGGGTTAGGGTTAGGTGGAGGTTTAGGGTTAGGGTGAGGTTTAGAGTGATGGTGTGGGTTAGTCTTATGGTTAGTGTTAGGTTTAGGCTGAGGGTGAGCGTGAGGCTGTGGGTTACTGTTAGAGTTAGGGTTATGGTTAGGGTTAGGGTTTGGCCTAGGGTGATGGTGAGGTTTAGGGTGGGGGTGAGGGTTACGATGAGGGTTTGGGATAGGGAATTGTTAGGGTTAGGGTTCGGGTGAGGTTTAGTGTGAGGGTGAGGTTGATTGTTAGGGTTAGGGTTAAGGTTAGGTTTAGGGTTAGAGTTATGGTGAGGGTAAGGTTTAGGATAAGGTTTAAGGTGAGGGTTAAGTTGAGGGTTAGGGTTAGGTTTAGGATGAGGTATAGGGTTAGGGTTAGGGTGAGGGTTAGGGTTATGGTGAGGGTTAGGGTTAGTGTTAGGGTTATGAATAGGGTTAGGGTTAGGTTTAGCGTGAGTGTAAGGGTTAGCTTGAGTGTTAGGGTTAGTGTTAGGGTTAGGGTGTGGGTTAGGTTAGGGTGAGGGTTAGGGTTAGGGTTAGGGTGAGGCTGAAGGTGAGAGTGAGGGTTAGGTTTTGGATTAGTGTTAGGTTTACGGTGAGGGTTAGTGTGAGTGTTAGGGTTAGGGTGAGGTTTAGGGTTTTTGCTAGTGTTAGGGTGAGGGTGAGGGTTAGATAAAGGTTAGGGTTAGGGTGAGGGTGAGTGTTAGGGTTAGGGTCAAGGTTAGAGTTAGTGTGAATGTAAGGGCTAGGGTTAGGGTTAGGGTTAGGGTTAGGGTGATGGTGAGGGTTAGAGTTAAGGTTAGGGTTAGGATGAGGGTTAGGGTAAGGGTCAGGTTTAGGGTAATGGTGAGGGTTAGTGTTAGTGTTAGGGTTAGGGTTAGGTTTAGGGTTTGGGTGAGTGTTAGGGCGAGGGTGAGTTTTAGGGTTAGGTTGAGGGTTAGGGTTAGGGTGAGGGTTAGGGTTAGGGTTATGGTGGTGAGGGTGAGTGTTATGGTTAGGATTAGGGTTAGGTTTAGGTTAAGCTAATGGTGAGGGTGAGGGTTCGTGTTAGAGTTAGGGTTATCGTTAGGGTTACGGTGAGTTCTAGAATGAGGGTGAGGTTTAGGGTGAGGGTGAGGGTGATGGTGAGGTTTTGGGATAGGTAATTTTTAGGGTGAGGTTTAGGGTGAGGATTAGGTTGAGGGTGAGGGTTAAGGTGAGGGTTAGCTTTAGGGTGAGGGTCAGGGTTAAGGTTATTTTAATGCTTAGGGTTAGGGTGATGTTTAGGTTGAGGGTGAGGTTTAGGGTGAAGGTTAGGTTTCAGGTGAGGGTTAGGGTTAGTGTGACGGTTCGGGTTAGGGTTAGGGTGAGGGTTATGGTGAGGGGTAGGGTTAGGGTTAGGGTGAGTGTTAGGGTTACTGTGTGAGTTAGGGTTAGGTTTAGGGTTATGTTGAGAGTTTATGGTGAGGGTAAGGGACAGTGTGATGTTTAGGGTTAGGGTGAGGTTTAGCTTTAGGGTTAGGGTTATGGTTATTGTAAGGTTTAGGGTTAGAGTTCGGGTGATGGTTAGGTTTTGGGTGAGGGTTAGGGTTAGGGTGAGAGTTAGGGTTAGTGTGAGGGTTAGGGTTAGGGTTAGGGTTAGTGTAAGTTTAGGTTTTGGGATAGGGTTAGGGTTAGGTTGAGGGTGACGGTTAGGTTTAGGGTTAGGTTTAGGGTGATAGTGAGGGTTAGGTTTTGGTTTAGGGTGAGGGTTAGGATGATTGTGAGGGTTAGGGTTAGGATTTGGGTTAGGGTTAGAGTAAGGGTAAGCGTTAGGGTGAGGGTGAGGGTGAGGTTTAGGGTTATCGTTAGGTTAAAGGTGAGGGTGAGGTTTAGAATTAGATTTGGGTTTATGTTGAGGGTGAGGGTGAGGGTTAGTGTGAGGGTAAGGGTGAGGTTTGATGTTAGTGTGAGGGTTAGGGTGAGGGTGAGTGGCAGAGTTAGGGTAAGGGTGAGGGTGAGGTTTAGGTTAGGGTTAGTGTTAGGTTTAGCATCAGGGTTAGAGTTAGGATGAGGTTTAGCGTTTGGGTTAGGGTTAAGGTGAGGTTGAGGGTAAGGGTGAGAGTTAGGGTTAGGTTTAGGTTTAGGATAATGGTGAGGGATAATGTTAGGGTTAGGGTGAGGGTGAGGGTTAAGTTTAGGCTTAGAGTGAGGGTGAGGGTGAGAGTTAGGTTGAGGGTTAGTATTAGAGTTAGGGTTATTGTGAAGGTGATGGTTAGGATTACTGTTAGGGTTAGGGTTAAGTTTAGGGTAAGGGTTAAGGTGAGGGATAGGGTGAGTTTTAGCGTTAGTGTTAGGGTTAGGTTGAGGATTAGGGTTAGGGTGAGGGTTAGGTATAGTGTTAGTGTTAGGGTGAGGGTGAGTGTGAGAGTTAGGGTTAGTTTTAGGCTGAGGTTGAGGGTGAGGGTGAGGGTGAATGTTAGGGTGAGGGTGACGGTGAGGTTTTGGGTTAGGTAAAGGTTAGGTTTACGGTTAGCATGAGGGTTAGGGTCTGGGTGATCGTTCGGGTGAGGGTTAGCGTTAGTGTGATTGTTAGGGTGAGGGTTATGGTGAGGGGTATGGTTAGGGTAAGGGTGAAGGTTAGGGTTAGTGTGAGGGTTCGGGTTAGGGTTAGGGTTATGGTGAGGGAAAGGTTTTGGGTGAGGGTTAAGGTAAGGGTGAGGTTTAGGATTAGTGTTAGCGTTAGTGTTAGGTTTAGGGTGATTGTTAGGGTGAACATTCGGGTTAAGATTGGGGTTAGGGTTAGGGTTAGGCTTAGGTTTAGGGTTAGGGTGAGGGTGAGGGTGAGGGTTAGGTTTTGGTTTAGGGTGAGGGTTAGATTTAGTGTGAGGGTTAGGGCTAGGGTTTGGGTTAGGGTTAGAGTTAGGGTTAGAGTTAGGATGAGGGTTAGGGTGAGGGTTAGGGTTAGGTTTAGGGTGAGGGTGAGGGTGATGGTTAAGGTTATGTTTAGGTT
Source organism: Dipodomys merriami (assembly GCF_024711535.1). Lineage (NCBI taxonomy): Eukaryota > Metazoa > Chordata > Mammalia > Rodentia > Heteromyidae > Dipodomys > Dipodomys merriami. The sequence continues at coordinate 312,747 of NW_027206322.1, read as the reverse complement.
GAGGGTGAAGGTTAGGGTTAGGGAAAGGTTGAGGGTTAGGTTTAGGGTTAGGGTGAGTTTTAGGGTTAGGATGAGGGTTAGGGTTAGGGTTAGGGTTATGGTTAGAGTGAGGGTGAGCTTTAGGGTTAGGGTTAGTGTTAGTGTGATGGGTAGGTTTACGGTTAGGGTTAGGGTGAGGATAAGGGTTAGGGTGAGGGTGAGGGTTAGGGTAATGGTTAGGTTTAGGTTTAGGATTATGGTTAGGTTGAGGATTAGGGTGAGGGTGAGTGTTAGGGTGAGAGTTAGGGTTAGGGTGAGGTTTAGGGTTAGGTTGAGGGTTAGGGTGAGGGTAAGGTTTGGGTGAAGGTTAGTGTGATGGTGAGGGTTAGGGTAAGGGCTAGGGTTAGGTTTAGGCTGAGAGTGAGGGTGAGGGAAAGGGTTATTGTTAGATTTACGGGTATGCTTAGGGTCACGGTGTGGCCTAGGGTGAGGGTGAGGTTTAGGGTGTGGGTGAGGTTTATGATGAGGGTTTGGGATAGGTAATTGCTAGGGTTAGGTTTAGGGTGTAAATTAGGGTGAGGGTGAGGGTGATGGTTAGGGTTAGGGTTCGGGTTAGGTTTAGGTTTAGAGTTATGTTGAGGGTAAGGTTTAGTGTAAGGGTTAACGTGAGGTTAGGGAGAGGGTTATCGTTAGGGTGAGGGTGAGGGTTAGGGTTGAGGGTTAGGTTTAGTGTTAGTGTTAGGGTTAGGGTTAGGTTTAGAATGAGTGTAAGGGTTAGCTTGAGGGTTAGGGTTAGGGATTTTGTGAAGGTTAGGGTGAGTGTGAGGGTTAGGGTTAGGTTGAGGTTTTTGGGTTAGGGTGAGTGTTAGGGTTAGTTTTAGGTTTAGGGTGAAGGTTAGTGTTAGGATTAGGGTTAGGGTGGGGTGAGGGTGAGGGTCAGTGTCAGAGTTAGGGTTATCTTTAGGGTTTGGGTGAGGCCTAGGTTGAGGGTGATTTTAGGGTGAGGGTGAGGGTGAGGGTGAGGTTTTGGGATAGGTAATTGTTAGGGTGAGGGTTAGGGTGAGGACTAGGGTGAGGGTGAGGGTTAAGGTGATGGTTAGCTTTAGGGTGATGTTTAGGTTTAGGGTGAGGGTTAGGATGAGGGTTAGGTTTAGTGTGAGTGTTCAGGTTCGGGTTATAGTGAGAGTTATGGTGAGGCGTAGGGTTAGGTTTAGGATGAGTTTTAGGGTTACTGTGAGGGTTAGTGTTAGGGTTGGGGTTATGTTGAGGGTAAGGTTTAGTGTTAGGGTTAGGGTGAGGGTTAGGTTTATGGTATGGGATAGGGTTAGGGTTAGGGTGAGTGTTAGGGTGAGAGTGAGAGTAAGGGTGAGGGTGAGGGTGCAAGTGAGGGTCAGTTTTTGATTTAGGCAAGGTTTAGGGTTATGGTTAGGGTGAGGGTTAGGTTTAGAGTAAGGGTAAGGGTAAGGTTGAGGGTGAGGGTGAGGGTTAGGGTTATCTTTAGGTTTAGGGTGAGGGTGAGGGTTACGGTTAGGTTTAGGTTTATGGTGAGGGAGAGGGTGAGGGTTAGGGTGAGTTTGAAGTTGAGGGTTAAGGTTAGGGTGAGGGTTAGGGCGAGAGTGAGGGGTACAGTTTAGGTGAGGGTGATGGTGAGATTTAGGTTATGGGTAGTGATAGGGTTAGGGTGAGGGTTAGGTTTAGGGTTAGGGTTATGGTGAGGCTAAGTGTGAGGGTTAGGTTTAGGGTTAGGGCTAGGTTTAGGATAATGGTGAGGGTTAGGGTGAGGGTGAGAGTTAGGGTTAGGGTTATGGTTAGGGTTAGGGTTAGGGTGAGGGTGAGGGTTTGAGTTAGGGTTAGGGTGAGAGTAAGGGTGAGGGTTAGGGTTAGGGTGAGGGTGAGGTTTAGGTTTAGGGTGAGGGTTAGGGTGAGTTGTAGGGTTAGGGTTATGGTTTGGTTGAGGGTTAGGGTTAGGGTGAGGGTTAGGTTTAGGGTTAGGGTTAGTATGACGCTGAGTGTGAGGGTTAGGTTTGGCTTTAGGCTGAGGTTGAGGGTGAGGGTTAGGGTGTGGGTGAGTGTGACGGTGAGGTTTTGGGTTAGGTATGGGTTAGGGTAAGTGTTAGGGTGAGGATTATGGTGAGGGTGAGTGTTAGGGTTAGGCTTTGGGTTAAGGTTAGGGTTAGTGTGAGGGCTAGGGTGATGGTTAGGGTTAGGGTGATGTTTAGGGTGAGTTTTAGGGTTAGGGTGACGGTCAGGGTTAGGGTTAGGGTTAGTGTGAGGTTGAGGGTGAGGGTAAGGGTTATGATTAGGTTTAGGGTTAGGTTAAGGCTGAGGATGAGTGTTAGGGTGAGGGTGAGGGATAGTGTAAGGGTTAGGGTTAGGATTACGATTATTTTGGGACCTCGGGTAAGGGTGAGGGTTAGGGTGAGGTTGAGGATCAGGGTGAGGGTGATGGTATGGGTTAGGTAAGGTTTATTGTTAGGGTTAGAGTGAAGATTAGGATGAGGGTGAGGGATAGGGTGAGGGTTAGTGTTAGGATGAGGATTAGGGTTAGATTGATGGTTAGGGTTAGGGTGATGTTTAGGGTGAGGGTGAGGGTTAGGATGAGGTTGAGGTTTCGGGTGAGTGTTGGGTTAGTGTAAGGTTTAGGGTTAAGGTTCGGGTGATGGTTATGGTGAGGCTGAGGGTGAGGGTGAGGGTTAGGCTTAGTGTGAGTGTTAGGGTTAGGGTTAGGGTTAGGGTGAGGGTAAATGTTAGGGTGAGGGTTAGGTTGAGGGTGAGGGTTAGGGTTTGGCTTAGGATTAGGGTGAGGTTTAAGGTGAGGGATAGTATTAGGGTTAGCTTTAGGGTTAGGGTTAGGGTGAGGTGTAGGGTTAGGGTGAGGGTGAGGGTGAGGTTTAGGTTTAGGGTTAGGATTAGGGTGAGCGTTAGCCTTAGGAAGAGGGATAGGGTGAGGTTTAGGGTTAGGTTTAGGATGAGAGTTAGGGTGATGGTTAGGGTTAGTGTTAAGTTTAGGGTGAGAGTGAGGTTGAGGGTGAGGGTGAGGATTAGGTTTAGGGTTAGGATTAGGGTTAGGTTTAGTTTTAGGCTGAGGGTGAGGGAGAGGGTGAGGTTTACGGTTAGGGTAAGGGTTAGGGTTATGTTTAGGGTGAGGGCTAGGATGAGGTTGAGGTTAAGGGTGAGGGTGAGGGTGGGGGTGAAGGTGAGAGTTTGGTTTAGGTAAGGCTTAGGGTTAGGGTTAGGGTGAGGGGTAGTGTTAGATTAGGGTGAGGGTTAGGGTTAGGGTTAGGGTGAGGGTGAGGGTAAGTGTTAGGGTGAGGGTTAGGGTGATGGTGAGGGTTAGGGTTAGATTTTGGGTTAGGGTTAGAGTAAGGGTAAGGGTTAGGGTGAGGTTGAGGGTGAGGGTTAGGTTTATCGTTAGGTTTAGAGTGAGGGTGAAGGTTAAGTTTAGGTTTAGGTTTATGGTGAGGGTGAGGGTGAGGGTTTGGGTTAGGGTTAGGGTAAGGGTTAGGTTGAGTGTTAGGGTTAGGGTTAGGGTTAGGGTGAGGGTAAGGGTTAGGGTGAGGATTAGGTTTAGGGATAGGGTTAGGATGAGGGTAAGGGTTAGGGTGAGGATTAGGTTTAGGGATAGGGTTAGGATGAGGGTGACTGTGAGGGTTAGGGTTAGTTTTAGGCTGAAGGTCTGGGTGAGGGTGAGGGTTAGGTTGTGGGTGAGGTTGACAGTGTGGTTTTGGGTTAGGGTTCGGGTTAGGGTTAGCGTGAGGATTACGGTGAGGGTGAGGGTTAGGCTGAGGGTTAGGGCTGGGATGAGGTATAGGGTTAGGGTTAGGTTGATAGTTAGGGTTAGGGTGATGTTTAGGGTGAGGGTGAGGGTGAGGGTGAGGGTGAGGGTTAGGGATAATGTGAGTGTTAGGGTGAGGGTTATGGTGAGGGGTATGTTTAGAGTTAGGGTGAGGGTTAGGGTTAGTGTGAGGATCCGTGTGAGGGTTAGGATGATGGTGAGGGAAAGGTTTTGGGTGAAGATTGTGGTGAGGGTGAGGTTTAGGATTAGGGTTAGGGTTAGGTCTACGGTTATGGTTACAGTGAGGGTGAGGGTTAGTTTTAGGGTTAGGTTGAGGATTAGGGTTAGGGTTAGGGTTAGGGTGAGGGTGAGCGTAAGGGTTAGGGGGAGGTTTAGGGTGAGGGGGAGTGTTAGGGTTAGGTTTTGGGTTAGGATTAGAGTAAGGGTTATGGTTAGGGTAAGGGTGAGAGTGAGGGTGAGGATGAGGGTGAGGATTAGGGTTAGAGTTAGGATTAGGGTTAGGTTTAGGTTTAGGGGGAGGGTAAGGGAGAGGGTGTGGTTTAGGTTTAGGGTAAGGGTTAGGGTTACGATTAGTGTGATGGCTACGATGAGGTTGAGGTTAAGGGTGAGGCTGAGGGTGGGGGTGAAGGTGAGAGTTTGGGTTAGGTAAGGCTTAGGGTTAGTTTTAGGGTGAGGGTGAGGGTTAGGGTTAGGGATAGTGTTAGATTAGGGTGAGGGTTAGGGTGAGTGTAAGGGTTAGGGTGAGGGTTAGGGTGATGGTTAGGATTAACGTTAGCGTTAGGGTGAGGGTGAAGGTTAGGGTTAGGTTTTGGGTTAGGGTTAGAGTAAGGGTAAGGGTTAGGGTGAGGGTGAAGGTGAGGGTTAGTTTTATCGTTAGGATTAGAGTGAGGGTGAGGATTAGGGTTAGGTTTAGGTTTATGGTGAGGGTGAGGGTGAAGTTAGGGTGAGGCTGAGGGTGAGGGTTAAGGTTAGGGTTAGGGTTAGCGTGAGTTTGAGGGGTAGAGTTAGGGTGAGGGTGAGGGTGAAGTTTAGGTTAGGGTTAGTGTTAGGGTTAGGCTGAGGGTTAGGATTAGGGTGAAGGTTACGGTTAGGTTTATGGTGAGGCTGAGGTTGAGGGTGAGGTTTAGGGTTAGGGTTAGGTGTAGGATAATGGTGAGGGTTAGAGTGAGGGTTAGGGTTAGGATTAGGATTAGGGTTAGTGTGAGATTTAGGGTTAGGATTAGGGTAAGGGTGAGTGTGAGTGTTAGGGTTAGTGTGAGGGTTAGGGTTAGAGTTAGGGTTAGATTGATGGTGAGGGTGAGGGTTAGGGTTAGGGCAAGGGCAAGGGTGAGGCTTAGGGTGAGTTTAGGGTTAGGGTTAGGGTGAGGGTTAGGTTTAGGGTGAGGGTTAGGTTTAGGGTGAGGGTTTGGTTTAGGGTTAGGGTGAGGGTGAGGTTTAGGGTTAGAGTAAGGGTAAAGGTTAGGGTGAGGGTGAGGCTGAATGTTAGGGTTATCGTTAGGTTTTGAGTGAGGGTGAGGGTTAGGGTTAGGTTTAGGTTTATGTTGAGGGTGAGGATGAGGGTTAGGCTGAGCGTGAGGGTGAGGTTTAAGTTTAGGGTTAGGGTTAGTGTGAGGTTGATGGGTGGAGTTAGGGTGAGGGTGAGTGTGAGGTTTTGGTTAGGGTTAGCGTTAGCTTTAGGCTGAGGGTTAGGGTTAGGGTGAGGTTTAGGGTTAGGGTTAGGGTTATGGTGAGGCTGAGGGTGAAGGTGAGGGTTAGGGTTAGGGTTAGGTGTAGGATAATTGTGAGGGTTAGGGTGAGAGTAAGGGTTAGGATTAGGGTTAGGGTTAGTGTGAGATTTAGGGTTAGGGTTAAGGTTAGGGTGAGGGTGAGTGTTAGGGTTAGTGTGAGGGTTGGGGTTAGGGTTATGGTGAGGGTGAGGGTTAGGGTTAGGGTTAGGTTGAGAGTTAGGGTGATGTTTAGGGTTAGGATTAGGGTGAGAGTTAGGGTGAGGGTTAGGGTTAGGGTTAGTTTTAGGATAATGGTGAGGGTTAGGGTGAGGATTGGGTTTAGGATTAGTGTTAGGGTTAATGTGAGATTTAGGGTTAGGATTAGGGTTAAGGTGAGGGTGAGTGTTAAGCTTATTGTGAGGGTTAGGGTTAGGGTTAGGGTTAGGGTGAGTGTGAGGGTTACGGTTAGGGTTAGGGTGAGAGTTAGGGTGAGAGTTAGGTTTAGGGTTAGGGTAAGGGTTAGGTTGAGTGTTAGGGTCAGTTTTAGGGTTAGGGTTATGGTTAGGATGAGGGTTAGGGTTAGGGTGAGGGTTACGTTTATGGTTAGGGTGAGGGTGAGGGTGAGGGTGAGTGTTCGGGTGAGCTTTAGGGTTAGTGTGAGTGTTAGGGTGAGGGTTACGGTGAGTGGTATGGTTAGGGTTAGGGTGAGGTTTAGGGTTAGTGTGAGGGTTAGGGCTAGTGTTAGGGTTAGGGTGAGATTTAAGGTGAGTGCTAGTGTTAGGGTTAGTGTTAGGGTGAGGTTTAGGGTTAGGGTTCGGGTGATGGTTATGATGAGGGGTAGGATTAGGCTTAGGGTGAGGGCTAGGCTTAGTGTGAGTGTTAGGGTGAGGGTTAGCATTATGGTGAGGGTAAAGGTTCGGGTGAGGGTTAGGTTGAGGGTGAACATTAGGGTTAGGTTTAGGGTTAGGGTGAGGTTTAAGGTGAGGGATAGTGATAGGGTTAGGGTTAGGGTGAGGTTTAGGGTTAGGGTGAGGGTTAGGGTTAGGTTTAGGGTGCGGGTGAGGTTGAGGGTAAGGGTTAGGGTTAGATTTATGGTGAGGGTTAGCGTTAGGGAGAGGGCTATGGTGAGGTTTAGGGTTAGGTTTAGGCTGAGAGTTAGGGTGATGCTTAGGGTTAGGTTAGGGTTAGGGTGAGAGTGAGGGTGAGGGTGAGGGTAAGGATTAGGGTTAGAGTTAGGATTAGGATTAGGTTTAGGATTAGGCTGAGGGTAAGGGACAGGGTGTGGTTTAGGTTTAGGGTAAGGGTTAGGGTTATGATTAGTGTGAGGGCTAGGATGAGGTTGAGGTTAAGGGTGAGGCTGAGGGTGGGTGTGAAGTTGAGAGTTTGGGTTAGGTAAGGCTTAGGGTTAGTTTTAGGGTGAGGGTGAGGGTTAGGGTGAGGGATAGTGTTAGATTAGGGTGAGGGTTAGAGTTAGTGTGAGGGTTAGGGTGAGTGTAAGGGTTAGGATGAGGGTTAGGGTGAGGGTTAGGTTGAGGGTGAGGGTTAGGGTTACCGTTAGGGTTAGGGTGAGGTTGAGAGTTAGGGTTAGGGTTTGGGTTAGGGTTAGAGTAAGGGTAAGGGTATACGTGAGAGTAAGGGTGAGGGTTAGGGTTATCGTTAGGTTTAGAGTGAGGGTGAGGATTAGGGTTAGGTTTAGGTTTATGGTGAGGGTGAGGGTGAAGGTTAGGGTGAGGGTGAGGGTGAGGGTTAGGGTTAAGGTTTGGGTTAGGGTTAGAGTAAGGGTAAGGGTTAGGGTGAGGTTGAAGGTGAGGTTTAGGGTTATCTTTCGGTTTAGAGTGAGGTTGAGGATTAGGGTTAGGTTTAGGTTTATGGTGAGGGTGAGGGTGAAAGTTAGGGTGAGGGTGAGCTTTAAGGTTAGTGTTAGGGTTAGAGTGAGGTTGAGGGGTAGAGTTAGGGTGAGGGTGAGGGTGAGGTTTAGGTTAGGTTTAGTGTTAGGGTTAGGCTGAGGGTTAGGATTAGGGTGAAGGTTACGGTTAGGTATATGGTGAGGCTGAGGGTGAGGGTGAGGGTTAGGGTTAGGGTTAGTTGTAGGTCAATGGTGAGGGTTAGAGTGAGGGTTAGGGTTAGGATTAGGGTTAGGGTTAGTGTGAGATTTATGGTTAGGATTAGTGTTAGGGTGAGGGTGAGTGTTAGGGTTAGTGTGATGGTTAAGTTTAGGGTTAGGGTTAGAGTGAGGGTGGGGGTGAGGGTTAGGGTCAGTGTTAGGGTAAGGGTAAGGGTGAGGGTTAGGGTGTGTTTTAGCGTTAGGGTTAGGGTAAGGGTTAGGTTTAGGGTTAGGGTTAGGGTGAGGGTGTGGGTCAGGGTTAGGGTGAGGGTTAGGGTTAGAGTAAGGGTAAAGGTTAGGGTGAGGGTGAGGGTGAGGTTTAGGGTTATCGTTAGGTTTCAAGTGAGGGTGAGGGTTAGGTTTGGGTTTAGGTTTGTGGTGAGGGGAGGGTGAGGATTAGGCTGAGCGTGATGGTGAGGATTAAGGTTAGGGTTAGGGTTAGTGTGAGTTTGAGGGTTAGAGTTAGGGTGAGGGTGAGGGTGAAGTTTAGGTTAGGGTTAGCGTTAGCTTTAGGCTGAGGGTTAGGGTTAGGGTTAGGGTTATGGTGAGGCTGAGCGTGAGGGTGAGGGTTAGGGTTAGGTTTAGGTGTAGGATAATGGTGAGGGTTAGGGTGAGAGTAAGGGTTAGGATTAGGGTTAGGGTTAGTGTGAGATTTAGGGTTAGGATTAAGGTTAGGGTGAGGGTGAGTGTTAGGGTTAGTGTGAGGGTTAGGGTTAGGGTTAGGGTGAGGGTGACGGTTAGGGTTAGGCTTAGGTTGAGAGTTAGGGTAAGGATTAGTGTTAGGATTAGGGTGAGAGTTAGGGTGAGGGTTAGGGTTAGGGTTAGGTTTAGGATAATGTTGAGGGTTAGGGTGAGGGTTGGGGTAAGGATTAGGGTTAGGGTTAATTTGAGATTTAGGGTCAGGATTAGGATTAGGGTGAGGGTGAGTGTTAAGCTTATTGTGAGGGTTAGGGTTAGGGTTAGGGTTAGGGTTAGGGTGAGGGTTACTGTTAGGGTTAGGGTGAGAGTTAGGGTGAGGGTTAGGGTTAGGGTTAGGGTTAGGGTTAGGTTGAGTGCTAGGGTCAGTTTTAAGGTTAGGGTTAGGATGAGGGTTAGGGTTAGGGTGAGGGATACGTTTAGGGTTAGGGTTAGGGTGAGGGTGAGTGTGAGGGTTAGGGTCAGTTTTAGGCTGAGGGTGAGAATGAGGGTGAGGGTTAGGGTGTGGGTGAGGGTGACGGTGAGGTTTTGGGATAAGTAAGGGTTAGGGTTAGGGTTAGCTTGAGGATTACGGTGAGGGTGAGGGTTAGGGTGAGGGTTAGGGTTGGGGTGAGGTTTTGGGTTAGGGTTAAATTGATAGTTAGGGTTAGGGTGATGTTTAGGGTGAGGGTGAGTGTTAGGATGAGGGTGAGGGTTCAGGTGAGGTTTAGGGTTAGTGTGAGTGTTAGGGTGAGGGTTATGTTGAGTGGTATGGTTAAGGGTTAGGGTGAGGGTTAGGGTTAGTGTGAGGGTTAGGGCTAGTATTAGGGTTAGGGTGAGATTTAAGGTGAGAGTTAATGTTAGGGTTAGCGTTAGGGTGAGGTTTAGGGTTAGGGTGAGGGTGAGGTATACAGTTCGGGTGAGGGTTAGTGTTAGGGTTAGGGTGAGGGTGAGAGTTAGGGTTAGTGTTAGGTTTAGGGAGGGTTAGCGTTAGGGAGAGGGCTAGGGTGAGGTTTAGGGTGAGGTTGAGGGTGATGGTTAGGGTTAGGGTTAGGGTGAGGGTGAGGCTTAGGGTGAGGGGGAGGGAGAGCGTGAGTTATATGGTTAGGGTAAGTGTTAGGGTTATGATTAGGGTGGCTAGGATGAAATTGAGGGTAAGGGTGAGGGTGAGTTTCGGGGTGAGGTTGAGGGTTTGGGTTAGGTAAGGCTTAGGGTTAGGTTAGGGTGAGGGTGAGGGTTATGGTGAGGAGTAGTTTTAGATTAGGGTGAGGGTTAGATTTAGTGTGAGGGTTAGGATTAGGGTTACGGTTAGGCTGAGGGTGAGGGTAAGGGTTAGGGTGAGGGTTAGGGTAAGGGTGAGGGTTAGGGTTAACCTTAGGGTTATGGTGAGGGTGAGGGTTAGGGTTAGGTTTTGGGTTAGGGTTAGAGTAAGGGTAAGGGTTAGTGACGGTGAGGGTTAGGGTTATCATTAGGTTTAGTCTGAGGGTGAGGTTTAGGGTTAGGTTTAGTTTTATGGTGAGGGTGAGGGTGAGGGTTAGGGTGAGGGTGAGGGTGATGGTTAAGGTTAGGGTGAGGGTTAGGGTGAGGGTGAGGGGTAGAGTTAGGGTGAGGGTGAGGGTGAGGTTTAGTTTAGGGTTAGTGATAGGGTTAGGGTGAGGGTTAGTTTTAGGAAGGGTTAGGGTTAGTGTTAGGGGTATGGTGAGGCTGAAGGTGAGGGTGAGGTTTAGGGTTAGGTTTAGGATAATGGTGCGGGTTAGGGTGAGCGTTAGGGTTAGGATTAGGTTCAGGGTTAGGTTGACTGTGAGGGTTAGGGTTAGGGTTAGGGTGAGGGTGAGGGTTAGGGTTAGTGTGAGGGTTAGGGTTATGGATAGGTTTAGGTTTAGGGTTAGGGTGAAGATGAGGGTTAGAATTAGGTTTAGGGTGAGAGTTAGGGTGAGGGTGAGTTTTAGGGTTACGGTTAGGGAAAGGTTTAGGGTGAGGGCTAGGGTGATTTTTAGGGTTAGGGTTAGGGTTAGGGTTAGAGTGAGGTTTACGTTTAGGGTTAGGGTTAGGGTGAGGGTGAATGTGAGGGTTAGGTTTTATTTTAGGCTGATGGTGAGGGTGAGGGTTAGGGTGAGGGTGAGGGTAATGGTGAGGTTTTGGTTTAGGTATGGGTTAGGGTTAGGGTTAGCGTGAGGATTATGTTGAGGGTGAGGTTTAGGGTGAGGGTTAGGTTTAGTGTGAGAGTTAGGGTTAGGGTTAGGTTGATGATTAGGTTTAGGGTGATGTTTAGGGTGAGGGTTAGAGTTAGGATTACGGTTAGAGTTAGGGTTAGGGTTAGGGGGAGGGTAAGGGTGAGGGTGAGGGTTAGGATTAGGGTTAGTGTTAGGTTTAGGCTGAGGGTGAGTTTTAGGATGAGGGTGAGGGTTAGTGTAAGTGTTAGGGTTAGGGTTAGGATTATGTGAGACCTCGGGTGAGTGTGAGGGTTAGGGTGAGGTTCAGGGTGAGAGTGAGGGTTTGGGTTAGGTAAGGTTTAGGGTTAGTGTTAGGGTGAGGATTAGGGTGAGGATGAGGGATAGGGTGAGGTTTAGTGATAAGGGGAGGGTTAGGGTCAGATTGATGTTTAGGGTTAGGGTGATGTTTAGGGTGAGGGTGAGGGTTAGGGTGAGGTTGAGGGTTCGGGTGAGTGTTAGAGTTAGTGTAAGTTTTAGGGTTCGGGTTCGGCTTATGTTTATGGTGAGGGCTAGGGTTAGGTTTACGTTGAGGGTTAGACTTAGTGTGAGTGTTAGGGTTAGGGTTATGGTGAGGGTAAATGTTAGGGTGAGGGTTAGGTTTAGGGTTAGGTTTAGGGTTAGTGTGAGGTTTGAGGTGAGGGATAGTGTTAGAGTTAGGGTCAGGGTGAGATTTAGGGTTAGGATTAGGGTGAGGTTTAGGGTTAGGTTGAGGTTTAGGGTTAGGTTTAGGGTGAGGGTGAGGGTGAGGGTTAGGGTTAGGGTTAGGTTTAGGGTTAGTGTGAGTGTTAGGGTTAGTGTGAGGATAAGGGTTAGGGTTAGGTTTAGTTTTACGCTGAGGTTGAGGGTGAGGGTGAGGATTAGTGTTAGGGTTAGGATTAGGTTTAGGTTTAGGGTGAGACCTAGGGTGTGGGTGTGGGTTAGGGTGAAGGTGAGGGTGAGTTTGTGGGTTTGGTTTAAGTAAGGGTTAGGGTTAGGGTTAGGGTGAGTATTAAGGTGAGGTTTAGCGTTAGGGTGAGGGTGAGGGTTAGGCTTAGGATTAGGTTGATGTTTAGGGTTTGGGTGATGTTTAGGGTGAGGGTGAGGTTTAGGGTGAGGGTGAGTGTTCGGGTGAGGGTTAGGGTTAGTGTAAGGATTAGGGTTAGGATTATGGTGAGGGTTATGGTGAGTGGTAGGGTTAGGGTTAGGGTGAGGGTTAGTGTCAGTGTGAGGTTTCGGTTTAGGGTTAGGGTTATTGTGAGGGAAAGGTTTAGGGTGAGTGTTAGGGTGAGGGTGAGGTTTAGGGTTAGGCTTAGGGTTAGGGTGTGGTTTGAGGTGACGTTTAGTCTTAGGGTTAGGCTTAGGTTTAGGGTGTGTTTTAGGGTTAGCATTAATTTGAGGGTTAGGCTTAGGGTGAGGGTTAGGGTTAATGTTAATGTTAGACTGAGGGTGAGGCTGAGGGTTAATATTTGGGTTAGATTTAGGGTGAGGATTAGGGATAGGGAGAGGGTTAGGGTGAGGGTTAGGGTTAGGTTTAACTTGAAGGTGAGGGTGATGGTTAGGCTTAGGGTTAGTGTTAGGGTGAGGGTGAGGGTGAGGATTATGGTTAGGGTTAGTGTTAGGGTTAGGTTTAGGTTTAGGCTTAGGATGAGGGTGACGGTTAGGATTAGGGTAAGGTTTAGGGTTAGGTTTAGTGTGAGGGCTAGGGTGAGGGTGAGGGTAAGGGTGAGGGTGAGGGTGAGGGTTTTGGTTAAGTAAGGGTTAGGGTTAGGATGAGGATGAGGTTGAGGGTGAGGGGTAGGGTTATGGTAAGGGGGAGGGTTAGGGTTATTGTGAGCGTTAGGTTTAATATGAGGGTAAGGTTTAGGGTGAGGTTTAGGGTTAGGGTTAGGGTTAGGGTGAGGGTCAGGTTTAGAGTTAGTGTGAGGTTGAGCGTGAGGTTTAAGGTTAGGGTTAGGTTGAGTGTTAGGTTTAGGGTGAGGGTTAGTGTTAGGGTTAGGTTAAGGGTATGGGTGAGGTTGAGGGTTAGGGTTAGGGTTAGTGTTAGGGAGAGATTTAGGGTTAGGGTTAGAGTGAGGTTTAGTTTTAGACTGAGGGTTAGTGATAGGGTTAGGGTTAAGGTGAGGGTGAGGGGTAGGGTTAGGGTTTGGTTTAGGGTGAGGTTTAGGGTTAGGGAGAGGGTTAGGGTGAGATTTAGGGTTAAGTTTAGGGTGAGGGTGAGTGTGATGGTTAGGGTTAGGGTTAGGGTGAGGGTGAGGCTTAGGGTTAGGGTTAGGGTTTGGGTGAGGGTTATGGTTAGGATTCTGGTTAGGATTAGGGTTAGGGTTAGGGTGAGGGTAACAGTGAGGGTGAGTGTTAGGTTTAGTGTGAGTGATAGTGTGAGGGTTATGATGAGGGGTATGGTTTGGGTCAGGGTGAGGGTTAGGGTTAGGTTTAGGGTGAGGCTGAAGGTGATGGTTAGGGTTAGGGTTAGGGTGAGGCTGAGCGTGAGGGTGAGGATGAGGATTAGGGTTACGGTTAAGATTAGGGTTAGGTTTAGGTTTTGGCTGAGGGAGAGAGTGAGGTTTACCGTTAGGGTAAGTGTTAGGTTTATGATTAGGGTGAGGGCTAGGATGAGGTTGAGGTAAGGGTGAGGGTGAGGGTGGGTGTGAGGGTGAGGTTTTGGGTTAGGTAAGGCTTAGGGTTAGGGTTAGGGTGAGGGTGAGGGTTAGTGTTACCGTTAGGTTTAGATGAGGGTGAGGGTTAGGGTTAGGTTTAGGTTTATGGTGAGGGTGTGGGTGAGCGTTAGGATCTCTGTGAGGACTAGAGCTAGGTTTAGGGATAGGGTTAGGGTGAGCGTGAGGGTGAGGGTTAGAGTTAGGTTTAGGGTGAGGGTGAAGGTGATGGTTAGGGTTAGGGTTAGGGTGAGGCTGAGGGTGAGGGTGAGGGTGAGGATTAGGGTTACTGTTTAGAATAGGGTTAGGTTTAGGTTTTGGCTGAGGGAGAGAGTGAGGTTTAGGGTTAGGGTAAGTGGTAGGGTTATGATTAGGGTGAGGGCTAGGATGAGGTTGAGGGTAAGGGTGAGGGTGAGGGTGGGGGTGAGGGTGAGTGTTTGGGTTAGGGTTAGGGTGAGGGTGAGTGTTAGGGTTACCGTTAGGCTTAGGGTGAGGTGAGGGTTAGGGATAGGTTTACGTTTATGGTGAGGTTGTGGATGAGTGTTAGGATGAGGGTGAGGACTAGAGTTAGTTTTAGGGTTAGGTTTAGGGTGAGCGTGAGGGTGAGGGTTAGGGTTAGGTTTAGGGTTAGTGTGACGTTAGGTTTAGGGTTAGGGTGAGGATTTGGGTGAGGGTGAGGGTTAGGTTTAGGATTAGGATTAGGGTGAGGGTGAAGGTGAGCTTTAGGGTTAGGGTTAGTGTTAGTGTGAGGGTTAGGTTTAGGGTTAGGGTTAGGGTGACGTTAAGGGTTAGGGTGAGGCTAACGCTGAGGGTGAGGGTTAGGGTTATGTTAATGGTTACGTTAGGGTTATGGTTAGGGGGATGATTAGGGTTGAGGTTGAGTGTTAGGGTGAGAGTTAGGCTTAGGGTGAGGGTTAGAGTTAGGATTAGGGTTAGTGTGATATTTAGGGCTAGGGTTAGGTTTAGGGCGAGGTGTAGGGTTCGGGTTCGGTTGAGGGTTAGGGTGTGGGTTTGGTTTAGAATTAGGTTGAGGGTTAGAGTGATGGTGAGGGTTAGGGTGATGGTGAGGGTAAGGGTTAGGGTGAGGGTCATGGTGAGGGTTAGGGTTAGAGTCAGGGTTAGGGTTAGAGTTAGGGTTAGGGTGAGAATTAGGCTTAGGGTGAGGGTTAGTCTTAGGGTTCGGGTTAGGGTTAGGTTTAGGTGTTTAGGGTGAGGCTGAGGGTGAGGGTTCATGTGAGGGTTAGGGTGTGGGTGAGGTTTAGGGATAGGGTGAGTGTTAGGGTGAGGGTGAGGTGATTGTTAGGTGTAGGGTTAGTGTTAGTGTTAGGTTGAGGGTCAGGGTGAGAGGGATTGGTTTAGGGTGAAGTTTGGGGTTAGGGAGCGGCTAAGGGTGAGTGTTAGGGTTAGGTTTAGTGTGAGGGTGAGGGTTAGGGTTAGGATTAGGGTCAGGGTTAGGGTTAGGATGAGGGTTAGGGTTAGGATTAGGGTGAGGGTAAGGGTTAGGGTGAGGGTAATGGTGAGGGTGAGGATTACGGTTATGTTTATGGTTAATGTTAGGGTTATGGTTAGGTTGAGGATTAGGGTGAGGGTGAGGGTGAGGGTTAGAGTGTGAGTGAAGTTTAGGGTTAGTGTGAGGGTTAGGGTAAGGGTTAGTTTTAGAGTTAGGGTGAGAGTTAGGTTTAGGGTGATGTTGAGGGTGAGGGTGATGTTTAGGGTGACTGTGAGGTTTCGGGTGAGGGTTAGGGTTAGTGTGAGGTTTAGGGTTAGGGTGAGGGTGAGGGTTAGGCTTAGTATGAGTGTTAGGGTTAGGTTTAGGATTATGGTGAGGGTAAGGTTTAGGGTGAGGGTTAGTGTGATGTTGAGGGTTAGGGTTAGGTTTAGGCTGAGGGTGTGGGTGTGGTTGAGGGTTACTGTCAGAGTTAGGGTTATAGTTAGGGTTCGGGTGAGGCCTAGATTGAGCATGAGGTAGAGGTTGAGGGTGAGGGTTAGGATGAGGGTTTGGGATAGGTAAATTTTAGGGTTAGAGTTACGGTGAGGATTAGGGTGAGGGTTAGGTTGATGGTTAGGGTTAGGGTTAGGGTTAGGTTTAGGGTTAGAGTTATGGTGAGCATAAGGTATAGGGTAAGGGTTAGGGTGAGGGTTAGGGTTAGGGTGCGGGTTAGGGTTAGGGTGAGGGTGAGGCTGAGGGTGAGAGTGAAGGTTAGAGTTGGGTTAGGGTTAGGTTTAGGGTGAGGGTTAGGGTGAGGTTTAGGGTTAGGGTTAGGGTTAGGGTGAGCGTGAGTGTTAGATTTAGAGTTAGGGTAAGGATGAGGGTTAGGCTGATGGTTAGGGTTAGGGTCCGGCTTAGGGTAAGTGTGATGGTGAGGGTTAGCGATAGGGTTAGGGTTAGGGTTTGGATGAGGTTTAGGGTGAGGGTGAGGGTTATTGTTAGTTTGAGGGTTAGGGTTAGGGTGAGGGTGAGGGTTACGGTTAGGGTCAGGGTGAGGTTTAGGGGGAGGATTAGGGTTAGGCTTAGGTTACGCTGAGGGTTAGAGTTAGGGTTAGTGTTAGACTCAGGATTATCATTAGGTTTAGGGTGAGGCCTAGGGTTAGGGTGAGGTTTAGGGTGAGGTTGAGGTTGAGGGTGAGGTTTTGGGATAAGTAATTGTTAGAGTGAGGGTTAGGGTGAGGATTAGGGTGAGGGTGAGTGTTAAGGTGAGGGTTAGCTGTAGGGTGAGGGTTAGGGTTAGGTTTATTGTAATGGTTAGGGTTAGGGTGATGTTTAGGTTGAGGTTCAGTGTTAGGATGAGGGTTTGGGATAGGTAATTGTTAGAGTGAGGGTTAGGTTTCGGGTGAGGGTTAGGGTTAGTGTGAGAGTTTGGGTTAGGTTTAGGGTGACGGTTATGGTGAGGAGTAGCGTTAGCGTTAGGGTGAGGGTTAGGGTTACTGTGAGGGTTAGTGTTAGGTTTAGGGTTATGTTGAGGGTAAGGTTTAGGGTGAGGGTTAGGGTTATGTTGAAGGTTAGGTTTATTGTTAGGATTAGGTTTGGGGTTAGGTTTATGGTGAGGGAAAGGTTTAGGGTTTGGGTTAGTGTGAGGCTTAGGTTTAGGGTGAGGGTTAGGGTTAGGGTTAGAGTTAGGGTTAGTGAGAGGGTTAGGGTTAGGGTTAGGTTTAGGATTAGGTTGAGGTTTAGGCTGTGGTTGAGTGTGAGGGTGAGGGTTAGGGTTATGGTAGGGGATAGGGTTAGGGTTAGGTTGAGGGCCAGGGTGAGACTGAGGGTAAGGGTGAGGGTGAGGGTTAGGGTGAGGGTGAAGTGTAGGGTGAGCGGTAGGGTTAGGGTTAGGGCGAGTGTTAAGGTTAGGTTTAGGGTTAGGGTAAGGGTGAGAGTGTGGGTGAGGTTTAGGGTTAGGTTTGGGTTAGGGTTAGGATGAGGGTGAGGGTTAGGTTTAGGACTAGGGTTAGGATTAGGGTTATGGTGAAGGTGAGTGTGAGGGTTAGATTTAGGGTTAGCGTTAGGGTGAGGATTTCGTTTAGG
Organism: Dipodomys merriami; assembly: GCF_024711535.1. Lineage (NCBI taxonomy): Eukaryota > Metazoa > Chordata > Mammalia > Rodentia > Heteromyidae > Dipodomys > Dipodomys merriami. The sequence continues at coordinate 296,130 of NW_027206322.1, read as the reverse complement.
TTGAGGTTTAGGGTTAGGGTTAGGGTGAGGGTTAGGTTTAGGGTTAGATTGAGGGTGAGGCTGAGGGTAAGGGTGAGAGTAAGGTTTAGAGTTAGGTTTTGGTTTAGAGTGAGGGTTAGTGTGAGGGTTAGGGTGAGGATTAGGGTTAGGGTTAGGGTAAGGGTGAGGGTGAGGGTGAGGGCGAGGAGTAGGTTTAGGGTTAGGGTGAGTGTTATGGTTAGGGTGAGGGTGAGGGTTTGGGTTAGGCTTAGGATTATGGTTAGTGTAAGGGTTAGGGTGAGGTTTAGAGTGAGGGTTAGGTTTAGGGCCAGGGTTAAGTTTAGGGTTAGGGTGAGGGCTAAGGGTGAAGGTTAGGGTTAGGGTTAGGGTGAGGTTGAGGGTGAGGTTTAGGGTTAGGATTAGGGTTAGGGTTATTTTTAGGCTGACAGTGAGGTTGAGGGTGAGGATTAGTTTTAGGGTTAGGATTAGGTTTAGGTTTAGGGTGAGGGTGAGGGTTAGGCTTAGGGTTAGGTTGATGGTTAGGGTTAGGGTGATGTTTAGGGTGAGGGTGAGGGTTAGGGCGATGGTGAGTGTTTGGGTGAGTTTTAGGGTTAGTGTGAAGGTTAGGGTTAGGATTAGGGTGAGGATTCTAGTGAGGGGTAGGGTTAGGTTTAGGTTGAGGGTTAGGGTTAGTGTGAGTTTTCGGGTTAGGGTTAGGGTTATGGTGAGGGAAAGGTTAGGGTGAGTGTTAGGGTGAGGGTGAGGTTTAGGGTTAGGCTTAGTGTTAGGGTGAGGGTTCAGGTGAGGGTTAGGGTTAGGGTTAGGGTTAGGATTAGGGTGTGGTTTAGGGTTAGCATTAATTTGAGGGTTAGTCTTAGGGTGAGGGTTAGGGTTAGGGTTACTGTTATGCTGAGGGTGAGGGTGCGGGTGAGGGTTAATGTTAGGGTTAGATTTAGGGCAAGGGTTAGGGATAGGGAGAGGCTTAGGGTGAGGGTTAGGGTTAGGTTTAACTTGAATGTGAGGGTGATGATTAGGGTTAGCCTTAGTGTTAGGGTGAGGGTGAGGATTATGGTTAGGGTTAGGGTTAGGTTTAGCTTTAGGTTTAAGCTGAAGGTGAGGGTGACGGTTAGGATTAGGGTAAGGGTTAGGTTTAGGATTAGGGAGAGGGTAAGGGTGAGGGTGAAGGTGAGCATGAGAATGAGGGTTTTGGTTAAGTAAGGGTTAGGGTTAGGGTGAGGGTGAGGGTGAGGGGTAGGGTTGTGGTAAGGGGGAGGGTTAGGGTTATTGTGAGCGTTAGGGTTAGGATTACTGTTAGAATTAATGTGAGGGTAAGGGTTAGGGTGACGGTTAGTTTGAGAGTGAGGGTTAGGGTTAGCCTGACGGTTAGGGTGAGGGTCAGGTTTAGAGTTAGCGTGAGAGTGAGTGTGAGGGTTGGGGTTAGGGTTAGGGTGAGGGTTAGGTTTAGGGTGAGGGTTAGTGTTAGGATTAGGATAAGCGTATGGGTGAGGGTTAGGGTTAGGATTAGGGTTAGGGTGAGATTTAGGGTTAGGGTTAGGGTGAGGTTTAATGTTAGGATGAGGGTTAGTGTTAGGGTTAGGGTGAGGGTGAGGTTGAGGGTGAGGGTTAGCGTTAGGGTTTGGTTTAGGGTGAGGTTTAGAGTTAGGTAGAGGTTTAAGGTGAGGGTTAGGGTTAGGGTGAGGGTGAGGGTGAGGGTGATGGTTAAGGTTAGGTTTAGGTTGAGGGTGATGTTTAGGGTTAGGGTTTGGGTGAGGGTTAGGTTTAGGGTGCTGGTTAGGGTTAGGGTTAGGGTTAGGATGAGGGTAAGGGTTAGGGTGAGGGTAATGGTGAGGGTGAGGGTTATGGTTATGGTTATGGTTATGGTTAGGGTTAGGGTTAGTTTGAGGAGTAGGGTGAGTGTGAGGCTGAGTGTTAGGGTGAGACTTAGGGTTAGGGTGAGGTTTAGGCTTAGGTTTATGGTTAGGTTTGTGTTATGTTTAAAATGGGGGAGAGGGTTAGAGTAAGGGTGAGAGTGAGGGTGAGGGTTAGAGTTAGTGTGAGTGTTAGGGTGAGGGTTATGATGAGGGGTATGGTTAGGGTTAGGGTGAGGGTTAGGGTCAGTGTGAGTGTTAGTGTTAGGGTTATGTTGAGGGAAAGGTTTTGGGTGAGGGTTAGGTTGACGGTGAGGTTTAGGATTAGTGTTAGTGTTAGCATTAGGTTTAGGGTGATTGTTAGGGTGAGCCTTAGGTTTAGGATTAGGGTTAGGGTTAGGGTTGGGGTGAGGTTTATGGTTAGAGTGAGGGTGAGGGTTAAGTTTAGGGTTAGGGTGAGGGTGAGGGTTAGGGTTAGGGTTAGATTTAGGAAGGGTTAGCGATAGGGAGAGGGCTAGGGTGAGGGTTAGGCTTAGGTTTTGGGTGAGGGTGAGGGTGATGGTTAGGGTTAGGGTTAGGGTGAGTCTGAGTGTGAGGGTGAGGATTAGGGTTACAGTTAAAATTACGGTTAGGTTTAGGTTTAGACTGAGGGAGAGAGTGAGGTTTAGTGTTAGGGTAAGTGTTAGGGTTACGATTAGGGTGAGGGCTAGCATGAGGTTGAGGGTAAGGGTGAGGTTGAGGGTGGGGTTTTGGGTGAGGGTTTGGGTTAGGTAAGGCTTAGGGTTACGGTTATGGTGAGGGTGAGGGTTAGGGTGAGGGGTAGTGTTAGATTAGTGTGAGGGTAGAGTGAGTGTGAGGCTTAGGGTTAAGTTTAGGGTTAGGGTGAGTGTGAGGGTAAGGGTTAGGGTTAGGGTGAAGGTGAGGGTGAGGGTTAGGGTTAGGGTGAGGGTTAGAGTTAGTGAGAGTGTAAGGGCTAGGGTTAGGGTTAGTGTTAGGGTTAGGGTGAGCATGAGGGTTAGGTTTAGGGTTAGGGTTAGGCTGAGGGTTAGGGGTAGCGTCAAGCTTAGGGTAAGGGTTTGGGTGAGGGCTAGGGTGAGGGTGAGGGTTAGTGTTCGGTTGAGGGTTAGGGTGAGGGTTAGGGTTAGGGTTACAGTCAGGGTAAGGTTTAGGGGGGAGGATTATGGTTACGGTTAGGTTAGGCTGAGGGAGAGATTTAGGGTTAGTGTTAGAGTCAGGGTTATCCTTAGGGTTAGGGTGAGGCCTAGGGTGAAGGTGAGGTTTAGGGTGAGGATGAGGGTGAGGGTGAGGTTTTGGGATAGGTAAATGTTACGGTGAGGGTTAGGCTGAGGATTATGGTGAGGGTGAGTGTTAAGCTTAGGGTTAGCTGTAGGGTGAGCGTTAGGGTTAGGGTTATTGTAATGGCTAGGGTTAGGTTGAGGCTGAGGGTTAGGATTTGGGTTTGTGATAGGTAATTGTTAGGGTGAGGGTTAGGGTGAGGGTTAGGTTTCAGGTGAGGGTTAGGGTTAGTGTGAGGGTTTTGATTAGGGTTAGGGTGAGGGTTATGTTGAGGGTAGGGTTAGTGTTAGGGTGAGGGTTAGGGTTACTCTGAGGTTTAGGGTTAGGTTTAGGGTTATTTTGAGGGTAAGGTTTAGGGTGAGGGTTAGGTTAATGGTGAGTGTTATGTTTAGGGTTAGGGTTAGGTTTAGGGTTACGTTTATAGTGAGGGAAAGGTTTAGGTTTAGGATTAGGGTGAGGGTTAGGTTTAGGGTGAGGGTTTGGGTTAGGGTGAGAGTTAGGGTTAGTGAGAGGGTTAGGGTTACGGTTAGGTTTAGGATTAAGTTTAAGTGTAGGCTGAGGTTGACGGTGAGGGTGAGGCTTATGGTAGGGGATAGGGTTAGGGTTAGGGTGAGGGCCAGGGTGAGAGTGAGGGTAAGGGTGAGGTTGAGGATTAGGGTGAGGGTGAGGTTTAGGGTGAGTGGTAGGCTTAGTGTTAGCGCAAGTGTTAGGGTTAGGTTTAGGGTTAGGGTAAGGGTGAGAGTGTGGGTGAGGTTTAGGTTTAGGTTTGGGTTAGGGTAAGGGTGAGGGTGAGAGTTAGGTTTAGGACTAGGTTTAGGATTAGGGTTAGGGTGAAGGTGAGTGTGAGGGTTAGATTTAGGGTTAGGGTTAAGGTGAGGGTTTCGTTTAGGTTGAGGTTCAGTGTTAGGGTTAGAGTGAGGGTTAGGTTTAGTGTTAGGTTGAGGGTGAGGCTCAGGGTGAGGGTGAGGGTAAGGTTTAGGGTTAGGTTTAGGTTTAGAGTGAGGGATAGTGTGATGATTAGGGAGAGGATTAGGGTTAGGGTTAGGGTTAGGGTGAGGGTGTGGGTAGGGTGAGGGTTAGGTTTAGGGTTAGGGTGAGTGTTAGGGTTATGGTTAGGGTTATTTTGAGGGTGAGGGTTACGGTAAGGGTGAGGGTTAGGGTGAGGGTGAGGGTTTGGGTTAGGGTTAGGATTATGGTTAGTGTAAAGGTTAGGGTCAGGGTTAGAGTGAAGGTTAGGCTAAGGTTTAGGGTTAAGATTAGGGTTAGGGTGAGGGCTAGGGTAAGGGTTAGGATTAGGTTTGGGGTTAGGGTGATGGTTAGTGTTAGGGTTAGGGTTAGGGTTAGGGTGAAGGTGAGAGTGAGGTTTATGGTTAGGATAAGGGCTAGGGTTAGTTTTAGGCTGAGGGTGAGGGTGAGGGTGAGGATTAGTGGTAGGTTGAGGAGTAGGTTTAGGTTTAGGGTGAGGCCTAGGGTGAGGGTGAGGGTTAGGGTTTGGGTTAGGGTGAGGATTAGGGTGAGGGTGAGGGTTAGTGTGAGGTTTAGGGTTAGGGTGAGGGTGAGGGTTAGGCTTAGGGTTAGGTTGATGGTTAGGGATAGGGTGATGTTTAGGGTGAAGGTGAGGGTTAGGGTGAGGGTGAGTGTTTGGGTGAGGGTTAGGGTTAGTGTGAGGGTTAGGGTTAGGATTAAGGTGAGGGTTATGGTGAGGGGTAGGGATAGGGTTAGGGTTAGTGTGAGGTTTCGGGTTAGGGTAAGAGTTATGGTGAGGGAAAGGTTTAGGGTGAGTGTTAGGGTGAGGGTGAGGTTTAGGGTTAGGCTTAGTTTTAGGGTGAAGTTTCAGGTGAGTGTTAGGGTTAGGCTTAGGCTTAGGATTAGGGTGTGGTTTAGGGTTAGCATTAATGTGAGTGTTAGGCTAAGGGTGAGGGTTAGGTTTAGTGTTACTGTTTGGCTGAGGGTGAGGGTGAGGGTTAAGGTTAGTGTTAGATTTAGGGTGAGGTTTAGGGATAGAGAGAGGGTTAGGGTGAGGGTTAGGGTTAGGTTTAACTTGAAGGTGAGGGTGATGGTTAGGGTTAGGTTTAGTGTTAGGTTGAGGGTGAAGGTGAGGATTATGGTTAGGGTTAGGGTTAGGGTTAGGTTTAGGTTTAGGCTGAGGGTGAGGGTGATGTTAGCATTAGGATAAGAGTTAGGGTTAGGTTTAGGGTGAGGGCTATTGTGAGGGTGAGGGTAAGGGTGAGGGTGAGGGTGAGGGTGAGGGTTTTGTTTAAGTAAGGTGAGGTTTAGGCTGGGGGCAAGGGTGAGAGGTAGGGTTTTGGTAAGTGGGAGGGTTAGGGTTATTGTGAGGGTTAGGGTTAGGATTATCGTTAGGTTTAATGTGAGGGTAAGGGTTAGGGTGATGGTTAGGTTGAGGGTGAGGGTTAGGGTTAGCGTTAGGGTTAGGGTGAATGTCAGGTTTAGAGTAAGCGTGAGGGTGAGCGTGAGGGTTAGGGTTAGGGTGAGGGTGAGGGTTAGGTTTAGCGTGAGGGTTAGTGTTAGGGTTATGGTAAGGGTATGGGTGAGGGTGAGTGTTAGGTTTAGTGTGATGGTGAGGATGAGGGTGAGGGTGAGGATTAGGGTTATGGTTAAGATGAGGGTTAGTTTTAGGTTTAGGCTGAGGGAGAGATTGAGGTTTAGGGTTAGGGTAATGTTATTGTTATGATTAGGGTGAGGGCTAGGATGAGGTTGAGGGTAAGGTCGAGGGTGAGTGTGGGGGTGTGGGTGAGGGTTTGGGTTAGGTAAAGCTTAGGGTTAGGGTAAGAGTTAGGTTGAGGGGTAGTGTTAGATTAGGGTGAGGGTTAGAGTTAGTGTGAGTCTTTGGGTTAGTGTTAGGGTTTGGGTGAGGGTGAGAGTAAGGGTTAGGGTGAGGGTTAAGGGGGAGGGCGAGGGTTAGGCTTACTGTTAGTGTTAGGGTGAGGGTGACGGTTCGGGTTAGGATTTTGGTTATGGTTAGAGTAAGGATAAGGGTTAGAGTGAGGGTGAGGGTGAGTGTTAGGGTTACCATTAGGTTTAGGGTGAGGGTGAGGTTTAGTGTTAGGTTTAGGTTTATGGTGAGGGTGAGGGTGAGCGTTAGGATGAGGTTGAAGACTAGAGTTAGGTTTAGGGTTAGGGTTAGGGTGAGTGTGAGGGTGAGGGTTAGTGTTAGATTTAGGGTTAGTGTGAGGTTAGGTTTAGGTTTAGGGTGAGGGTTAGGGTTAGCGTGAGTGTTAGGTTTAGGGTTAGGATTAGGTTGAGGGTGAAGGTGAGCTTTAGGTTTACGGTTAGTGTTAGTGTGAGGATTAGGTTTAGGGTTAGGTTGTGGGTGAGGGTTAGGGTTAGCGTGAGTGTTAGGTTTAGGGTTAGGATTAGGGTGAGGGTGAAGGTGAGCTTTAGGTTTACGGTTAGTGTAAGGGTTAGGTTTAGGGTTAAGTTTTGGGTGAGGGTAAGTGTTAGGGTGAGGGTAACGCTGAGAGTGAGGTTTAGGGTTATGTTTATGGTTAGGGTTAGGGTTATGGTTAGGGTGATGATTAGGGTGAGGGTGAGGGTTAGGGTGAGAGTTAGGCTTAGGGTGAGGGTTAGAGTTAGGGTTAGGGTTAGTGTGATATTTAGGGCTAGGTTGAGGGTTAGGGTGAGGGGTAGGTTTCGGGTTTGGTTGAGGGTTAGGGTGTGGGTTTGGTTTAGAGTTAAGTTGAGGGTTTGGGTGACGGTGAGGGTTAGGGTGAGGGTGAGGGTAAGGGATAGGTTGAGGGTCAGGGTGAGGGTTAGGGTTAGAGTTAGGGTTAGCTTGAGAGTTATGCTTAGGGTGAGGGTTAGTCTTAGGGTTAGGGTTAGGGTTAGGTTTAGGTGTTTAGGGTGAGGGTGAGGGCTCAGGTTCGTGTGAGGGTTAGGCTGTGGGTGAGATTTAGGTTTAGCGTGGGGTTAGGGTGAGAGTGAGGGTTAGGGTGAGGGTGAAGGTGATGGTGATTGTTACGTTTAGGGTTAGGTTTAGGGTGAGGGTGAGGGTTAGGTTTAGGACTAGGTTTAGGATTAGGGTTAGGGTGAAGGTGAGTGTGAGGGTTAGATTTAGGGTTAGGGTTAGGTTGAGGGTTTCATTTAGGTTGAGGTTAAGGGTTAGGGTTAGGGTGAGGGTCAGGTTTAGGGTGAGGCTGAGGGTGAGAGTGAGGGTAAGTTTTAGGGTTAGGTTTAGGTTTAGAGTGAGGGGTAGTGTGAGGGTTAAGGTGAGGATTAGGTTTAGGGTTAGGGTTAGGTTTCGGGTGAGGGTTCGGGTGAGTGTTAGGTTTAGGGTTTGGGTGAGTGTTAGGGTTAGGGTTAGACTTACTTTGAGTGTGAGGGTTACAAAAAGGGTGAGGGTTAGTGTGAGGGTGAGGGTTTGGGTTATGTTTAGGATTATGTTTACTGTAAGGTTTAGGGTGAGGGTTAGAGTGAGGGTTAGGGTTAGGTTTAGGGTTAAGTTTAGGGTTAGGGTGAGGTCTAGGGTGAGGTTTAGGGTTACGGTGATGGTTAGAGTTAGGGTTAGGGTTAGGGTGAGGGTTAGGGTTAGGGTGATGGTTAGGGTTAGGGTTAGGGTTTGGGTGAGGGTGAGGGTGAGTGTTAGTTTTAGGATTAGGGTTAGGTTTAGGTTGAGGGTGAGTGTTAGTTTTAGGATTAGGGTTAGGTTTAGGTTGAGGGTGAGTGTGAGGTTGAAGGTGAGGGTTAGTGTAAGTGTTAGGGTTCGGGTTAGGTTTAGGGTGAGGCCTTGGGTTTGTGTGAGCTTTAGCGTGAAGGTCAGGATTAGATTGATGGTTTGGTTCAGGGTGATGTTTAGGTTGAGGGTGAGGGTGAAGTGAGATTGAGGGTTCGGGTGAGTGTTAGGTATAGTGTAAGGTTTAGGGTTAGGGTTCGGGTGATGGTTATTTTAGGGGTAGGGGTAGGGTTAGGGTGAGTGTTAGGCTTAGTGTGATGTTAGGGTTAGGGTTAGGGTTATGGTGAGGGTAACTGTTAGGGTGAGGGTTAGGTTGAGGTTGAGGCTTAGGGTTAGGTTTAGGGTTAGTGTGAGGTTTAGCGTTAGGAAGAGGGCTAGAGTGAGGTTTAGGGTTAGGTTTAGGGTGAGGGTGAGGGTGATGGTTAGGGTTAGGGTTAGGGTGAGGCTGATGGTGAGGGTGAGGGTGGGGTTTAGGGCTAGGGTTATTATTAGGGTTAGGATTAGGTTTAGGCTGAGGGCGAGGGAGAGTGTGAGGTTTAGGTTTAGGGTAAGGGTTAGGGTTATGATTAGGGTGAGGGCTAGGATGAGGTTGAGGGTTAGGGTGAGTTTGAGGGTGGGGTGAGGGTGAGGGTTTGGGTTAGGTAAGGCTTAGGGTTACGGTTAGGGTGAGGGTGAGGTTTAGGTTGAATGGTAGTGTTAGATTTGGGTGAGGGTTAGAGTTAGTGTGATGGTTAGGGTTGGGGTTATGGTTAGGGTGAGGGTGAGGTTAAGGGTTAGGGTGAGGGTTAGGGTGAGCGTGAGGGTTTGGGTTACAGTTAGGGTTAGGGTGAGAGTGATGGTTAGGGTTAGGGTTATGGTGAGGCTGAGGCTGAGAGTGAGGTTCAGTGTTAGGGTTAGGTTTAGGATAATGGTGAGGGTTAGGGTGAGGGTTAGTTAGGATTAGGGTTAGGGTTAGGGTGTGGGTGAGGTTTAGGTTTAGTGTGAGATTTAGGCTTAGGGTTAGGGTGAGAGTTAGTGTGAGGGTTAGGTTTATGGTTAGGTATAGGGTAAGGGTTAGGGTGAGGGTTAGAGTGAATTTTAGGGTTAGGTTTAGGGTTAGGGTGAGGGTAAGAGTTAGGGTGAGGTTTAGGTTTAGGGTTAGGGTTAGGGTTAGGGTGAGGGTGAGGGTTAGGGTTAGTTTTAGGATGGTAAGGGTGAGGGTGAAGGTGTGGGTGAGGGTTAGTGTTAAGTTTAGGGTTAGCGTTATGTTTAGGGTGAGGCCTAGGGTGAGGGTGAGGGTTAGGTTGAGGTTGAGGGTGACGGTGAGGTTTTGGTTAGGCAAGGGTTAGAGTTAGGGTTAGTGTGATTATTACGGTGAGGGTGAGTGTTAAGGTGAGGGTTAGGGTTAGGGTGAGGTTTATGGTTAAGGTTACGTTGATTGTTAGGTTTAGGGTGATGTTTAGAGTGAGGGTGAGTGTTGGGTTGAGAGTGAAGTTTCGGGTGAGGGTTAGGGTTAGTGTGAGGGTTGGATTCAGGGTTTTGGTGAGGGGAATGATTAGGGTTAGGGTGAGGGTTATGTTTAGTGTGAGGGTTCGCTTTAGGATTAGGGTTATGGTTAGGATTAGGTTTAGGTTAGTTTGAGGGTTAGGGTTAGTGTAAGGGTTAGGGTAAGGGTGAGGGTGAGGGTTAGAATTTGGGTTAGTGTTACGGTAAGGGTTAGGGTTTGTGTGAGTGTTAGGGTGAGGGTGAGGGTTAGGGTTAGGTTGATGATTAGGTTGAGGGTGAGGGTTAGGGTTAGGGTTAGGGTGAGGTTGAGGGTTAGGGTTAGAATTAGTGTTAGGGTTAGGTTTAGGCTGAGCATGAGGATGAGGGTTAGTGTTAGAGTTAGGGTTATCCTTAGGTTTAGGGTGAGGGTGAGGTTTAGGGTGAGGGTGAGGGTGAGGGTGAGGTTTTGGGATAGGTAATTGTTAGGGTGAGGGTTAGGGTGAGAATTAGGTTGAGGGAGTTGGTTAAGGTGAGGGTTAGGGTTAGGGTGAGGGTTATGGTGAGGGGTAGGTTTAGGGTTAGGGTGACGTTTAGGTTTAGTGTGAGGGTTAGGATTAGTTTTAGGGTTATGGTGAGGGTAAGGTTTAGTGTAAGGGTTAGGGTGAGGATGAAGTTTAGAGTTAGGGTTAGTTTTAGGCTTAGGTTTTAGGTTAGGGTTAGGTTGAGGGTTAGGGTTAGGGTGAGTCTTAATATTAGGTTGAGAGTGAGGGTTAGTGTGAGGGTTATAGTTAAGGTTAGTTTTAGCGTTAGTGTAAAGGTTAGGGTGAGAGTTAGGGTGAGGGTTAGGGTTAGGGTTAGGTTTAGGGTTATGGTGATGGTAAGGTTTAGGGTGAGGGTTAGGGTTAGGGTTAGGGTTAGATTTAGGGTTAGGGTTATGGTGATGGTAAGGTTTACGGTTAGGGTTAGGGTGAGAGTTAGGGTTAGTGTGAGGTTTAGGGTTAGGTTTAGAGTTAGTTTTAGCGTGACTGTAAGGGTTAGGGTGAGAGTTAGTATGAGGGTTAGGGTTAGGTTTATGTTTAGGGTGAGGGTTAGGGTTAGGGAGAGGGTTAGGGTGAGGGTTAAAATTAGGTTCAGGTTGAGGGGGAGGGTGATGTTTAGGGTTAGGGTTAGGGTTAGTGTGAGAGTGAAGTGGAGGCTGAGGATTAGGTTTAGAGTTAGGAATAGGTTTAGGTTTAGGTTTAGGCTGAGAGTGAGGGTGAGGGTAGGGTTAGGGTTAGAGTTAGGGTTAGGGTTAGGGTGAGGTATAGGGTTGGGGTTAGGGTGAGGGATAGGGTTAGTGTGAGGGTTAGGGTTAGGGTGAGGTTTAGGGTTAGTGTTAGTCTTAGGGATAGGGTTAGTGTTAGGTTTAGCGTGAGTGTAAGGGTTAGCTTGAGGGTTAGGTTGAGTATTAAGTTTAGCGTGAGGATTTGGTTTACTGTGAGCGTTAGGGTTAGGATTAGGGTGAGGCTGAGGGTGAGAGTGAGAGTTAGAGTTTGGGTTAGATTTAGGTTTACGGTGAGTGTTAGGGTGAGGGATAGGGTTAGGAATAGGTTTAGGGTTATGGTTAAGGTTATTGTGAGGGTGAGGGTTAGGGTTAGGGTGAGGGTTAGAGTTAGTGTGAGGGTTAGGGCTAGGGTTAGGGTTAGGGTTATGGTGAGGTTGAGGGTGAGGTTTAGGGTAAAGGTTAGGGTTAGATTGATGGTTAGGTTTAGGTTGATGTTTAGGGTGAGGGTGAGGGTTAGGGTAAGGTTGAGGGTTCAGGTGAGTGTAATGTTTAGTTTAACGTTTAGGTTTAGGGTTCGGGTGATGGCTATGGTAAAGTGTAGGGTTACGTTTAGGGTGAGGTTTAGGCTTAGGGTGAGTGTTAGGGCTAGGGTTAGGATTATGGTGAGGTTAAATGTTAGGGTGGGGGTTAGGTTTAAGGTTAGATTTAGGGTTAGGTTGAGGTTTAAGGTGAGGGTTAGTGTTAGTGTTAGGTTTAGGGTTAGGGTGAGGTTTAGGGTTAGGGTTAAGTTGATGTTTAGGGTTAGGCTGAGGGTGAGGGTTAGGGTTAGGGTGAGGGTGAGGGTTAGGGTAATATTTAGGTTTAGGGTGAGGGCTAGCATTAGGGAGAGGGCTAGGTTGAGGGTTAGGGTCAGGTTTAGGGTGAGGGTGAGGGTGAGGGTGAGGGTTAGGATTAGAGTTAGTTTAATGATTATGGTCAGGGTTAGGTTGAGGCTGAGGCTGAGGGTGAGTGTAAGGTTTAGGGTTAGGGTTACGGTTAGGTTTAGGTTTAGTTTTAGGCTGAGGGTGAGGGAGAGGGTGAGGTTTAGGGATAGGGTAAGGTTTAGAGTTATGTTTAGGATAAGGGCTAGGATTAGGTTGAGGGTAATGGTGAGGCTGACGGTGGGGGTGAGGGTGAGGTTTAGGGTGAGGGTGAGGGTGAGGGTTAAGTTTATGGTGAGGGTTAGGGTGTGGGTGAGGGGTAGAGTTAGGGTGAGGGTGAGGGTGAGGTTTAGGTTATAGTTAGTGTTAGGGTTAGGGTGAGGGTTAGGGTTAGGGTTAGGGTTATGGTGAGGCTAGGTTGAGGGTGAGGGTTAGGGTTACGGTTAGGTTTAGGATAATCGAGAGGGTTAGGATGAGGGTTAGGGTTGGGATTAGGGTTAGGGTTAGGGTGAGGGTGAGGGTGACGGTTAGGTTTAGGGTGAGGGTGAGGGTGAGGGTTAGTGTTAGTTTGATGCTGAAGGTGAGGGTGAGGGTGAGGGTGTGGGTCAGGTTTAGGATTAGGGTTAGGGTTTGGGTGAGGATGAGGGTGAGGGTGAGGGTGGGGGTGAGGGTGAGGGTTTGGGTTACTTAAGGGTTAGTGTTATGGTTAGGATGAGGGTGAGGGTTAGATTGAAGGGTAGTGTTAGATTAGGGTGAGTGATAGGGTTAGTGTGAGTGTTAGCGTTAGGGTTAGGGTTAGGGTGAGGGACAGGGTAAGGTTTAGGGTGAGGGTTAGGGAGAGGGGGAGAGTTAGGGTTACCTTTTGGGATAGGGTGAGGGTGAGGGTTAGGGTTTGGGTTAGGGTTAGGATAAGGTAAGGGGTAGGGTCAGGGTGAGGGTGAGTGTTATTGTTATCATTAGGTTTAGGGTGAGGGTGAGGGTTAGGGTTAGGGGTAGCGTTTTGGTGAGGCTGAGGGTGAGGGTGAGGTTTAGGTTTAGGTTTAGGATTATGGTGAGGGTTAGGGGGAGGGGGAGGGTTAGGGAGAGGGGGAGGTTTAGGTTTACCGTGTGTGTTTGGTTGAGGGTGAGAGTTAGGGTTAGGGTGAGGGTGAGGGTTAGGGTTAGGGTAGGGTGAGGTTTCGGGTAAGGGTTAGGGTGAGAGTTAGGGTGAGGGTTAAGGTTAGGGTTAGGGTTAGGGTAAGGGTTACGGTGAGGGTTAGAGTGAGTGTTAGGGTTAGGGTTAGGGTTAGGATGAAGGTTAGGGTGAGGGTGAGGGTGAGGGTTAGGGTGAGAGTTAGGGTTAGGGTGAGGGTTTGGTTTAGGGTTAGGGTCACAGTGAGGGTGTGGGTGAGGGTGAGGGTGAAGGTGTGAGTGTGGGTGAGGATTATTGTTAGGGTTAGGGTTAGCATTAGGATTAGGGTTAGGCCTAGGTTGAGTGTGAGGGTTGGTTTGAGGGTGAGGGTGACTATGAGGTTTTGGGTTAGGTAAGGGTTAGGTTTAGGGTTAGCATGAGGATTACCATGAGGGTGAGGTTTAGGGTGAGGTTTAGGGTTAGGGTGAGGGTTAGGGTTTAGGGTTAGGTTGATGGTTAGGGTTAGGGTGAGGGTTAGTGTTTTGGTTAGGGTTAGGTTGATGGTTAGGGTTAGGGTGAGGTTTAGTGTTAGTGTTAGGGTTAGGGTGAGGGTGAGGGTGAAGGTTAGGGTGAGGGTTAGGGTGAATGTGAGGGTTAGGTTTAGGGTTAGGGTGAAGGTTAAGGTTAGTGTGAGGTTTAGTATTAGGGTTAGGGTGAGAGTGAGGGGTAGGGTAAGGGTTAGGGTTAGGGTGAGGGTTACAGTGAGGTTAAGGTTAGGGTTGGGTTAGGGTAAGGCTTAGGGTGAGGGTTAGGGTGAGTGTTAGGCTTAGGGTTAGGGTTAGGGTGAGGGTTATAGTGAGGGTGTGGATTAGGGCTAGATTGAGGGTTAAGGTTAGGGTGAGGGTTAGGTTTAGGGTTAGGGTTAGAGTGAGGTTGAGGACGAGTGTTAGGGTTAAGATTCGGGTTAGGGTAAGTTTTAGACTAAGGGGGAGCTTGAGGGTGAGGATTACTGTTAGGGTTACGGTTAGGATGAGGCCTATGGTGAGGGTGAGGGTTAGGGTGGGTGTGAGAGTGAGATTGAGGGTTTGGGTTAGGTAAGGGTTAGGTTTAAAGTTAGGGTTAGGGTGAGGGTGAGGGTTAGGCTGAGGGTCAGTTTTATGGTGAGGGTTAGGCTTACGATTAAGTTGATGGTTAGGTTTTGGGTGATGTTTAGGGTGAGGGTGAGGGTTAAGGTGAGGATGTGTTTTCGGGTGAGGGTTAGGGTTAGTGTGAGGGTTATGGTTAGGATTAGGGTGAGGGTTATGTTGAGGGGTAGGGTTAGGGTTAGGGTGAGGGTTAGGGTTAGTGTGAGGGTTCGGGTTAGGGTTAGGGTTATGGTGAGGGAAAGGTTTAGGCTGAGGGATAGGGTGATGGTGAGGGTTAGGGTTAGGGTTAGCGTTAGGGTGAGGGTTAAAGTGAGGTTAGGGTTAGGGTTAAGGTTAGGATTAGGGTGAGTTTTAGGGTTAGGGTCCATGTGAGGTTTATTCTTAGGGTGAGGGTTAGGGTTAGGGTTACTGTTAGGCTGAGGGTCAGGGTGACGATTAGGGATAGTGTAAGGTTTAGGGTGAGGGTTAGGGTTAGGGAGAGGTTTAGGGTGAGGGTTAGGGTTAGTTTTAAGGTGAGGGTGATGGTGAGGGTGAGGATTAGGGTTAGGGTTAGAAATAGGGTTAAGTTTAGTTTTAGGCTGAGGGTGAGGCTGAGGGATAGGGTTAGGATTAGATTTAGGGTTAGGATTAGGGTGAGGGCTAGGGTGAGGGTGAGTGTAAGTGTGAGGGTTAGGGGGAGCGTGAGTGTGAGGGTTTGGGTTAGGAAAGGGCTAGGTTTAGGGTTAGGGTAAGGCTGAGGTTTAGGGTGAGGTGTACGGTTAGGGTTAGGGGGAGGTTTAGGGTTAGTTTTAGGGTTAGGGTTATGGTTACAATTAGGTTTAATTTGAGGGTAAGGGTTAGGGTGAGGGTTAGTGTGAGGGTGAGTGTTAGGGTTAGGGTGAGTGTGAGGGTGAGGGTTAGGTTTAGGGTTAGGTTGAGGTTTAGGGTGAGTGTGAGTGTGATGGATAGTGTTAGGGTTAAGTTTAGGGTGAGGGTGTAGGTTAGGGTTAGGTTTAGTGTTAGGGTGATATTAGGTTTAGGGTTAGGGTGAGGGTTAGGGTTAGGATGAGGGTTAGGTTTAGGGTTAGGGTTAGGGTGAGGATGAGGGTGAGCTTTAGGTTTAGGGTTAGGGTTAGTGTGAGGGTTAGGTTTAGGGTTAGTTTTAGGGTGAGGGTAAGGGTTAGTCTGAGGTTAACGCTGAGGGTGAGGGTTATGGTTATTGTTATGGTTAGGGTTAGGGTAATGGTTAGGGTAATGATTAGGGTGAGGGTGAAGGTTAGGGTGAGAGTTAAACTTAGGGGAAGGGTTAGGGTTAGGGTTAGGGTTTGGGTGAGGGTTAGGGTGAGGGTGAGTGTTGGGGTTAGGTTGAGGTTTAGGGTTAGGGTTAGGTTTAGGTTTAGTGTTAGAGTGAGGGTGAGGGTTAGGGTTAGTATTAGAGTTAGGATTAGGTTAGGCTGAGTGTGAGGGTGAGGGTTAGTCTTAGAGTTAGGGTTATCTTTAAGGTTACAGTGAGGCATAGGTTGAGGATGAGGTTTAGGGAGAGGGTGAGGCTGAGGGTGAGGTTTTGTGATAGGTAATTGTTAGAGTGAGGGTTAGGGTGAGGATAAGGTTGAGGGTGAGGGTTAAGGTGAGGGTTAGCTTTAGGTTGAGGTTTAGGGTTAGGGTTAGGGTCAGGGTAAGGTTTAGGGTTAAGGTGATGTTTAGGTTGAGGGTGAGGGTTAGGGTCAGTGTGAGGATTAAGGTGATGGGTAGGGTGAGAGTTATGGTGAGGGCTAGGGTTAGGTTTAGGGTTAGGGTTACTGTGAGTTTTAGGGTTAGGTTTAGGTTTATATTGAGGGTAAGGTTTAGGGTGAGGGTCAGGGTAAAGGTGAGGTTTAGGGTTATGGTTAGGGTTAGGTTTAGGGTGAGGGTTAGGTTTCGGGTGAGATTTAGGGTTATAGTGAGGGTTAGAGTTAGGGTTAGGATTAGTGTTAGGTTTGGTTTAGGCTGGGTTTGAGGGTGAGGGAGAGGGTTAGGGTTATGGTAGGGGATACGCTTATGGTTAGGGTGAGGGCTAGGGTGAGGGTGGGAGTTAGTTTTTGGTAAGGGATAGGGTTAGGGTGAGGGTGAGGTTTAGGGTGAAGGGTAGGGTTACGGTTAGGGTTAGGGTAAGGGTTAGGGTGAGGGTGAGGGGTAGAGTGTGGGTGAGGTTTAGGGTTAGATTTAGGGTTAAGGTAAAGGTGAGGGTGAGTGCTAGCTTTAGGAATAGGTTTAGGCTTAGGGTTAGGGTGAAGGTGAGTGTGAGGATTAGATTTAGGATTAGGGTTAGGGTTAGGGTTATATGTAGGTTGAGGGTTAGGTTTAGGGTTAGTGTGAGGGTTAGGGTTAGGGTTAGTTTTAGGGTGGGGTTGAGGGTGAGGGTGAGGGTTAAGGATTGGGTTAGGTTTAGGTTTAGAGTGAGGGTTAGTGTGAGTGTTCAGGTTAGTATTAGGGTTAGGGTTAGGGTTCAGGTGAGGGTGAGGTTGAGGGTTAGGTTTAGGGTTATGGTTAGGGTGAGCATGAGGGTTAGGGTTAGGTTTAGGGTGAGTGTTAGGGTTAGTGTGAGTGTTAGGGTTAGGATTAAGGTTAGGTTGAGGGTGAGGGTTATGGTAAGGGTGAGGGTGAGGGTGAAGGTGAGGGTTTGGGTTAGGGTTAGGATTTGCTTTAGGTTAAGGGTTAGGGTGAAGGTTAGGGTTAGGGTTAGGGTTAAGGTTAGGGTTAGGGTGAGGGCTAGGGTGAGGGTTAGGTTTAGGGTTAGTGTGAGTGTTAGGTTTAGGGTGAAGGTTAGGGTTAGGGTTAGGGTTAGTGTGAGGGTGAGCTTGAGGGGTAGGGTTAGGATTAGGTTTAGGGTTAGGTTTAGGCTGAGAATGAGTGTGAGGGTGACTGTGAGTTTTAGCGTAAGGTTTAGGGTTTGGGTTAGGATTAGAGTGTGGCCTCAAGTGCGGGCGAGGGTTAGGTTGAGGGTCAGGGTGAGGGTGAGTGTTTGGGTTAGGTAAGGTTTAGGGTTAAGTTTAGGGTGAGGATTAGGGTGAGGATGAGGGATAATGTGAGGGTGTGGGTTAGGGTGAGGTTGAGGGTTCAGGTGAGTGTTAGGGTTAATGTAAGTATTAGTGTTAGGGATCGGGTGATGGTTATGGTGAGGGGTAGGGTTTGGGTTAGGGTGATGTTGAGGCTTAGTGTGAGTGTTAGGGTTAGGGTTAGGGTTATGGTGAGGGTAAATGTTAGGGTAAGGGTTAGGTTGAGTGTGAGGCTTAGTGTTAGGGTGAGGTTTATGGTTAGGGTGAGGCTGAAGGTGAGGGTGAAGATGAGGATTAGGGTTAGGGTTAAGATTAGGGTTAGGATAATGGTAAAGTTTAGTGTGAGGGTTAGGGTGAGGGTTAGGGTTAGTGAGATGTTTACGGTGAAGGTGAAGGTTAGGGTTAGGGTGAGCGTTCGGGTTACGGTGAGGGTGAGGGTGAGGGTTAGGGTAGGCGTAGGGTTAGGGTTAGGGTGAGGGTGAGGGTTAGGGTTAGGGTTACGGTGAGGGTGAGGGTGAGGGTTAGGTTTAGGGTTAGGGTGAGGGTTAGGGTTAGGGTTAGGTTTAGAGTGGGGCTGAGGGTGACGGTGAGGGTTAGGGTTGTGGTTATGTTTAGGTTTAGGTTGAGGGTTAGTGTGAGGGTTAGGGTTAGGGTTAGGGTGTGCGTGAGGGTGAGGGTTAGTTTTAGGGTTAGGGTTAGGTTGAGCTTGAGTGTTAGAGTTAGGTTTAGGTTGAGTGTTAGGGTTAGTGTGAGTGTGAGTGTTAGGGTTAGGGTTAGGTTTAGGTTGAGGGTCAGGGTTATGGTAAGGTTGAGGGTTACGGTGAGGGTGAGGGTTAGGGTTAGGGTTAGGGTTAGGGTTAGGGTGAGGATTAGGGTGAGGGTGAGGGTTAGGGTGATGGTTAGTGTTAGGGTGAGGGTTAGGGTTAGATTTCGATTGAAGGTTACGGTTAGAGTGAGTGTTAGGATTAGGGTTAAGATTAGGGTCATGGTTATGTTGAGGGGTATTGTTAGTGTCAGGTTCAGGATTAGGGTTAATGTGAGTGTTAGGGTTGGGGTTAGGGTTATGGTGAGGGTAATTCTTATGGTGAGAGTTAGGGTGAGCGTGAGGGTTAGGGTTAGGTTTAGGGTTAGGGTGAAGTTTAAGGTGAAGGCTAGTGTTAGGGTGAGGATTAGCATGAGGTTAGGTTTAGGGTGAGGATTAGGGTTAGGGTGACAGGGTTAGGTTGAGGGTTAGGTTTCGGGTTCGGTTTAGGGTTAGGGTGAAGTTTATGGTGAGGTTGAGGATTAGTGTGAGTGTGAGGTTTCGGTTTCGGGTGAAGGTTAGGTTGAGGGTGAGGTTTAGGGTTATGTTGAGGGTTAGGGTGACGGTGAGGGTTAGGGTGAGGGTGAGGGTTCAGCTTAGAGTGAGGGTGTGCTTTATGGTTAGGGTTAATGTGAGGGTGAGGTTCAGGGTTAGCGTTAGGATTAGGGTTAGGGTTAGGATTAGGCTGAAGGTCAGGGTGAGTTTGAGGCTCAGGCTTAGGGTGATTGTTAAGGTTAGGGTTAGGGAGATATTTACAGTGATGATGAAGGTTAGGGTGAGGGTGAGCGTTCGGGTGAGGATGAGGGTAATGGCGTGGGTGAGTGGTAGTGTTAGGGTTAGGGTAAGGGTTAGGGTTATGGTGAGGGTGAGGGTTAGGGTGTGGTTGACTGTTAGGGTTATGATGAGGGTTAGGGTTAGGGTTAGGGTTAGGATAAGTGTAAAGTTTAGGGTGAGGGTTAGGTTGAGGGTTATGGTTAGGGAGATGTTTACAGTGAAGGAGAAGGTTAGGGTGAGTGTGAGCATT
Organism: Dipodomys merriami; assembly: GCF_024711535.1. Taxonomy (NCBI): domain Eukaryota; kingdom Metazoa; phylum Chordata; class Mammalia; order Rodentia; family Heteromyidae; genus Dipodomys; species Dipodomys merriami. The sequence continues at coordinate 277,553 of NW_027206322.1, read as the reverse complement.
CGGGTTGGGGTGAGGGTGAGGGTTATAGTTAGCTTTAGGGTTAGGGATAGGGTGCGGTGAGGTTTAGGGTTAGTGTGAGGGTGAGGGTTAGGGTAATGGTTAGGGTAAGGGTGAGCGTTAGGGTTAGGGTTAGGGTTAGGATTAAGGTTAGGGTTAGGGTTAGGGTGAGGTTGAGCGTGTGTGTGAGGTTTAGGGTTATGGTTAGGTTTATGGTAAGGGTGAGGGTGAGGGTGAGGGTTAGGGTTAGGACTAGGGTTAGGATTATGGTTAGGGTGAGGCTGAGTGTGAGGGTTAGATTTAGGGTTAGCGTTAGGGTGAGGGTTAGGTTTAGGGTGACGTTTTTGGGTAGGGTGAGAGTTAAGGTTAGGGCTAGGTTTAGGGTGAGGCTGAGGGTGAGGGTGAAGGTTAGGGTTTGGGTTAGGTTTAGGTTTAGGTTCAGGGTTAGTGTGAGGTTTAGGGTTAGGGTGAGGGTGAGGGTGAGGGTTAGTTTTAGGGTTAGGTTTAGGTTGAGCTTGAGTGTTAGGGTTAGGTTTAGGGCGAGGTTTAGGGTTAGTGTGAGTGTGAGTGTTAGGGTTAGGGTTAGGGTTAGGTTGAGGGTGAGAGTTTCGGTAAGGGTGAGGGTTAGGGTGAGGGTGAGCGTTAGGATTAGGTTTAGGGTAAGGGTTAGGTTGAGGGTTAGGATAAGGGGTAAGGTTAGGGTTAGGGTTTGGGTGAGGGCTAAGATGAGGGTTAGGTTTAGGTTGAGTGTTAGGGTGAGGGTAAGGGTTAGGGTTAGGGTAAGTGCTAGGGTGAGGGTTAGGCTTAGGTGAGGGTTAGGGTTAGATTTAGGCTGAGTGTGAGTTTAAGGGTGAGGGTGAGGGTTAGTGTAAGTGTTAGGGTTAGGTTTAGGGTTAGGGTGAGGCCTAGGGTGAGGGTGAAGGTTAGGGAGAGGGTGAGGGTGAGGGTTTGGGTTAGGTAAGGGTTAGGGTTAGGGTTAGGGTGAGGATTAGGGTGAGGGTGAGGGTTAGTTTGAGGGTTAGGTTTAGGGTGAGGGTTACGGTTAGGTTTAGATTGATGGTTAGGGTTAGGGTGATGTTTAGGGTGAGGGTGAGTTTTAGGGTGAGGGTTTTGGTTCGAGCGAGTGTTAGGGTTAGTGTAAGGGTTCGGGTTAGGGTTAGGGTGATGGTTATAGTGAAGGGTAGTGTTAGGGTCAGGGTGAGGGTTAGGGTTAGTGTGAGTGTTAGCGTTGGTGTTAGGGTTATGATGAGGTTAAATGTTAGGGTGAGGGTTAGGGTGAGTGTGTGGGTTACGGTTAGGGTGAAGTTTAAGGTGAGGTTTAGGGTTAGGGTTAGGATTAGGGTGAGGTTAGGGTTAGGGTGAGGGTTAGGGTTAGGGTGAGGTTTAGGGTTAGGGTGAGGGTTATGTTTAGGTTTAGGATTATGGTGAGGCTAAGGGTGAGGGTGAGGGTTAGGGTTCGGTTTAGGCTTAGGTTTAGGTTGAGGGTTTGTGTGAGGCTTAGGATTAGGGTTAGGGTAAGGGTGAGGCTGAGGTTTAGGTTTAGGGTGAGGATGAGGGTGAGTGTTAGATTTTGGGTTAGGGTTAGGGTGAGCGTGAGTGTTAGGGTTAGGTTTAGGTTGAGGGTTAGGTTTAGTGTGAGTGTGAGTGTTAGGGTTATGGTTAGGGTTAGGTTGAGGGTGAGGGTTAATGTTAGGTTTAGGTTTAGGGTATGGTTTAGGGTGAGGGGTAGGGTGAGGGGTAGCTTTAGGGTGAGGATTAGGGTTAGGGTTAGGTTTAGTATGAGGGTGAAAGTGAGGGTTAGGGTTAGGATGAGGGTTAGGGTTAGGTTTAGGCTGAGGGTGAGTTTGAGGGTGAGGGTGAGGATTAGTGTAAGTGTTAGGGTTAGGGTTAGTGTTAGGGTTAGGTTGAGGCCTAGGGTGAGGGTGAGGGTTAGGGTGAGGATGAGGGTGAGGGTTTGGGTAAGGTAAGGGTTAGTGTTAGGGTTAGGGTGAGGATTAGGATGAGGGTCAGTGTGAGTGTGAGGGTTAGATTTAGGGTTAGGGTTAGGGTGAGGTTTAGGTTTAGGGTGAGGTTTAGGGTTAGGGTAAGGGTAGGGGTTAGGGTAAAGATTATAGTGAGGGTGTGGATTAGGGCTAGGGTGAGGGTTAGGGTTAGGGTGAGGGTTAGGTTTAGAGTTAGGTTTAGAGTGAGGGTGAGGTTGAGTGTTAGGTTTAGGATTAGGGTTAGGGTTAGTTTTAGGCTGAGGGGTAGCTTGAGTGTGAGGATTACTGTTAGGTTTAGGGTGAGGCCTAGCGTGAGGGTTAGGGTGAGGGTGAGGGTGAGATTGAGCTTTTGGGTTAGGTAAGGTTTAGGTTTAAGTTTAGGGTTAGGGTGAGGATTAGGGTGAGGTTGAGGGTTAGGCTGAGGGTTATGTTTAGGGTGAGGGTTAGGGTTACGATTAAGTTGATGGTTAGGGTTTGGGGGATATTTAGGGTGAGGCTGAGGGTGAGGGTGAGGGTGTGGTTTCGGTTGAGGGATAGGGTTAGTGTGAGGGTTATGGTTAGGATTAGGGTGAGTGTTATGTTGAGTGGTAGGCTTAGGTTTAGGGTGAGGGTTAGGGTTAGTGTGAGGGTTCGGGTTAGGGTTAAAGTTATGGTGAGGGAAAGGTTTAGGGTGAGGGATATGGTTAGGGTGAGGGTTAGGGTTAGGGTTAGCGTTAGGGTGAGGGTTAAGGTTAGGATTAGGGTGAGTTTCAGGGTTAGGGTCAATGTGAGGGTTATTCTTGTCGTGAGGGTTAGGGTTAGGGTTATTGTTAGGCTGAGGGTGAGGGTGAGGGTTAGGGTTAGTGTAAGGTTTAGGGTGAGGGTTAGGGTTAGGGAGAGGGTTAGGTTGAGGGTTAGGGTTAGTTTTAAGGTGAGGGTGAGGGTGAGGGTGAGGATTAGGATTAGGGTTTGGAATAGGGTTAAGTTTAGGTTTAGGCTGAGGGTTAGGGTTAGGATAAGAGTTAGGGTTAGGATTAGGGTGAGGGCTAGGGTGAGGGTGAGTGTAAGGGTGAGGGTTAGTGGGAGGGGGAGTGTGAGGGTTTGGGTTAGGTAAGGGCTAGGGTTAGGGTTAGGGTAAGGCTGACGTTTACTGTGAGGGGTAGGGTTAGGGTTAGGGGGAGGTTTAGGGTTAGTGTGAAGGTTATGGTTATGGTTACAGTTAGGTTTAATTTGAGGGTAAGGGTTAGGATGAGGGTTAGTGTGAGGGTGAGGGTTAGGGTTAGGGTTAGTGTGAAGGTGAGGGTTAGGTTTAAGGTTAGGTTGAGGTTTAGGGTGAGGGTGAGTGTGATGGATAGGGTTAGGGTTAGTGTGAGGGTTAGGTTAAGGTTAGGGTTAGGGTGAGTGTAAGGGTTAGGGTGAGGGTAACACTGAGGGTGAGGGTTAGGGTTATTGTTATGGTTAGGGTTAGGGTAATGGTTAGGGTAATGATTAGGGTTAGGGTGAAGGTTAGAGTGAGAGTTAGGTTTAGGGGGTGGGTTAGGGTTAGGCTTAGGGTTTGGGTGAGGGTTATGGTGAGGGTGTGGGTTAGGGTTAGGTTGACAGTTAGGTTTAGGGTTAGGGTTAGTGTTAAGTTTAGGTTTAGGGTGAGGGTGAGTGTTAGGGTTAGGATTAGGGTTAGAATAAGGTTAGGCTGAGGGTGAGGGTGAGGGTTAGTGTTAGAGGTAGGGTTGTCTTTTGGTTTACAGTGAGGCCTAGTGTGAGGGTGAGGTTTAGGTTGAAGTTGAGGTTGAGGGTGAGGTTTTGGGGTAGGTAATTGTTAGCGTGAGGGTTAGGGTGAGGATTAGGTTGAAGGTGAGGGTTAAGGTGAGGGTTAGCTTTAGGTTGAGGGTTAGGGTTAGGGTAGGGTGAGGGTAAGGGTTAGGGTTAGGGTGATGTTTAGGTTGAGGGTGAGGTTTAGGGTGAGGGTTAGGTTTCGGGTGAGGGTTAGGGTTAGTGTGAGGGTTTGGGTGAGGGTTAGGGTGATGGTTATGGTTAGGGGTAGGGTTAGGGTTAAGGTTAGGGTTACTGTGAGGGTTAGGGTTAAGTTTACGGTTATGTTGAGGTTACGGTGTAGGGTGAGGGTTAGGGTAAAGGTGAGGTTTAGTGTTAGGGTTAGGGTTAGGTTTAGGTTTAGGGTTATCTTGAGGGTAAGGTTTAGGGTTTGGGTTAGGGTGAGGGTTAGATTTAGGGTGAGGGTTAGGGTTATTGTGAGAATTAGGGTTAGAGTGAGGGTTAGGGTTAGGGTGAGTCTTAGGTTTAGGTTTAGGCTGAGGTTGAGGGTGAGGGTGAGGGTTAGGGTTATGGTAGGGGATAGGGTTAGCGTTAGGGTGAGGGTTAGCATGAGGGTGAGGGTTACTTTTTGGATTAGGTAAGGGTTAGCGTTAGGGTAAGGGTAAGGGTGAGGTTTAGGGTGTGGGGTAGGGTTAGGGTGAGGGTTAGGGTTAGGGTTAGGGTTAGGGTTAGGGTTAGAGTGTGGGTGAGGTTTAGGGTTAGGTTTAGGGTTAAGGTAGGGATGAGGGTGAGGGTTAGGTTTAGGATTAGGGTTAGGATTAGGGTTAGGGTGAAGGTGAGTTTGAGGATTAGATTTAGGATTAGTGTTATGGTGAGGGTTAGGTTTAGATTGAGGTTTAGGGTTAGGGTTAGGATGAGGTTAGGTTTCAGATTAGGGTGAGGTTAGGGTTAGGATGAGGATTAAGTTTAGTGTTAGGGTTAGGGTGAAGATGAGGGTGAGCTTTATGGTTAGGGTTAGGGTTAGTGTGAGGGTTTGGTTTAGGGTTAGTGTTATTGTGAGGGTAAGGTTCAGGGTGAGGGTAAGGCTGAGGGTGAGGGTTAGGGTTATTTTTATGGTTAGGGTTAGGGTTATGATTAGGGTAATGATTAGGTGAGGGTGAAGGCTAGGGTGAGAGTTAGGCTTAGGGAGAGGTTTAGGGTTAGGGTTAGGGTTAGGGTTAGGGTAAGTGTGATGTTTAGGGTTAGGATGAGGTTTATGTTCCGGTTGGGATTTGGCTTAGGGTGTGGGTTTGGTTTAGAGTTATGTTGAGGGTTAGGGTGACGGTGAGGGTTAGGTTGAGGGTGAGGGTAAGGGTTAGCGTGAGGGTGAGGGTGAAGTTTAGGTTTAGAGTTAGGTTTAGGATGAGAGTTAGGCTTAGGGTGAGGGTTAGGATTATGGTTATGGTTAGGGTTATGGTGATGTTTAGGGTGATGGTGAGGTTTAGGGTGAGGGTGAGGGGTTCAGGCTCAGGTGAACTTTAGGCTGTGGGTAAGATTTAGGGTTATATTGAGGGTCAGGTTGACGGTGAGGGTTATGGTGAGGGTGAGGGTTAGGGTAAGGGTGAGAGTGAGGCTGAGGGTTAGGGTTAGTGTTAGGGTTAGGGTGAGGGTGAGGGTTAGGTTTAGGGTTAGCCTTAGGGTTAGTCTGAGGTTGAGGGTGAGTGTTAGGATTAGGATAAGGGTTAGAGTGAGGGTGAGGGTTAGGGTTAGGGTTAGGGTGAGGAATAGGTATAGGGTTAATCTTAGGGTTTCGTTGAGGGTGATGGTTAGGGTTAGGATTACGGTTAGGGTTAGGATTAGGCTGAGGATCAGGGTTAGGGTGAGGGTGATGGTTACGGTTAGTGTTAGGGTGAGGTTTAGGGTTAGGCTGATGTTTACGGTGAGGTTGAATGTTAGGGTGAGAGTGAGGTTTCAGGTGAGGATGAGGATTAGGATGTGGTTTAGGTTTACGGTTTGGTTTACAGTAAGGGTTACGTTTCGGGTGAATGTGAGGGTAAGGATGTGGTTGAGGGTTAGGGTTAGGGTGAAGGTTACAGTTAGGGTTAGGGTTAGGGTTAGGGTGAGATTGAGTGTTAGGGTGAGGTTGAGGGTTAGAGTTAGGGTGAGGGTGAGTGTTAGAGTAAGGGTTAAGGTTAGGGTTAGGTTTAGTGTGAGGGTGAGGGTGAGGGTGAGGGTTTGTTTTCGAGCGAGTGTTAGGGTTACTGTAAGGGTTAGGGTTAGGTTTAAGGTGATGGTTATGGTGAGGGGTAGAGTTAGGGTCAGGGTAAAGGTTAGGGTTAGTGTGAGTGTTAGGGTTGGGATGAGGGTTATGGTGAGGGTAAATGTTAGGGAGAGGATTAGGGTGAGGTTGAGGGTTAGGGTTAGGTTTAGGTTTAGGGAGAATTTTAAGGTGAGGGTTAGGGTTAGGGTTAGAATTAGGGTGAGGTTAAGGTTAGGGTTAGGGTTAGGGTTAGGGTTAGGGTGAGGCTGAGAGTGAGAGTGAGGGTTAGGGTTAGGATTAGGTTTAAGATTATGGTGAGGGTTAGTATGAGGGTGAGGGTTAGGGTTAGGGTTAGGGTTAGGGTTATGGTGAGGGTGAGGTTGAGGTTTAGGGTTAGATTGAGGATTAGGGTGAAGGTGAGGCTTAGGGTGAGGATGAGGGTTACGGTTAGGGTTAGAGTGAGGGTGAGGGTTAGGGTTAGGGTTAGGTTTAGGGTTAGGCTGGGGGGTAGGGTAAGGGTTTGTGTGAGGGTTAGGGCTAGTGTGAGTGCGAGGGTCATGGTTAGGGTTAGGGTTAAGGTGAGGGGAAGGGTTAGGGTCAGGGTGAGGGTTAGGTTTAAATTAGGGTTAGTGTGAGGATTAGGGTTAGGGTTAGGGTGAGGGTAAGGGTTAGGTTGAGGGTAAGGGTGAGGGTGAGGGTTAGGGTTATGGTTAGGGTTAGTGTTAGTGTGACGATTAGGGTGAGGGTGATGGTTAGGGTGAGGGTAAGGGTGAGGGTGAGGGTTAGGGTTATGGTTAGTGATAGTGTTAGTGTGGCGATTAGGGTGAGGGTGAGGGTTAGGGTGAGAGTTAGGGTTAGGGTGAGGGTTAGAGTAAGGGTTAGGGTTAATGTTTACGGTGATGTTTAGGGTGAGGTTGACGATTAGTGTCAGTTTGAGGGTTCGATTTTGGGTTCGGGTTCGGGTATGGATGAGGTTTAGGGTTAGAGTGAGGGTTAGGGTGACAGTGAGGTTTAGGGTCATGGTGCGGGTTACGGTTATGGTGAGGGTCAGGGTTAGGGTTAGGCTTAGGTTTCAGGTGAGGGTGAGGATTAGGGTGTGGGTGAGGGTTACGGTTATGGTGAGGGTTAGGGTTAGGGTTAGGGTTAGGGTAAGCATAAGGTTTAGGGTGAGGGTTAGGGGGAGTTATAGAGTTAGGGATATGTTTATGGTGAAGTTGAAGGTTAGGGTGAGGGTGAGCGTTCGGTTTAGGGTTAGGGTTAGGCTGAGAGTCAGTGTGAGTGTTAGGTTTAGGGTTAGGGTAAGTGTTAGGGTGAGGCTTAGGGTGAGTAGTAGGGTTAGGGTTAGGGTTAGGGTGAGTGTTAGGGTGAAGATGAGGGTTAGGTTTAGGGTGAGGGTTAGGCTTAGGGTGAGGGTAAGATTTTGGGTTAGGGTTAGGGCTAGGGGGAAGGGGAGGGTGAGTTTTAGGTTTCGGATTAGGGTAAGGTTAAGGTTTATGCTGAGGGTGAGGGTGAGGTTGAGGTTGAAGGTTAGTGTTAGGGTTAGGTTTAGGGTTAGGCTGAGGTCTAGGGTGAGGGTGAGGGTTAGTGTGAGCTTTTGGGTTAGGTAAGGGTTAGGTTTTGGTTTCGGGGGAGAACTAGGGTGAGTGTGAGGGATAGGGTGAGGGTTAGGGTTTGGGTGAGGGTTAGGGTTAGGGTTCAGTGATGGTTAGTTTTAGGGTGATGTCTAGGGTGAGGGTGAGGGTTAGGGTGAGGTTGAGTGTTCGGGTGAGTGTTAGGGTTAGTGTGAGTGTTAGGGTTAGGTTTAGGGTGAGGGTTATGGTGAGGGTAGCGTTAGGGTTAGGGTGAGGGTTAGGGTTAGTGTGAGTGTTTGGTTTATTGTTAGGGTTATGGTGAGGGTAAGGTTTAGGGTCAGGGTTAGGGTTAGGGTAAGGGTTAAGGTGAGGGTTAGGGTTAGGACAAGGTTTAGGGTTAGGTTTAGGGTGAGGATTAGGGTGAGAGAGAGGGTTAGTTGAGGGTTAGGGCTAGGATGAGGTTTACGGTTAGGGTGAGGTTTAGGGTTAGGGTGATGTTTAGGGTGAGTGTGAGCATTAGGGTGAGAGTGAGGGTTCATGTTTTGGTGAGGGTTTGGGTTTGGTTGAGGGATATTGTTAGGGTGATGGTGAGGGTTAAGGTGAGTGTGATTGTTAGGGTTAGGGTGAGGGTTAGGGTGAGGGTTAGGGTTAGAGTTAGGGTGATGGTGAGCGTGAGGGTTAGTGTTAGGGTTTTGTTGAGGGTGAGGTTTAGGGTTAGTGTTAGGGTTAGGGATAGGGTTAGGGTGAGGCTGAGGGTGATGGTGAGGGTTATCCTTAGGATTAGGTTTAGGTTTAGGATTAGGCTGCGGGTGAGGGTGAGGGTGAGGTTGAGGGTTAGTGTGAGGATTAGTGTTAGGGTTAGGGTTAGTGTTAGGGTGAGGGTAAAAGTTAGGTTTAAGATGAGGTTCAGGCTATTACAAATGGAGTTGCTTTCCTAATTTCAGCCACACTTTTCTCATTGTTTGCATACAGAAAGGCCATTGATTTTGGGGGGTTAATTTTATACCCTGCTACTTTGCCAAAGTTTTGAATTAGCTTGAGTAATTTGGGGGTGTAGTCTATGGGATTCTTTAAATACAAGATCATGTCTTCTGCAAAGAGGGAGAGTTTTATTTCTTCTTTCCCTATTTTGATCCGCTTTATGTCTGCATCTTGTCTTATTGCTGTAGCTAGGCATTCTAATACTATATTGAAGAGAAGTGGAGAGAGTGCATATCCTTGTCTTGTTCCTGAGTTAAGAGGAAATGGCTTTAGTTTTTCACCATCAAGTATAATGCTGGCTGTAGGATTGTCATATACAGCCTTTATTGTATTGAGGAATGTTCCATGGATTCCTAATTTTCCCAAAACCTTCATCATAAAGTGGTTTTGGATCTTGTCGAATGCTTTTTCTGCATATATTGTGATAATCATGTGGTTCTTATTCTTGCTCCTGTTGATGTGATGAATAATATTTATTGATTTGCGTATATTAAACCAGCTGTGCATCCCTGAAATGAATCCTGTTTGATCATGGTGTATGATTTTTTGGATGAATTGTTGAAGTCGGTTGGCCAATATATTGTTGAGAAGTTTAGCATCAATGTTAATCAAAGAAATGGTTCTATAGTTCTCTTTCTTTGATGAGTCCCTGCCTGGTTTTGGGATGAGGGTTATGATGGCTTCATAGAATCTGTTCGGTAGTGAACTTTCTCTTTCAATTTCATTGAAGAGTTGGAGGAATATTGGTGTGAGCTCTATTTGAAGGCCTTGTAGAATTCCGCTGTAAAACCATCTGGTCCTGGACTTTTCTAAGCTGGAAGGTCTCTTATTGCTGTTTCTATTTCAACACTTGATATGGGCCTGTTAAGCTGGTTTAACTCATCTTGGTTTAGTTTTGGCATGTCAATATTTGCAAGGAAAAGGTCCATTTCTGTCAAGTTCTCAAACTTATTACAATAAAGTTTTGAGAAGTATTCCCTTATAATGTTTTGAATCTTGGTTGGTTCGGTGGTTATATTTCCATTCTCGTCTCTGTGTTTATTTATTTGGGTGTGTTCTCTTCTTTTTCTGATAAGATTTGCTAAGGATCTGTCAATTTTGTTAATTTTTTTCGAAAAACCAACTCTTTGTTTTGTTGATTCTTTCTATAGTTTTTTTTTGGATTCTGGTTCATTTAATTCTGATTTAATTTTAATTATTTCTTTCCGTCTACTGGATTGGGGTTTATCTTGCTGCACTTTTTCAAGGAGGTTTAGATGTGTCATTAGATTGTTGGTTTCAGATCTCTCCAATTTGTTGATGTAGGAGCTCAGTGCTCTAAACTTGCCTCTGAGTACTGCATTTGCTGTGTCCCAGAGGAGCTGGTAATTTGTGTGTTCATTTTTGTTGAGTAGCATGAACATTTGAATTTCCTTTCTAATCTCTTCCATGACCCACTCGTGATTCAGGAGTGTGTTGTTCAGCCTCCATGTGATACCAGACTTTCTTAGGTGGCTTTTGGTGTTGAGTTCTAATTTTATTCCCTTGTGATCAGAGAGAATGCAAGGTATAATTTCAATGTTTCTGAATTTGGACAAGTTTGCTTTGTGGCCTAAAATGTGGTCTATTTTAGAAAATGTTCAATGTGCTGCTGAGAAAAACGTGTATTCTGATGCTGCTGGGTGAAATGTTCTGTAGATATCTGTTAAATCTAGTTGATCTATGCAGCTGTTTAGATCTTTGGCTTCTCTGATGAGTTTTTGCCGAGTTGATCTATCTAGTGGGGAGAGTGGTGTGTTAAAATCCCCAACAATTAATGTCTTTGGAGTTATATGGGATGTGAGGGAAAGAAGTGTTTCTTGGATAAATTTGGGTGCTCCATTTTTTGGCGAATAGATATTTAGAATTGTAATAACCTCCTGAAAGGGAAATCCCTTAATTAGTATGTAGCGACCTTCTTTATCTCTTCTCACGAGTTTTAATTTGAAGTCTATTTTATCTGATATTAGGATTGCAACTCCCGCCTGTTTATGGGGGCCTGTTTATGGGAGCAACTCCATTTGTAATAGCCCCACAAAAATAAAATACCTAGGAATTAAGTTAACCAAAGTTGTGAAGGATATCCGTGATGAAAACTTTAAAATCTTGAAAAAGGAAATCAACGCAGAACTTAAAAAATGGCAAAACCTCCTATGCTCCTGGATTGTAAAGATTAACATCGTAAAAATGGCAATACTTCCCAAGGCTATCTACAAATTCAACGCGATACCTATCAAAATTCCAACCTAATTATTCAAGGAAATAGAAGAGGCAATCCAAAAATACATATGGAACAATAAAAGACCCCAAATAGCAAAAACGCTCCTCAACGGAAAGAACACTGCCGGAGGAATATCAATACCAAATTTCAAACTCTACTATAAAGCCATAGTAATCAAAACAGCTTGATATTGACATAAGAACAGACCTCAGGACCAATGGAATAGAATCGAAAACCCAGAAATGAACCTACAGACCTATAGCCATCTCATCTTTGATAAGGGAGCTAAAACAATAGAATGGAACAAAGACAGCCTCTTCAGTAAATGGTGCTGGCAAAATTGGTTAACTACTTGTAGAAAAGTAAAGCTAGATCCTTATATATCACCCTGCACCAGAATCAACTCCAAATGGATCAAAGACCTCCAAGTCAAAGCAGACACTCTGAAAACATTACTGACTGGAATAGGAGAAAGCCTAGGTCTCCTTGGCTCAGGCCGAAATTTTCTGAATAGAGAACCGGGAATACAACAAATCAAAGTTTGGACAAATGGGATTGCATAAAGTTGCAGAGCTTTTGCGTGGCAAACGACATAGCTAGCAAGATCAATAGAAAGCCCACGGATTGGGAAAAGAACTTTACTAGTCATACAAAGGACAAGGGTCTCATATCTAAAATATACTTGGAACTCAAAAAATTAAACCCCCCAACAACAAATCCTCAAAGAAACAACGCCCAATAAACAAGTGGGCGAAAGACTTAAAGAGAAACTTCTCTGAAGTAGAAAGAAGAATGGCCAATAGACACATGAAGACATGCTCAACCTCCCTAGTCATAAAAGAAATGCAAATCAAAACAACATTGAGATACCACCTCACTCCAGTTAGAATGGCAAAAATCAAGAACTCTAACAACAACAGATGCTGGAGGGGATGTGGACAGAAGGGAACCTTACTTCATTGTTCGTGGGAATATAAACTTGTTCAACCACTTTGAAAAGCAGTATGGAGGTTCCTCAAAAGACTCCACATAGAACTCCCCTATGACCCAGCAATCCCACTTTTGGGCATTTACCCAATTGTTTACAAACAAGACCTCACTAAAGCTAGCAGTACAACTATGTTTATTGCAGCATTATTCACCATAGCTAAGATCTGGAACCAACCCAGATGCCCCTCAGTAGATGAATGGATCAAGAAAATGTGGTATATATACACAATGGAATTCTATGCCTCCATCAGAAAGAATGACATTGCACCATTTTTTAGGAAATGGAAAGACTTGGAAAAAATTATATTAAGCGAAGTAAGCCAGGCCCAAAGAAACATAGGCCCCATGGTTTCCCTTATTTGCAATATCTAGTATATATATGAGTTAAGCGGAAAAGGTCAGATAATGTGATGTTAGGAGATTGATCAATTAGATATGTATTTTAATGATTTTTTCTTTCATGCATGTGTTTCTAACGCATTTATAAGATTATTTCTTTGTTGCTTTGTATGTCCCTCCCCCACAGTAACCCCTGCTTGCACTTTATTTGATGGCAGTATAACCTGTGGAGGAGTTGGGGAAAAACAAGTCGCTTAAGGATACAGGTGGACCTGTTGCAACAATGAGAAGTACCATTTGTCATGTCCATAATGAGCTTTACAATGTTTGTGCGGGGGGGTGGGGGGCGGCAGAGGATTGGGACTGGGGGGAGAGGGGGGAGGCTGGGAAGGGATGGGAAGGATAAACAAAGGAGGATATTGTTGGGAGCCAAAAGTTAAGTCTCTCATACTTTATAGGCTTAACTATCTCACTGGAACAACCTGAGGCTGAGTTTACAGAATCCCACCTTTTCACCACGCCCTAAAGTAAACACCCTGCAGCTACTAAGGACCACCTTTTCACCCGCCCTAAATCTACTAACCACCACCTTTGCACCACGCCCTTAGTCCAAGCATATAAATACCCTTGTGTGAAAAATAAAAATTGGCAGCTTGATCAGAATCCTTGTCTTTCTGTCCTTCTTTGTATCTCTTGTCCCTTCATTCCTTCTCGGTTAGGTTCACTGCCCTCCTTGTAGTCCGCAGGTCGGGACAGGATGCTGCAATGCTTGGTAAGAAATGTACGCATTATCCTGCCCATGTAATTGTAACCCCTCTGTACAGTATGTTCACAAATAAAATAAAATAAAATAAAATGAAATAAAGAAAAAAAAGATGAGGTTTAGGGTGACCGTGTTGGTTAGAGTTTGGGTTAGGTTGAGCGTTAGGGTGAGGGTTAGGGTGAGGGTTAAGGTGAGGGGTAGGGTTGAGTTTAAGGTGAGGGTTAGGGTGAGTGTGAGGGTTAGGGTTAGGATGAGGATTAGGGTTTGGGTGAGGGTTAGGGTTAGGGTGAGTGTTAGGGTGAGGGTGGAGGTTACAATTAGTGTTAGGGTTAGGGTGAGCGATAGGGTGAGGGTTACAGTTAGGGTTAGGGTTAGGGTAAAGGTGAGGGTTAGGGTGAGGGTTAGGGTGAGGTTTAGAGTTAGTGTTAGGGTTAGGGTTCAGGTTAGGATGAGTGTGAGGGATGGAGTTAGGGTGAGATTTAGAGTTAGGGTGAGGGTTAGGGTTAGGTTTAGGGTAAAGGTGAGGGTGAAGGTTAGGGTTAGGGTGAGGGTTAGGGTTAGGGTTAGGGTGAGCATTTTGGTGAGGGTGAAGGTTAGGGTGAGATTTAGGGTTAGGGTGAGGTTTAGACTTAGGATTAGTCTGAGTGTTAGGTATACGGTGATGTGTAGTGTGAGGGTGAGGGTTAGGGTGAGGGTGAGAGTTCGGGTGAAGGAGAGGGTTAGGGTGTGGGTGCGATTTAGGATTAGGGTGAGGGTTATGGTGACGGTGTGGTTTAGCATGACAATGAGGGTTAGGGTTGTGTTAGGGTTAAGGTTAAGGTTAGGGTGAGGGGTAGGGTTAGGGTTAGGGTGAGGGTTAGGGTTAGGGTGAGGATTAGGCTTAGTGTGAGGGTTAGGGTTAGGTTTAGGTTGAGGGTAATTTTTAGGCTGAGATTTAGGGGGATGGTGAGGGTTAGGATTAGGGTTAAGGTTAGTGTGAGGTTTAGGGTTAGTGTTAGGGTTAGGGTTAGGTTGAGGTTTAGGGTTAGGGTGAGGGTTAGGGTGATGATGAAGGTTAGGTTGAGGGTGAGGGTTATGGTGATGGGTAGGGTTAGGGTTAGGGTTAGTGTGAGGGTAAGGGTCAGGGTTAGGGTTAGGTTTAGGGTGAGGGTAAGGGTTAAGGTGAAGTTGAGGGTTAGGGTAAGCGTTAGGGTTAGTGTGAGGATTAGGGTTAGGTTTAGGGTTAGGGTGAGGGTAAGGGTGAGGGTGATGGTTAGGTTATGGTTATGGTTAGGGTTAGGGTTAGGGTGAAGGTGAGGGTTCGCGTGAAGATGAGTGTTATAGTGTTGGTGAGAGTTAGGATTAGGCTGAGTGTTAGGGTGATGGTGATTGTTAGGGTGTGGGTGAGGGTTATAGTTAGGGTTAGGGTGAGGGTTAGGGTTTTCTTTAGGGTGAGGTTGACGATTAGTGTGAGGGTGAGGGTTCAGGTGAGAGTTAGGGTGTGGATGGGGTTTAGTGTTAGGGTGAGGGTTAGGGTGCCAGTGAGGGTTAGGGGGATGGGGAGGGTTACGGTTATGGTGAGGGTTAGGTTTAGGGTTAGGGTAAGGGCTAGTTTTACGGTGAGGGTTAGGGGGAGGGTTTGGGTGATTGTTAATGTTTGTGTTAGGGTTAGGGTGAAGGTTAGGGTGAAGATGAGGTTTAGGATTAGGGTGAGGTTTAGGCTTAGGGTGAGGGTTAGATTTAGGGATACGGTTAGGGGGAGGGGGGGTGAAGATTAGGGTTAGGATTAGGGTAAGGTTTAGGTTTATGGTGAGGGTGAGGGTGAGGGTGAGTGTTAGTGTTAAGGTTAGCGTTAGGGCCAGGGTGAGGTATAGGGTGATGGTTTGGGTTAGTTAAGTGTTAGGGTATGTTTTCTGGGGAGGATTAGGTTGAGTGTTAGGGTTAGGGTGAGGGTTAAGGTTTGTGTGAGGGTTAGGGTTAGTATTAGGGTGAGGTTAGCGTTAGGGTGATGTTTAGGGTGTGAGTGAGCTTTAGGGTGAGGGTTTGGGTTCAGATCCAGGTGTGGGTTAGGATGTGGGTGAGAGTTAGGTTTAGGGTGAGTTTTAGGGTGACAGTGAGGGTTTGGGTGAAGGTGAAGTTTAAGGTGAGGATTAGGGTGAGGGTGAGGATTATGGTTAGTTTTAGGGTTAGGGTGAGGGTGAGGGTTAGGGTTAGGGTAAGGGTTAGGGGTTGAGTGAGGATTAGGGTGAGGTTGAGTTTTAATGTGAGGGTTAGTGTTAGAATGAGGTTTAGGGTTAGGGTTACAAATAGGGTTAGGGTTAGGGTGATGTTTAGTGTGAGGCTTAGTGTTAGGTTGAAGGTTAGGATGACAGTGAGGTTTAGGGTGAGGGTGAGGGTTAGGTTAAGGTTAGGGTTAGGGTTAAGGTTAGGGTGAGGGTTAGTGTGAGGGGTAGGGTTAGGGTTCACGTGAGGGTTAGAGTTAGTTTGAGGGTTAGTGTTAGTGTGAGGGTAAGGATTAGTGTGAGGGTTAGGGTTAGGGTGAGGGTTAAGGTTAGGGTTAGTGTTAGGCTGAGGGTGAGGGTGAGGGTTAGGGTTAGGGTGAGGGTTAGGGTGAGGGTTAGGTTGAGGGTGAGGGTGAAGTTTCCTGTTAGGATTAGTGTTAGAGTTAGGATTAGGCTGATGGAGAGTGTTAGGGTGTGATGGAGGGTTAGGATTAGGCTGAGGGTCAGGGTGACGGTGATTTATAGGGTGCGGGTGAGGATTAGGGGTAGGGCTAGGGAGAGGGTTAGGGTTAGGGTTTGGATGAGGGTTACGGTTATGGGTAGGGTTAAGGTTAAGGTGAGGGTTAGCGTGAGGGTTAGGGTTAGGGTGAGCTTTAGGGTGAGGTAAAGGTTAGGGTGAGGTTAGGTTGAGTGTGAGGGTTAGGGTTAAGGTTAGGGTTAGGGGTAGGATTAGGGTTAGGGTAAGGGTTTGGTTTAGTGTGAGGTTTTGAGATAGAGTTAGGCTTAGAGTTAGGGTGACGGTAAGGGTTAGGGTGAGGTTAAGAGTGAGAGTTAGGGTGAGGTTTCGCTTTAGAGTTTGGGTAAGGGATAGGGTTAGGGTTAGGGTTAGAGTTAGGGTTACGTTTAGGGTGAGGGTGAGGCTGAGGGTGAAGGTGAGGTTGAGGGTTATGGTTAGGGTTAGGTTGAGTGTGAGGGTGAGGGTTAGGTTTAGTGTGAGGGTTAACATTAGGGTTAGGTGTAGGCTGAGGGTCAGGGTTGGGGTGAGGGTTAGAGAGAAAGTGAAGGTTAGGGTTAGTGTTAGGGTGAGGGTTAGGTTTAGGTTTAGGGTTAGGGTGAGGTTTGGGGTGAGTGTTATGTTGGGTTAGGGTGAGGGTTAGAGTGAGGGTGAGGGTTAGGGTTAGGGTGATGGTTAGGCTTAGGGTGAGGTTTTGGTTTAGGGTTAGGGTTAGGGTGAGGGTGAGGGTTAGGGTTATGGTTAGGGTGAAGTTGAGGGTGAGCATTAGGATTAGGGTTCGGGTTAGATTTAGGCTGAGGGTGAGGGTGAGGGTGAGGTTTACGTTTAGTGTTAGGGTGAGGGCGAGGGTGAGGGTGAGGGTTAGTTTGAAGCTGAGGGTGAGGGTGATGGTTTGGGTTAGGTAAGGGTTAGGGTTAGGGTTAGGGTGAGGATTAGGGTGATGGTGAGGGTTATGGTGAGTTTTAGGTTCAGGGTCTGTATTAGGGTTAAGGTTATTGTAAGGTTAGGGTTAGGGTGATGTTTAGGGTGAGGGTGAGGGTTAGGGTGTGAGTGAAGGTTAGGATTAGGGTTAGTGTTAGGGTGCCGGAGAGAGTTAGGGTTCGGGTGAAGGTTAGGGTGATGTTTAGGGTGAGGGTGAGGGTTAGGGTAAGAGTTAGAGTGAGGATGAGAGTGAGGTTTAGAGGTAGGCTAAGGTTTAGGTTTATTTTTAGGGTGAGGATTAGTGTGAGGGGGAGGGTTAGGGTGAGGATTAGGATGAGGGTGAGGTTTAGGGTGAGGATGAGTTTTAGGGTTAGTTTTAGAGTTAGGGTTAGTGTGAGGGCTAGGGTGAAGGTGAGGGTTATGTTGAGGGTTAGGTTGAGGGTGAGGGTTAGGGTTAGGGTAAGGGTTAGGATTAGCATGAGGATTAGGGTGAGGGTGAGGGTTAGGTAAGGATTAGGGTTAGGGTTAGGGTTAGGATTAGGGTGAGGGTTAGGGTTAGAGTGATGTTTAGTGTCAGAGTTAGGGTTAGGGTGAGGGTTAGGGATTGGGTTCGGATGAGGGTTTGGGTGTGGGTGAGGATTAGGGCTAAGGTTAGGGTTAGGGTGAAGATAGAGCTATGGTGAGGTTGAAGGTTAGTGTTAGGGTTAGGGTTAGTGTGAGGTTTAGGGTTAGGGTTAGGGTGAGGGTGAGGGTGAGGTTTAGGGTTAGCATGAATGTTAGGGTGAGGTTTAGGGTTAGGGTTAGGGCTGGGGTGAGGTTGACGGTTAGGGTTAGGGTAAGGGTGAGGGTTAGTGTTAGGGTGAGAGCTAGGGTTAGGGTAATGGTTAGGGTGAGGGTGAAAGTGAGGTTTAGGTTTAGGGTTAGGGTGAGGGTGAGGGTGAGGGTTATCCTTAGGATTAGGGTTAGGTTTAGGATTAGGCTGAGGGTGAGGGTGAGGGTGAGGTTTAGGGTTAGTGTGAGGATTAGTGTTAGGGTTAGGGTTAGTGTTAGGGTGAGGGTAAAAGTTAGGTTTAAGATGAGGTTTTGGATGACAGGGTGGGTTAGAGTTAGAGTTAGGTTGAGGGTGAGGGTTAGTGTTAGGGTGAAGGTTAGGGTGAGGGTTAGGTTGAGGTGTAGGGTTAGGTTTAAGGTGAGGGTTAGGGTGAGTGTGAGGGTTAGGGTGAGGATTAGAGTTTGGGTGATTGTTAGGTTTAGGTTGAGTGTTAGGGTGAGGGTGTGGGTTAGAATTAGGGTTAGGGTTAGGGTGAGATTTAGGGTGGGGTTTATGGTTAGGGTTAGGTTTAGGGTAACGGTGAGGGTTAGGGTGAGGGTTAGGGTGAGGGTAAGCATTAGGGTTAGGGTTAGGGTTAGGATCAGGGTGAGGGTTAGGGTCACGGATAGGAATAGGATGAGTGTTAGGGTGAGGGGGAGGGTTAGGGTTAGGGTAAGGGTTAAGGTTAGTGTGAGTGTTAGGGTTAGGTTTAGGGTTAAGTTTAGGCTTAGCTTTAGGGTTAGGGTGCAGGTAAGGCTTAGGGTGAGGGTTAGGATGAGGGTGAGGGTTAGGGTTAGGGTGAGGGTTAGAGTGATGTTTAGGGTTAGGTATGGGTTAGGGTAAGGCCGACGTTTAGGGTGATTGTTCAGGTTAGGTTTAGGGTGAGTGTTAGGGTGAGGGTAAGGGTGAGGGTTTAGGTTAGGGTGAGAGTTACGGATTGGGTTAGGGTTAGGTTGAGGTTTAGCGTGAGGTTTAGGTTTAGGGTTAGTGTGAAGGTTAGGGTTAGGGTGAGTTTGAGGGTGAGGAATAATGTTATGGTGAAGGTTAGGCTGAGGGGTATGGTTTAGGTGAGGGTTAGGTTGAGGTTTAGGGTTAGGGTTTGGGTAAGGCTTAGGTGAGGGTTAGGTTTAGGGTTAGAGTTACGCTTAGGGTAAGTGTAAGGGTTAGGGTCAGTGTTAGGATGAGGGTGAGGGTGAGGGTTATGGTGAGGGTTAGTGTGATGTTTAAGGTTAGGGTTAAGGTTAAGGTTAGGGATAGGGTTAGGTTTAGTGTTAGGGTGAGGGTTAGGGTGAGGGTAAGGATTAGGTTGAGGGTGAGGGTGAGGGTGAGTGTTAGGGTGTTGGTGAGGGTTAGGGTTAAAGTGAGTATTAGGGTGATGGTGAGTTAGAGGGTTAGATTTAGGGAATGGGTTAGGGTGAGTGTTAGGGTTAAGGTTAAGTTTAGGGTTAGTGTTAGGATTAGGGTTTGGGTGAGTGTTAGTGTTAGGGTTAGGGTTAGGGTAGGGTGAAGGTAAGGTTTAGGGTGAGGGTTAGGTTTAGGCTGAGGGTGAGGGTGAAAGTGAGTGTTAGTGTTAGGTTTAGAGTTAGGGTGAGTGTAAGGGTTAGGGCTAGGTTTAAGATGAGGGTTAGGGTGTGGGGTAGGATTAGGGTTAGGGTGAGGGGGAGGGGGAGGGTGATGGTGAGGATTTCGTTTACTTAAAGTTTAGGTTTAGGGTTAGGGAGAGGATTAGGGTTTGGGAGAGGGTTAGGGTGAGGGTAAGTGTTAGGGTTTGGGTGAGGTTAGGGTTAGGTTGAGGGTGAGGGTTTCATTTAGGTAAGGGTTATTGTTAGGGTAAGGGTTATGGTTATTGTTAGGGATAGGTTGAGGATTAGCGTGAGAGGTAGGGTTATGGTTAGGGTGAGTGTTAGGGTTAGTGTGAGGATTAGGTTTAGGGAAAGGATTAGGGTTGTGGTGAGGGTAAGGGTTAGGGTGAGGTTTAGGATGAGGATGAGGTTTAGAGTGAGGATGAGGGTGAGGGTTAGGTTTTGGATTAGTGTTATCGTTAGGTTTAGGCTTACTGTGAGGGTGAGGGGTAGGGTGATGTATTGTGTTGGGGTTAGGTTTAGGGTGAGGGTGAGGGTTAGTATGAGGCTTAGGTTAACAGTTAGGGTTAGGGTTTGGGTGAGTGTCAGTATGAGGGTGAGGCTTAAGATTCGGGTTAGGGTTAGGGTTAGGGTGAGGGTGAGGGTTAAGGTTAGGTTTAGGAGGAGGTTTTTTGTGAGGGGTAGGGTTAGGGTTAGTGTGAGGGTTAGGGTTAGTGTGAGGTTTAGGGTTAGTGTTATGGTTAGGGTTACCGTGAGGGTAAGGGTAAGGGTGAGGGTTAGGATGAGGGTGAGGGTTAGGCTTAGGTTGAGGGTTAGCGTGAGAGGTAGGGTTATGGTTAGGGTGAGGTTAAGGGTTATTGTGAGGTATAGGTTTAGGGTTAGGGTTAGGTTGAGGGTAAGTTTTAGGGTGAGGGTTAGGATGAGGGTGAGGGTTAGGGTGAGGGTTAGGGTTAGGGTGAGGGTTAGGGTTAGGGTGAGGGTTAGGTTGAGGGTAAGGTTTTGGGTGAGGTTTAGGGTGAGGGTGAGGGTTAGGGTTAGCTTTAGGGTTAGGGTGAGGTTTACGTTTAGGGTTAAGTTTAGAGTTAACTTGAGGGTGAGTGTGAGGGTTAGAGTTAGGATTAGTGTTAGGGTTAGGTTTAGGCTGATTGTGAGGGGGGGTGTGAGGGTGAGGGTTACGGTTAGGGTGAGGGTGAGGGTTACGTTTAGGGTGAGGGTAAGGTTTAGAGTGAGGGTTAGGGTTAGGGTCAGCATTAGGGTGAGGGCTAGGGTGAAGATGAGGGTTAGGGTTAGGATTAGGTATAGGATAAGTTTTAAGGTTACGGTTATGGTTAGGGTGAGTGTTAGGCTGAGGGGTAGGTTTAGTGTTATCATGAGGGTTACGTTTAGTGTGAAGGTTAGGGTTACGGTTACGGTTAGGTTTAGGTTAGGGTGAGGGTTGGGTTTAGTGTGAGGGTTACGGTTAGGTTTAGCTTTAGGGTTAGGTTTAGGTTTATTCTGAGGGTGAAGTTGAGGGTGAGGGTGAGGGTTAGGGTTAGGGTTAGGTTAAGGGTGAGGGTAAAGGTGAGGGTTACGGTTAGGGTTAGGGTGAGGGTTAGTGTGAGTGTAAGGTTTAGGGTGAGGTTTCGATTTAGGGTGAGGGTTAGGTTTAGGTTGAGGGTTAGGGTAAGTTTGAGGGTAAGGTTGACGGTGAGGGTAAGGTTTAGGGTGAGGATTAGAGTGAGGGTTAGGTTTAGGGTTAGGATTAGGGTTAAGGTGAGAGTTAGGGTAAGGTTGAGGGTTAGGTTTAGTGGGAGGGTTAGGGTTAGGGTTAGGTTTAGGGTGAGGGTGAGGATTAGGGTTAGGGTTAGGGTGAGGTTTAGGGTTAGGGTTGGGGTTAGGGTGAGGGTTAGGGTTAGGGTTAGGGATAGGTTTAGGGTGAGGATTAGGGACAGGGTTATTGTTAGCTTTGGAGTTAGGGTGAGGGTGAGGGTTAGCGTAAGCCGGAGGGTGAGGGTTAGGGTTAGGATTAGTGTTAGCGTTAGGGTTAGGCTGAAGGTAAGCGTGAGTGTGGGGGTGAGGGTTACAGATAGGGTTAGGGTTAGGATTAGGGTGAGGGTGAGGTTTAGTGTGAGGGTTAAGGTTAGAGTTAGTGTTAGGCTGAGGGTAAGGGTTAGGGTGAGGGTTAGAGTGAGGGTGAGGGTTAGGGTTATCGTTAGGGTGAGGGGTAGAGTTAGGGTTAGCATTAGGGTTAGGGTGAGGATAAAGTTTAGGGTTAGGGATAGTGTGAGGTTTAGGGTTAGGGTTAGGGTGAGGGTGAGGATTAGTATTAGGGTTAGTGTTAGGCTGAGGGTGAGGGTGATGGTGATGTTTAGGGTTAGGTTTAGGGTGAGGGTGAGGGTAAGGGTTAGGGTTAGGGTTAGGCTTAGGGTGAGGGTTAGGGGTAGGGTTAGGGTGAGGGTGAGGGATAGGGTTAGGGTAAGGGTGAGGATTAAAGTGAAAGTTAGGTTTAGGTGAGGGTGAGGTTTAGTGTGAGGTGAAGGATTAGGGTGAGGTTTAGGGTGAGGTTGAGGGTTAGGCTTACGGTTATTGTTATGGTGAGGCATAAGTTGAGGGTGAGGGTTTGGGTTTTGGTTAGAATAAGGGTTAGTGTGAGGGTGAGGTTTAGGGTTAGGGTGAGGGTGAGGGTTAGGGTTAGGGTTAGTGTTAGCTGAGGGCTAGGGTAAGGTTGAGGGTTAGGGTTAGGGTTAGGGATAGGGTGAGGTGTAGGGTTAGGTTTAGGGTTAGTGTGAGGGTTAGACTCAGGGATAGGGTTAGGGTTAGCATGAGGGTTAGGTTTAGTGTGAGGGTTAGGATTAGGGTTAGGGTTAGTGTTAGGGTGAGGGTTAGGTTTAGTTTGAGGGTTACAGTTAGGGTTCAGGTTAGGGTGAGGGTAAGGTTTAGGGTGAGGGTGAGTGTCAGGGTTAGTATTAGGGTTAGGGTTAGGTTAGGTTTAGGGTGAGCGTGAGGGTGAGGGTTAGGGTTAAGTTTAGGGTAAGTTTTAGGGTTAAGGTGAGGGTTAGGTATAGGGTTAGTGTTAGGGTGAGGGTGAGGATGAGGTTGAGGGTGAGCGTGAGGGTGAGCGTTAGGGTTAGGATTAGTGTTAGGTTTAGGTTTAAGCTGAGGGTGAGTGTGATGGTGAGGGTTAGGTTTAGGGTTAAGTTGAGGGTTAGGGTTAGTGTGAGGGTAAGTGTGAGGGTGAGGGTAAGATTTAGGGTAAGGATTAGGGTAAGGGTGAGTGGTAGTGTTAGGGTTAGGATTAGGGTGAGGGTTAGGGTAAGGGTGAGGAATAGGTTTAGTGTGAGGTTTGGGGTTTGGGTTAGGGTTAGGGTTAGGTGGAGAGTGAGGATTAGTGATAGGGGTACTGTTAGCTTTAGAGTTAGGGTGAGGGTGAGGGTTAGGGTGAGCCTGAGGGTTAGGGTTAGCGTTAGGATTAGTGTTAGGGTGAGGGTTAGGCTGAAGGTAAGGCTGAGGGTGGTCGTGAGGGTTACAGATAGGGTTAGGGTTAGGGTTAGGGTGAGGGTTAGGGTTAGAGTTAGTGTTAGGCTGAGTGTAAGGGTTAGGGTGACGGTTAGGGTTAGTGGTAGCATATGGGTTAGGGTTAGGGTGAGGGGTAGGGTTAGGGTTAGAATTAGGTTTAGGGTGAGGATAAGGATTAGGGTTAGGGATAGTGTGAGGTTTAAGGTTAGGGTGAGGGTGAGGGTGAGGGTGAGGGTGAGGGTTAGGGTAAGGCTTAGTGTTAGCCTGAGGGTGAGGGTGAGGGTGAGGTTTAGGGTTAGGTTTAGGGAGAGATTAATGGTTAGGGTTAGGATTAGGCTTAGGGTGAGGCTTAGGGTTAGGGTTAGGGTGAGGTTGAGGGATAGGTTTAGGGTAAGGGTGAGGATTAAAGTGAAAGTTAGGTTTAGGTTAGGGTGTGGGTTAGTTTGAGGGTAAGGGTTAGGGTGAGGGTGAGGGTTAGGGTTAGGGTTATTCTTATATTGAGGCGTAGGGTGAGGGTGAGGGTTAGGGTTTCGGTTCGAGTAAGGTTTAGTTTGAGGGTGAAGGTTAGGGTTAGGGTTAGGGTTAGACTGAGGGTTAGGTTCAGGGTGAGGGTTAGGTTTAGGGTGAGGGTGAGGTTTAGTGTTTGGGTTAGTGTTAGCTTAGGGCTAGAGCAATGTTGAGGGTTAGGGTTAGGGTTAGGGATAGGGTGAGATGTAGGGTTAGGGTTAGGGTTAATGTGAGGGTTAGACTCAGGCATTGGGTTAGGGTTAGCGTGAGGGTTAGATTTAATGTGAGGGTTAGGATTAGGGATAAGTTTAGTGATAGGGTGAGGGTTAGGTTTAGTGTGAGTGTTAGGGTTAGGGTTCAGGTTAGGGTGAGGGTAAGATTTCGGGTGATGTTTAGGGTGAGGGTGAGTGTTAGCGTTAGTGTTAGGATTAGGGTGAGGGTGAGGGTGAGTGTTATGGTTAAGATTAAGGTGAGCGTTAGGGTTAAAGTGAGGGTTAGGATTAGGGTTAGTGTTAGGGTGAGGGTGAGGATGAAGTTGAGGGTGAGCTTGAGGGTGAGGGTTAGAGTTAGTATTAGTGTTAGGTTTAGGGTTAGGCTGAGGAAGAGTGTGATGGTGAGGGTTAGGTTGAGGGTTAGGTTGAGGGTTAGGGTTAGTGTGAGGCTAAGTGTGAGGTTGAGGGTAAGATTTAGGGTGAGGATTAGGGTGAGTGTGAGAGTTAGTGTTAGGGTTAGTATTAGGGTGAGGGTTAGGGTAAGGGTGAGGAATAGTTTTAGTGTGAAGTTTAGGGTTAGAGTTAGGGTAAGGTTTAGGGTTAGGATTAGGGATAGGGGTATTGTTAGCTTTAGAGTTAGGGTGTGGTGAGGGTTAGGGTGAGCCTGAGGGTGAGGGTTAGGGTTAGGATTAGTGTTAGGGTTAGGGTTAGGCTGAAGGTAAGGGTGGGGGGGGAGGGTTACAGATACGGTTAGGGTTAGGGTTAGGGTGAGGGTTAGGGTGAGGGTGAGGGTTAGGGTTATCGTTAGGGTGAGGGGTAGGGTTAGGGTTAGCATTAGGGTTAGGGTGAGGATAAGGATTAGGGTTAGAAATAGTGTGAGTTTTAGGGTTAGAGTTAGGGTGAGGGTGAGGGTGAGGGTGAGGGTTAGGGTTAGGATTAGTGTTAGGGTGAGCACGAGGGTAAGGGTGAGGGTTAGGGTTAGGGTTAGGTTTAGTGTGAGGTTTAGGGTTAAGGTTAGGGTTAGGTTTAGGGTTAGGATTAAGGATAGGGGTATTGTTAGCTTTAGAGTTAGGGTTAGGGTTAGGGTGAGCCTGAGGATGAGGGTTAGCGTTACTATTAGTGTTAGGGTTAGGGTTAGGCTGAGGTAAGGGTGAGGGTGGGGGTGAGGTTTACAGATAGTTTTAGGGTTAGGGTGAGGGTGAGGGTTAGGGTTAGTGTGAGGGTTAGGGTGAAAATGAGGGTTGTGGTGAGGGTGAGGATTAGGGTTAGGGTTATGGTGATGGTTAGGGTTAGGGTTAGTGTTAGAGTGAGGGTTCGGATGAGGTGTAGGATTAGGGTTAGGTTGAGAGTTAGGATTAGTGTGATGTTTAGGGTTCAGTTTAGGGTTCGGGTTAGGGTGAGGGTAAGGTTTTGGGTGAGGTTTAGCGTGAGGGTGAGGGTTAGGGTTAGGGTGAGGTTTAGGTTTAGGGTTAAGGTTAGAGTTAGCTTGAGGGTGAGTGTGAGGGTTAGTGTTAGTGTGAGGTTAGGGTTAGTGTTAAGGTTAGGGTTACGGTGAGAGTAAGTGTTAGGGTGAGAGTTAGTATGAAGGTGAGGTTTAGGGTTAGGGTTAGGGTGAGGGTTAGGTTGAAGGTGAGGGCTAGGGTGAGGTTGAGTTTTAGGGTGAGGTTTAGGGTGAGGGTTAGGGTTAGGTTTAGGGTGAGGGTGAGGGTTAGGGTTAGAGTAAGGGTTAGGGTGAGTGTGAGGGTGAGGGTGAGGTTTAGAGTTAGGGTTAGGGTTAGTGTGAGGGTAGGGTGAGGGGTAGGTTTAGGGTTAGGGTTAGGGTTAGTGTGAGCGTTAGGTTTAGGGTTAGGGTTAGTGTGCGTGTTAGGTTTAAGGTTAGGGTGAGGGTTAGGGTTAGGTTTAGCGTAGGGTAAGGGTGAGCGGGAGGGCGAGGGTTAGGATTAGGTTTAGGATTAGGGTTTGGGAGAGGGTGGGGGTTAGGTTTAGGGGTAGGGTTATGTTTAGTTGAGGGTTGGGGTGATGTTTCGGTCTAGTGTTAGGGATACGGTTAGGGTGAGTGTTAGGGTTATTGTGTGGGGTAGGGTTAGGGTTAGGTTTTTGGATTGGGTAAGGGTAAGGGTTAGGGTGAGTGTTAGGGGGAGGGTGAGGTTTAGACTAAGGGTTAGGATAAGGATTAGGTTCAGGATGAGGGTGAGTGTTAGGGTTATTGTGAGGGTTAGGCTGAGGGGTAGGTTAGAGTTATAGTTAGGGTTAGGGTGGGGGTGAGGGTGAGGGTGAGGGTTTCGGTTAAGTAAGGGTTAGGTTTAGGGTTAGCCAGAGGATTAGGGTGAGGGTGAGGATTAGGGTGAGGGTTAGGGTTAGGGATAGGTTGAGGGTTAGCGTGAGGTGTAACCTTAGGGTTAGGGTGTGGGTTATGGTTAGGGTTAGGGTGAGGGTGAGGGTGAGGGATAGGGTCAGGGTAAGGGTTAGGGTGAGGGTGAGGGTTAGTGTGAGGGTTAGGTTTAGGGTTAGGGTGAGGGTGAGGGTTAGATTTAAGGTTATGTTTAAGGTGATCGTGTGGGTTAGTTTGAGGGTGAGGGTTCCCGTGAAGGTAAGGGTTAGGGTGTGGGTGAGGGTTAGCGTTAGGGTGAGGGTTACAGTGATGGTGAGGATTAGGGTGAGGTTGAGAGATAGGGTTAGTGTCAGGGTTACAGTTAGGGTTAGGGTGAGGTTGAGGGTTAGGGTGTGGATTAGTGTTAGGCTGAGGGTGAGGGTGAGGGAGACGGTTAGGATTAGTCATATGGTGAGGGTGAGTGTTAAGTTTAGGGTTAGGGTTAGGCTTAGGGTGAGGGTTATGGTTGGGGATAGGGTTAGGGTTAGGTTTAGGATTAGGGTGAGGGTGAGGGTTACGGATAGGGTTAGGATGAGGATGAATGTTAGGGTTCCGGTTAGGTTTAGGGTGATTGTGATGGTGAGTGTTAGGGTTAGGGTTAGCGTAAGGGTGAGTGTGAGTGTGAGATTTAGGTTTAGGGTTAGTGTTAGCTTTAGGGTTAGGCTTAGGGTGAGGGTGAGGGTGAGGGTGAGGGTTAGGGTTAGGGTGAGGTTTAGGATTAGGGTTAGGGTGAGGGTTAGGGTTATTGTGACTTTGAGGGTTAGGGTGACGGTGAGGGTTAGGGTGAGGTTAAGCGTTAGGGTTAGGGTGAGGGTGAGGTTTTACGTTAGTTTGAGTGTGAGGGTTAGGGTTAGGGTTAGGGTGAGGGTTACGGTTAGGGTTAGGGTGAGGTTAGGCTTAGGATGATGGTGAGGGTGATGGTGAGGATTAGATTTAGCTTGAGGGTCAGTTTTAGGGTTAGGTTAAGAGTTCGGTTTAGGGAGATGTTTATGGTTAGGGTTCGGGTGAGGTTTCGAGTGAGGGTGAAGTTTAGGGTGTGGTTGAGGGTGAGGGTGAGGGTGAAGGTTAGGATTACGGTTAGTGTTAAGCTGAAGGTGAGGGTGAGGGAGAGGGTTAGGGTTGGGATTAGGGTGAGGGTGAGGGTTAGGCTTAGGGTGATGTTTTGGGTTAGGGTTAGGGTTACTGTGAGGTGAGGGTGAGGGATAGTGTTAGGGTTAGGGTTAAGGTTCTGTGAGGGTGAGGGTGAGAGTTAGGTTTAGGGTTAGTCTTAGGTTTAGGTTTATGCTTAGGGTGAGGGTGAGGGTTAGGGTTAGGGTGAGGGTTAGGGTTAGGTTTAGGGTGTAGGTTATAGTTAGTGTGATGTTTAGGGTGAGGGTGTGTGTTAGTGTGAGGGTGACTGTTCCGGTGAGGGTAAGGGTTATGGTGTGGGTGAGGGTTAGCTTTAGGGTGAGGGTTAGGGTGATGGTGAGGGTTAGGGTGAGGTTGAGCGATAGGGTTAGGATTAAGGTGAGGGTTAGTGTTAGGCTGAGGATGAGGGTGAGGGAGAGGGTTAGGGTTAGGCTTAGGGTGAGGGTGAGTGTTAGAGTTGGGGTTAGTGTTAGGCTTGGGGTGAGGTTTAGGGAGAGGGTTAGGTTTAGGGTTAGGGTGAGGGTGAGGATGAGGGTGAGGGTTAGGGTTGGGGTTAGGTTTAGGGTGATTGTGACGCTGAAGGTTAGGATTAGGGTTAGGGTTAGAGTTAGGGTGAGGGTTAGGCTTAGCGTGAGGGTGAGGGTGATGGTTAGGGTTAGGGTGAGGTTTAGGTTTAGGTTTAGGGTAAGGTTTAGGGTTAGGGTGATGTTTAGGGTGAGGGACTACGTTAGTGTGAGGGCGAGTGTTCGGGTGAGGGTGAGGGTTAGGGTGTGATTGAGGGTTAGGTTTAGGGTGATTGTTATGGTTAGGGTGAGGGTTAGAGTGACGGTGAGGGGTAGGGTGATTATCAGGGTTAGGATTAGAATTAGGGTGAGGATGAGAGTTTGGGTTAGGGTTAGGGTGAGGGTTAGGATTAGTGTGAGGGTTAATTTTAGAGTTAGGGTCAGGGTTATTTTAAGGATAATTGTTAGGATGAGGTTTAGGGTGAGGGTGAGTTTTAGGGTTAGCGTTATGGTTAGGGTGAGGGTTACGGTGAGGGTTAGTGTGAGGGTTAGTGTTAGGGTTAGGTTTCTGGTGAGCGTGAGGGTTAGGGTATGGTTTAGGGTTAGGGTTAGTGTTAAGGGAGGGTTAGATTTGGGTTAGGGTTAGAGTTAGGTTGAGGGTTAGAGTTGGGTTTGGGTTAGAGTTAGGGTGAGGATGAAGGTGAGTCTTAGGGTTAGGATTAGGATTAGGGTGAGGGAGAGGGTGAGGGTTAGGATTGGGGTTAGTGTTAGGCTGAGGGTGAGGGTGAGGGTGAGGTTTAGGGTTAGGATTAGGGTGAGGGTGAGAGTTAGGGTTAGGGTTAGAGTTAGGGTGAGGTTGAGGGATAGGGTTAGCATAAGTTCGAGGATTAAGGTGAAAGGGTTAGGTTTAGGGTGAGGGTTAGGGTCAGGGATAGGTTGATGTATATGGTGAGGGTGTGGGTTAGTGTGAGGGTTAGGGTTAGGGTTAAGGTTAGGGTAACCATGAGAGTGAGGGTTAGGGTTAGGGTGAGGGTTGGGGTGATGGTGAGGTTTAGCGTGAGGTTGAGGTTTAGGGTTAGGGTTAGGGTGAGTGTTAGGGATATGTTGATTGTTAGGGTTAAAGTTCCGTTGAGAGTTAGGGTTAGGGTTAGGGTTAGGGTGAGGGTTAGGCTTAGGGTAAGGGTGAGGGTGAGGGTGAGGGGTTAGGTTTAGGGTGAGGGTTAGGGTTAGAGTTAGGGTGAGGGTTCGGTTTAGGGTGATGTTTATGATTAGGGTTCTGGTGAGGGTGAGGTTTAGGGTGTGGTTGAGGGTTTGGGTTAGAGTGAGGGTTAGGGTGACAGTAAGGGTGAGGGTTAGAATTAGGGTTAGTGTAAGCTGAGGGCTAGGGTGAGGTTGAGGTTTAGGGTTAGGGTTAGGATTAGTGTGAGTGTTAGGCTCAGAGATAGGGTTAGGGTTAGCGTGAGGGTTAGGTTTAGGGTGAGGGTGAGGGTGATGGTTAAGGATTTTAGGCTGAGCATTGGGGTTAGGATGAGGGTTAGTGTTAGGGTTAGTGTTAGGGTGAGGGTGAGGTTGAGGCTTAGGGTGAGGGTGAGGGTGAGGGTTAGGGTTAGATTTAGAGTGCGGGTAAGGGTTAAGCTTCGTTTAAGGTTGATAGTGAGGGTTAGGTTTAGGGTAAGGTTGAGGGTGGGGGTGAGTGTTAAGGTTAGGCTTAGGTTTAGGGTTAGGGTGATGGTTAGGTTTAGTGTGAGGGTTAGGGTTAGGGTTAGTGTTAGGGTTAGAGTGAGGGTTAGGGTTGGGCTTAGGGTGAGGTTGATGGTGAGGGTTCGGTTTAGGGTAAGGTTGAGGGTGGGGGTGAGGATTAAGTTTAGGCTTAGGGTTAGGGTTAGGGTGATGGTTAGGTTTAGTGTGAGGGTTAGGCTTAGGGTTAGGGTTACGGTTACGTTGTGGGGAAGGGTTAGGGTGTGGTTTATGGTGAGCGTGAGGGTTTGGGTTAGGGTGAGGGTTAGGGTTAGTGTGAGGGTTAGGGTTAGGGTTAACTTTAGGGTTAAGGTGAGGATAAGGATTAGGGTAAGGGATGGTGTGAGGTTTAAGGTTAGGGTTAGGGTGAGGGTGAGGGTGAGGGTTAGGGTGAGGTTTAGGGTTAGGGTAAGGGTGAGGGTGTGGGTGAGTATTAGGTTTAGGGTTTGGGTTTACCTTTGGGTGAGTGTTAGGTTTAGGGTTAGTCGTAGGTTTAGGTTTAGTCTTAGGGTGAGGGTGATGGTTAGGGTTATGGTGAGGTTGAGGGTTAGGTTTAGGGTTAGGGTTAAGGAGAGGTTGAGGGTTAGGTTTAGGGCTAGTGTTAGGCAGAGGGTGAGGGTGAGGGAGAGGGTTAGGATTAGTCATACGGTGAGGGTGAGTGTTAAGGTTAGGGTTCTGTTTAGGCTTAGATTGAAGGTTAGGGTTAGGTTTAGGGTTAGGTTTAAGTTTAGGGTGAGGGTGAGGGATAGGGTTAGGGTGAGGGTGAGGGTCAAGTTTAGGGTTAGGGTTAGGTTTTAGGGTGATTATGTTGGTGAGGGTTTGTGTTAGGTTTAGAGTTACCGTAAGGTTGAGGGTGAGTGTGAGATTTAGGTTTAGGGTTAGTGTTAGGTTTAGGGTTAGGCTTAGGGTGAGGATGAGGGTGAGGGTGAGGGTTAGGGTTAGGGTGAGGTTTAGGATTAGTGTTAGGGTGAGGGTTAGGTTTAAATTGAGTGTTAGGGTGACGGTGAGGGTTAGGATGAGGTTGAGCTTAGGGTTAGGGTGAAGGTGATGGTTAGGGTTAGGTTGATTGTGAGGGTTAGGGTTAGGGTTAGGGTGAGTGTTACTGTTAGCCTTAGGGTGAAGGTTAGGCCTTGGATGAGGGTGAGGGTGAGGGTGAGGATTAGATTTAGCGTGAGGGTTAGTTTTAGGGTTAGGTTAAAGGTTCGGTTTAGGGGGATGTTTAGGGTTAGGGTTTGGGTGAGGTTTCGAGTGAGGGTGAGTTTTAGGGTGTGGTTGAGGGTGAGGGTGAGGGTGAATGTTAGTGTTACAATTAGTGTTAGGCTGAAGGGGAGGGTGAGAGGGTTAGGTTTAGTTTTAGGGTGAGGGTGAGGGTTAGGCTTAGGATGAGGGTTTCAGTTAGGGTTAGGATTACTGTGAGGGTGAGGGTGAGGGATAGTGTCAGGTTTATGGTTAAGATTCGGGTGAGTCTGAGGGTGAGAGTTAGGTTTAGGGTTACCTTAGGTTTAGGTTTATGCTTAGGATAAGGGTGAGGGTTAGGGTTAGGGTGAGTGTTAGGGTTAGGTTTTGGGTGTGGGTTAATTAATGTGATTTTTAGGGTGAGGGTATGGGTTAGTGTGAGGGTGAGTGTTCGGGTGAGGGTAAGGGTTATGGTGTGGTTGAGGGTTTGCTTTAGGGTGAGGGTTAGGATGAGCGTTACGGTTAGTGTCACGATGAGGGTCAGGTTGAGGGTGAGGGTGAGGATTAGGTTTAGGGTTAGGTTTAGGGTGAGGGTAAGGGTAAGGGTGAGTGTTAGGGTGAGGATTAGTGTTAGGTTTGAGTAAGGGTGAGGGTGAGGGTGAGGGGTAGTGTTAGTGTTAGTGTGAGGGTGAGAGTGAGGGTTAGGATTAGGGTGAGGGTTAGGGAGAGGGTTAGTGTGAGGGTTAGAGTTAGGGTTAGGATGAGGGTGAGGGTTAGGGTGAGGGAAAGGGTAAGGGTGAGTGTTAGTGTGAGGGTTAGTGTTAGGTTTAGGGTTAGGGAGAGGGTTTGGTTGAGGGTGAGGGTGAGGATTAGGTTTTGTTTAAGGGTTAAGTTTAGGGTTAGGGTTAGGGTGAGGGCTAGAGTGAGGGTGAAGTTTAGGGTGAGGGTGAGGCTTTGGGTTAGGTAAGGTTACGGTGAGGATTAGGGTGACAGTGAGGGTTAGGGTGAGGGTTTGATTCAGGGTTAGGGTAAGGGAAAGGGTTAGGATGAGGGTGAGGGATAGGGTTAGGGTAAGGGTGAGGATTAAGCTGAAAGTTAGGTTTAGGTTAGGTGAGGGTTAGTGTGAGGGTAAAGGTTAGCGTGTGGGTTAGGTTGAGGGTGAGGGTTAGGCTTAGAGTTATTGTTATGGTGAGGCGTAGGGTTAGGGTGAGAGTTAGGGTTTTGGTTAGAGTGAGGGTTACTGGGAAGGTTTGGTTTATGGTTAGGGTTAGCCTGAGAGTTAGGTTCAGGGTGAGGGTTAGGGTAAGGTTGAGTGTTAGGGTGAGGGTGAGTGTGAGGGTTAGGATTTGGGTTATTGTTAGCTGAGGGCTAGGGTGAGTTTGAGGGTTAGGGTTAGGGTTAGGGATAGGGTGAGGTATAGCATTAGGGTTAGGATTAGTGTGAGGGTTAGGCTCAGGGGTAGGGTTAGGGTTAGCATGAGGGTTAGGATTAGTGTGAGCGTTAGGGTTAGGGTGAGGGTAAGGGTTCAGATGAGGGTTATGGTGAGGGTGACTGATAGGTTTAGTATTAGGGTTAGGGTTAGGGTGAGGGTTAGGGTTAGGGTTAGGTTTAGGGTGAGGGTGAGGGTGAGGGTTAGGGTTAAGTTTAGGGTGAGCTTTAGGGATAGAGTGAGGTTTAGTGTTAGGGGTAGTGTTAGGGTGAGGGTGAGGTTGAGGTTGAGAGTTAGGGTGAGGGTGAGGGTTAGGGTTAGGATTAGGGTTAGGCTGAGGGTTAGGCTGAGGGTAAGTGTGATGGTGAGGGTTAGGTTTAAGGTTAGATTGATGGTTAGGCTTAGTGTGAGGGAATGGGTGAGGGTGAGGGTAAGGTCTAGGGTGAGGATTAGGGTGAGGGTGAGGGTTAGGGTTATGGTGAGGCTTAGGGTGAGGTTGAGGTTTAGAGTTATGATTAGGGTGAGGGTTAGGGATAGGTTGAGTGTTCGGGTTAAGGTTAGGGTGAGGATTAGTGTTAGGGTTAGCGTTAGGGTGAGGGTTAGTCTTAGGGACAGGGTTAGTGTGAGGGTGAGGGTTAGGTTTAAGGTGAGGGTTAGGGTTAGAGTTAGGGTGAGGGTTCGATTAAGGGTGAAGTTTATGATTAGGGTGAGGGGGACGGTTCTGGTGAGGGTGAGGATTAGGGTCTGGTTGAGCGTTAGGGTTAGGGTGAGGGTTAGGGTGACGGTGAAGGTGATGGTTAGGGTTAGGGTTAGTGTTAGCTGAAGGCTATGGTGAGGTTGATGTTTAGGGTTAGGGTTAGGGATAGGGTGAGGTGTAGGATTAGAGTTAGGGTTAGTGTGAGTGTTAGGCTCAGGGGTAGGTTTAGGGTTACCATGATGTTTAGGTTTATTGTGAGGGTTAGGGTTAGTGTTAGAGTTGGTGTCAGGGTGACGGTTAGGTTTAGTATGAGTGTTAGGGTTAGGGTTAGGGTTAGGGTGAGGGTAAGGATTCGGGTGAGGTGGAGTGTGAGGGTGAGTGTTAGCGTTAGTATTAATGTTATGGAGAGGTTTAGGGTGATGGTTAGGGTTAGGGTTAGGTTTAGGGTGAGGGTGAAAGTGAAGGTTAGGGTTTTTAGGGTGAGCGTTAGGTTTAGGGTGAGGGTTAGGGTTAGAGTTAGTGTTAGGGTGAGGGTGAGAGTGAGATTGAGGGCTAGGGTGAGGGTGAGGGTGATGGTTAGGGTTGGGTTTAGAGTGAGGGTGAGGGTTAGACTGAGGGTAAGGTTGATGGTGAGGGTTAGGTTTAGGGTTAGGTTGAGGGTTAAGGTTAGTGTGAGGGTGAGGGTGAGGGTGAGGGTAACATTTAGGTTGAGGATTAGGGTGAGGGTGAGCGATAGGTTTAGTGTGAGGGTTAGGGTTAAGGTTAGGGTTAGGGTGACAGTGAGGATTAGGGTTAGGGTTAGGGAGAGGTTTAGGGTTAGGGTTAAGTTTAGAGTGAGGCTTAGGGTTAGGGTTAGGTTTAGGGTGAGGTTTAGCATTAGGGTTAGGGTTAGGGTTATTGTTAGCTTTAGAGTTATGTGAGGGTTAGGGTTAGGGTGAGGGTGTGGGTTAGGATGAGGGATAGGTTGAGCTTTAGGGTTAGGGTTAGATTTAGGGTTAGTGTGAGGGTTAGGGTGAGGGTAAGGTTTAAAGTGAAGGTTAGGGCGAGAGTGAGGGTTAAATTTAGGGTTAGGGTTAGGGTAAGTGTGAGGGTTAGGATTAGGGTGAGGGTGGGGGTAATTGTTAGGCTGAGGGTGAGTTTGAGGGTGAGGGTTAGGATTAGGGTAAGGGTTAGTGTGAGGTCTAGGGTGAGGTTTATGGTTAGGGTTCAGTTTAGGGTTAGGATGAGGGTTAGGATGAGGGTGAGGCTGAGGATGAGAGTTAGGGTTAGGGTAAGGGTTAGGGTTAGGGTTAAGGTGAGGATTAGGGTGAAGTTTAGGCTGAGGGTTAGGGTTAGGGTGAGGTTTAGGTATAGGATTAGGGCAAGGGTTAGAGTTAGGGGATGTGTAAAGTGAGGGTGAGGGTTAGGGAAAGGGTGAGGATTAGAGTTCAGGTTAACCTTATGCTGAGGGTTAGGGTTAGGGTTAAGGTTAGGATGAGGTTGAGGGTTAGGGTTAGAGTTAGGGTTAGGTTGAGTGTTAGGGTGAGGTTTAGTGTGAGTTTTAGGGTTAGAGTCAGAGTTAGAGTTAGGGTTAGGGTGAAGGTGAGGTTTAGGGTTAGGTTTGGGGTTTCAATTAGGGTGAGGCTGAGGTTGAGGAATAGGGTTAGGATTAGGGTTAGGATTAGGGTGAGGGTTACAGTGATGTTTAGTGTTAGGGTTCATGTTAGGTTGCGGGTGAGGTTTAGGGGGAGTGTTAGTGTTAGGGTTAGGGTGAGGGTGAGGGTTAGGCTGAGGGTAAGGGTGAGGGTGAAGGTTAGGGTGAGGGTTAGGGTTAGAGTTATTGTGAGGGTTAAGGTTAGGGTGAGGATAACTTTTACGGTGAGGGTTTGGGTGAGGTTTAGTGTAAGGTTTAGGTTAAGGTTTAGAGTGAGTTTGAGGGTGAGGAATAGGGTTAAGGTGAGACTTAGGCTGAGCAGTAGGGTTAGGGTGAGGGTAATGGTTAGAGTTAGGGTTTAGGGTGAGTATTAGTGTTAAGTTTAGGGTTTGGGTGAGGGTTAGGGTGTATGGTACGGTTAGGGTTAGGGTGAGGTTTAGGGTTAGTATGATGGTTAGGTTTAGGTTTACGGTTAGGGTGAGGGTAAGGGTTAGGGTGAGTGTTAGGATGAAGGTTAGGGTTAGATGAAGGTTAGAGTTATGGTTAGGGTGATGTTTAAGTTTAGGGTTAGGTTGAGGGTTAGGATGAGGGTTAGGATTAGGGTTAGGTTTAGGTTTAGGATGGGAGTTAGGGTGAGGATAAGGTTTTGGTTGAAGATTTGGATTACGCTTAGGGTTAGGGTGTGGGGTAGGGTGAGGCTTAGATTTAGGGTTAGGGTTAGGGTTAGGGTGAGGGTGAGGATGAAATTTAGGTTTAGGATTAGGTTTATGGTTAGGCTTAGGCTGAGGGTGAGGGTATATATGAGGGTGAGGGATAGAATTGGGTTTAGGGTTAGGGATAGGTTGAGGTGTAGCATTAGGGTTAGGGTTAATGTGAGGGTTACTTTCAGGGTTCGGGTTAGGGTTAGCGTGAGGGTTAGGTTTAGTGTGAGGGTTAGGGTTAGGTTTAGGGTTAGTGTTAGGTTGAGGGTTAGGTTTAGTGTAAGGCTTAGGGTTAGGGTTAGGGTTAGTGTGAGGGTAAGGGTTCGGGTGAGTGTTCGGGTGAGGGTGAATGTTAGCATTAGTATTAGGGTTAGGGTAAGTGTTAGGGTGAGGGTCAGGGTTAGGTTTAGGTTGAGGGGGAGGGTGAGGGTGAGGGTTAAGTTTAGGGTGAGTGTTATGGTTAAGGTGAGGGTTAGGGTTAGGTTTAGTGTAAGAGTGAGGGTGAGGGTGAGGTTGAGGTTTAGGGTGAGGGTGATGGTGAGACTTAGTGTTAGGATTAGGGTTACGGTTAGGGTTAGGCTGAGGGTGAGGGTGATGGTGAAGGTTAGGTTTAGGGTTAGGTTGAGGGTTAGGCTTAATGTGAGGGTAACGGTGAGTGTGAGGGTAAGGTTTATGTTGAGGATTAGGGTAAGATTGAGGGTTAGTGTTAGGGTTAGGGTTAGGTTGAGGGTTAGGGTAAAGGTGAGGGATAGGTTTAGTGTGAGGGTTAGGGTTAGTGTTCGAGCTAGCATGCGGGTGAGGTTTAGGGTTAGGTTTAGGGTGAGGGATAGGGTTAGGTTTAGGTTTAGGGGGAGGGTTAAATTTACGGTGAGCATGAGGGTGAGGGTTAGGGTAACGATTAGGGTTAGGGTTAGGGTTAGGCTGAGGGGAAGTGTGAGGGTGGAGGTGAAGGATAAGGTAAGAATTAGGGTTTGGGTTAGGGTGATTGTTAGGTTTAGTGTGACAGTTAGGGTTAGGGTAAGAGTTACGGTTAGGTTAAGGATAAGGGTGAGGGTTTGGGTTAGTCTGAGGGTGAAGTTTATGGTTAGGGTGAGGGTTAGGGTGAGGATGAGGGTTAGGGTGAGGGTGAGTGTTAGAGTGAGGGTGAGGGTGACGGTGAGGTTTAGCGTTAGGGTTACTGTTAGACTGAAGGTGAGGGTGAGGGTGAGAGTTAGGTTTAGGGTTAGTCTTAAGTTTAGGTTTAGGCTTAGGGTGAGGGTGAGGGTGAGGGTGATATTTAGAGTGAGAGTGGGTGTTAGTGTGAGGGTGAGTTTTCAGGTGAGGATAAAGGTTAGGGTGTGGATGAGGGTTAGCTTTAGGGTGAGGGTTAGGGTTAGGTTAAGGGTGAGGTTTATGGTGAGGGTTAATGTTAGCTTAGGGTGAGGGTTAGGGTTAGGGTAAGGGTTACGGTGAGGGTTAGGTTTAGGGTTAGGGTGAGGGTTAGGATTAGGGTTAGGGTGAGGGTTAGGGTGAGGGGTAGGTTTAGGATTAGGGTGATGGTGAGTGTGAAGGTTCGGGTGGGGTTTACAGTTAGAATGAGGGTTAGGATTAGGGTTAGATTTACTTTGAGGGTTAGGGTGAGGGGTAGGGTAAGGATTAGGTTTAGGGTTAGGTTTAGGGTTAGCTTAAGGGTGAGGTTTAGGGTGAGGGTTAGGGTTAGTGTTAAGGGTTAGGGTTTGGGTGAGTGTTAGGGTGAGGGTTCGGGTTCGGGTTAGTGTTAGGGTTAGCGTAGGGTGAGGGTAAGTTTTAGGGTGAGGGTGAGGGTTAAGTTGAGGTTGCGGGTTTGGGTTAGGGTTAGGTTTAAGGTGAGGATGAGGGTTAGGGTGAGGGGTAGGTTTAGGATTAGGGTGATGGTGAGTGTGAGGGTTCGGGTGGGGTTTAGGGTTAGAATGAGGGTTAGGATTAGGGTTAGATTTACTTTGAGGGTTAGGGTGAGGTGTAGGGTAAGGGTTAGTGTGAGGCTTAGGGTTAATGTGAGGGTTGGATTAGGGTTAGGATTATGGTGAGGGTGAGGATGAGGTTTAGGTTTAGGGATAGGTTTTGGGTGAGGGTTAGTGTGACGGTTATGGTTAGGTTTAGGGTTAGGGTGAGGGTGAGGGTTAGGCTTAGGGTTAGGGTGAGAGGGAGAGTGAGGGTTAGGTTTAGGGTTATCGATAGGGTTAGGTTGAATGTTAGGGTGAGGTTTAGGGTTTAGGGTTAGGGTGAGTGGTAGGGTTAGTTGAGGGTTAGCATTAGGGTTAGGTTTAGGGTTAATGTGAGGGTAAGGGTTAGTGTGAGTGTTATTGTGAGGGTGAGGGTTAGGGTTAGGGTGAGGGTGAGGGTGAGGGTGATGGTTAGTGTGAGGGTGAGGGTAATGTTTAGGGTGAGGTGGGGGTTAGGGTGAGGTTTAGGGTTAGGGTCAGTGTTATTGTGAGGGCTAGGGTGAGAGTGAGGCTTAGGGTTAGGGTTAGGGATAGGCTGAGGCTTAAGGTTACGCTTAGCGTTAGGCTAACCTAACGCTAGGGTTAGGCTGAGGGGTAGGATTAGGGTTATTGTGAGGGTTACATTTAATATAAAGTTTAGGGTTAGGTTTAGCTTTAGGGTGAGGGTTAGGTTTAGTGTGAGGTTTTCGGTTAGTGTTAGGGTTAGGGTTAGGTTTAGGCTGATGATTAAGGTGAGCGTGAGGGTGACGGTTAGGTTTAGGGTTAGGTTAAGGGTGAGGGTTAATGTGAGTGTTAAGGTTAGGTTAGGGTGAGGGTTAGTATGAGGGTAAGGGTTAAGTTGAGGATTAGGTTTAGGGTGAGGGTTAGGGTTAAGTTGGGGGTTGGGGTTAGGTTTAGGCTTAGGGTGAGGGTGATGGTGAAGGTTAGGGTTAGGGTTAGTTTGAGGTTTAGGGTTAGTTTGAGTGTAAAGGTGAGGGTGAGGGTAAGGTTTAGGGTGAGGTTTAGGGTGAGGGTGAGGGTTAGTTTTAGGGTTAGGGTTACGGGTAATATTAGGGTAAGGGTGAGGGTTAGGTTTAGTGTGAGGGTTAGGGTTAGGGTTATGTTTATGTTGAGGGTGAGGATTAGTGTTAGGGTTACCGTGAGGGTTAGGGTTAGCATTGGGGTTACAGTGAGGGTAATGCTTAGGGTGAGGTTTAGGGTGAGGGTGAGGGTGAGGGTTAGGGTTAGAGTTAGGGTTAGGTTGAGGCTGAGGGTTAGGTTTAGGATTAGGTTTTGGCTGAGGGTGAGGGTTAGGGTGAGGGTTAGTGTTAGGGTTAGGTTTTGGGTGAGGGTTGGGGTTAGGGTTAGGGTTAGTATTAGGGTTATGGTGAGGGGTATGGTTAGGGTTAGGGTGAGGGTTATGTTTAGTGTAAGGGTTAGGGTTAGGTGAGGGTAAGAGTTAGGGTGAGGGTTAGCGTGAGGGTGAGGTTTAGGGTTAGGGTTAGAGTTAAGGTGAGGGTAAGGGTGAGTGCTATGGTTAATGTTAGGGTTAGGGTTAGGGTGAGGGATAGGGTTAGGGTTAGGGGTCGGGTAGGATTAGGGTTAGGGTTATGGTTAGGTTTAGGGTGAGTGTGAGGTTGAGGGTTATGGTTAGGGTAACGGTTAAGGTTAGGGTTAGGAAGAGGATTAGGGTGAGCGTGAGGGTTAGAGTGAGGGTTAGGTTTAGGGTGAGGGATAGGTTTATGGTTAGGGTGAGGGTTATGGTTAGGATGATATTTAGGGTGAGGGTGAGGATTAGTGTGAAAGTGAGTGTTCAGGTGAGGGTGAGAGATAGTGTGTGGGTGAGGGTTAGGATTAGGTTGAGCATTAGGGTGACAATGAGCGTTGGGGTGAGTGTGAGGATTAGGGTTAGTGTTAGGGTGATGGTTAGGGTTATGGTTAGTGTTAGGGTGAGGGTTACTGTGAGGTGAAGGATTACGGTTACGGTGAGGGTTAGGGTTAGTGTGAGGCTTAGGCTTAAGGTGAGGGTGATGGTGAGGGTTAGGGTTAGGGTTAGGTTGAAGTTTAGGGTTAGTTTGAGGGTAAAGGTGAGGGTGAGGGTAAGGTTTACTGTGAGGATTAGGGTGAGGGTGAGGGTTAGGATTAGGGTTAGGGTTACAGTAAAGTTAGGGTAAGGGTGAGGGTTAGGTTTAGTAGTGTAAAGTTTAGGTTTAAGTTGAGGGTGAGGATTAGCATTAGGGTTAGCGTGATGGTTAGGGTTAGCATTGGAATTAGGGTGAGGGTAATGTTTAGGGTGAGGGTGAGGGTTAGGGTTAGGATTAGTGTTAGGGTTAGGTTTAGGCTGAGGGTGAGGGTGAGGGTGAGGTTTAAGGTTAGGGTAAGGGTGAGCATTATGTTTAGGGTGATGTGAGGGTTAGGGTGAGGGCTAGGATGAGGGTGAGTGTTAGGGTTAGGGTTAGGGATGGGGTGAGGCTTAAGGTTACGGTTAGGGTTAGGGTGTGGGTTAGGCTGAGGGGTAGGATTAGGGTTATTGAGAGGGTTACATTTAGTGTGAGGTTTATGGTTAGGTTTAGGTTTACGGTGAGCGTTAGGGATAGTGTGATTATTTCGGTTAGTGTTAGAGTTAGGGTTAGGGTTAGGCTGATGGTTAAGGTGAGCGAGAGGGTGAGGGTTAAGGTTTGGTTAAGGGTGAGGGTTAAGGTGAGGGTTAAGGTTAGAGTTCGCGTGAGGGTTAGTGTGAGGGTAAGTGTTTCGGTGAGGGTTAGGGTGAGGGTTAGGGTTAGGGTGAGTGTTAGGGTTAGGGTTAGGTTGAGGGTTAGGCTTAGGGTGAGGGTGATGGTTAGGGTTAGGGTTAGGGTTAGGTTGAGGTTTAGGGTTATGGTTAGGGTTAGGGTGAGGGTTAGGCTGAGGTGTAGGTTTAGGGTTAGCGTGAGGATTAGGTTTAGTGTGAGGGTTAGGGTTAGGGTTAGGTTTATGTTGAGGGTGAGGTTTAGGGTTAGGGTTAGCGTGAGGGTTAGGGTAAGCATTGGGGTTAGGGTGAGAGTAATGTTTAGGTTGAGGGTGAGGTTTGGGGTTAGTGTTAGTGTTAGGTTGAGGGTTAGGATGAGGTTTTGGGTTAGGGTTATGGTTAGGGTGAGTGTGAGGGTTAGGGTTTCGGTTAGGATTAGGGTGAGGGTTAGGGTGAGGGTGATGGTTAAGGCAAGGGTCAGGGTTAGGGTGAGTGTTAGGGTGAGTGTGAGACTTAGGGTTATTGCTAGGTTTAGGGTGAGGGGTAGGGTGATGGTTACGGTTAGGGTTAGGGTTAGTTTTAAGGTGAGGGTTAGAATGAGGGTTAGGGTTAGTGTTAGGTTTAGAATTAGGGTTATGGTGAGGGTTAGGGTTAGGCCTAGGGTTATGGTAGGGTGAGGGTAAGGGGTAGCGTGAGGGTTAGGGTTAGGGTTAGTGTTATGATGAGTGTTAGCGTTAGGGTTAGGGTTAGATGAGCGTTAGGGTGAGTGGTATGGTGAGGGTTAGGGTGAGGGTGAGAGTGAGGGTTACGGTTAGGGTTAGGTTTATGTTGAAGGTTAGGGTCAGGGGTAGGGTAAGTGTTAGTGTGAGGCTTTGGGTTAGTGTGAGTGTTAGGGTTAGGGTTAGGGTGAGTGTTAGGGTGAGGATGAGGGTTAGGTTTAGGGTTACGGTGAGGTTTAGGGTTAGGTTTCGGGTTATAGTGAAGGTTATTGTTAGGGTTAGGATGAGGGTTAGGGTTAGGTTTAGGGTTAGGGTGAGGGTTATGCTTAGGGTCAGGGTGAGATTTAGGGTGTGGTTTAGTGTTAGTGTTATGTTTAGGGTTAGGGTGAGTGTTAGGGTTAGTATGAGGGTTAGCATAAGGTTTAGGTTTAGGGTTAATGATAGGCTAAGGTTTAGTGTTAGTGTTAGGGTGAGGGTGAGCGTTAGCGTTAGGGCTAGATTGAGGGTGAGGGTGAGGGTTTCGTTAATGTAAAGTTTAGGTTTAGGGTTAGTGAGAGGATTAGCGTTTGGGTGAGTGTTAGTGTGAGGGTAAGTGTTAGGGTTAAGGTGAGGTTTAGGGTTAGGGTGAGGGTGAGCATGGGGGTTTTGGGTAGGTAAGGGACAGGGTTAGGGTTAGGGTTAGGGTTAGGGTTAGGGTAGGTTGAGGGTAAACATATGGGGTAGGGTTATGCTTAGGGTGAGGGTTAGGGTTAAAGTGAGGGTTACGTTTAGGGAGAGGATTAGGATTAGGGTGAGGGTAAGGTTAGGGTGAGTGTGAAGATGAGGGTGAGGTTTATGGTTAGCGTTAGGGTTAGGGTGAGGCGTAGGGTGTCGGTTAGGGTTAGGTTTAGGGTGAGGGTGAAGGTTAGGGTTAAGGTTAGG
This sequence comes from Dipodomys merriami, assembly GCF_024711535.1. Taxonomy (NCBI): domain Eukaryota; kingdom Metazoa; phylum Chordata; class Mammalia; order Rodentia; family Heteromyidae; genus Dipodomys; species Dipodomys merriami. The sequence goes on along the minus strand of NW_027206322.1, from coordinate 236,776 downwards.
GTTAGTGTGAAGGTTAGGGTGAGGGTAAAGGGTAGGATGAAGGTTAGGGTCATGGTGAGAGTTAGGATTAGGGTTAGGGTGAGAGGTAGGTTGAGGGTTAGTTTTAGGCTTAGGGTTAGGGTAAGGTTTAGGGTGAGGTTAAGGGTTAGGGTGAGGTTTACGGTTAGGGTTAGGGTTAGGGTAAGCGTGAGGGTGAGGGTGAAGTTTAGGGTTAGGATTAGGTTTAGGGTTAGGGGTGGGCTGAGGGTGAGGGTGAGTATGAGGGTGAGGGATAGGGTTAGGGTTAAGGTTAGGGTGAGGACTATGTTGAGGTTTTGGATTAGGGTGAGGGTGAGGGTTTGGTTTAGATAAGTGTTAAGGTTATGGTTAGGGTGAGGTTTAGGTTGAGTTTGAGGGTTAGAAGGAGGGTTAGGTTTAGGGTGAGGGTTAGGGTTAGCGTTAGGGTGAAGGTTATGGTTAGCGTGATGGTTTTTTTTTTTAGGGTGAGGGTTAGCGTGAGTTTGAGGGTTTGGGTGAGGGTAAGGGTTAGGGTGAGGATGAGGGTTAGGATTAGGGTTAGGGTGAGAGGTTTAGCATTAGGGTTTGGGTGAGGGGGAGGGGGAGGGGGTCGGTTAGTGTTAGGGTAAGGGTTAGGGTTAGTGTGAGGGTTAGGGTGAGGGTAAGGGTTAGGAAGAGGGTTAGGTAGAGGGTGAGGTTTAGGGTTAGTGTTAGGGTTGGGTGAGGGTGAGGGTTAGGGTTATAGTTAGGGTGAGGCCTAGGGTTAGGCTGAGGGTGAAGTTTTTGGTGAGGGTTAGGCTGTGGGTGAGTCTTAGGTTTTGGGTGAGGTTTAGAGTGACAGTGAGTGTTAAGGTGAGGGTGTGGGATAGTGTTCGTGTTAGGGTGAGGGTTAGGGTGAGGGGTATGTTTAGGGTTATGGATATGTTGAGGGTGGGGTTTAGGGTGAGGGTGAGGGTGAGGGTTTGTGGTAGGTAAATGTTATGGTTATGTTTAGGGTGAGGATTAGTGTGACGGTGAGGGTTAGGGTGAGGGTTTGGGTCAGGGTGAGTGTTAGGGTGAGGGTGAGGGTTCGGTGAGGGTGAAGGTTTGTGTGAGGACTAGGGTGTGGGTGATGGCTAGGGTTAGGGTGTGGGTGATGGTTAAGATTAGGGTAAGGGTTAGGGTGACGGTGAGGGTTAGCTTTACGGTTAGAGTGAGGGTTAAGATTAGTGGGAGGGTTAGGGTTAGGTTTAGGGTTAGGGTGCGGGTAAGGTTTAGGGTGAGGTTTAAGGTGAGGGTGAGGGTTTGGCTTAGCATTAGGGTTAGGGTGAAGTTTAGGGTGTGGGTTAGGGTGAGGGTTAGGTTGAGGGTCAGGTTTAGGGTTAGGGTTAGGGTTAGGGTTAGATTTAGGAAGAGGGTTAGGGTTAAGTTTAGGGTGAGGGTTAGGTTGAGAGTTAGGTTTAGAGTTAGGGTAAGGTTTACGCTGAGGGTGAGGGTGAGGGATAGGTTTAGGTTTAGGTTTAGGGTGAGGATTAGTGTTAGCATTAGTGTTAGGGTGAGGGTTCGGGTTAGGGTGAGGGTTAGGGTTAGGGTAATGGTGAGGGTGAGGGTGAGGGGTAGGGTTAGTGTGAGGGTGAGGGTGAAGGTGAGGGTTAGGATTAGGGTGAGGGTTAGGGAGCGGGTTAGGGTGATTGTTAGGGTTAGGGTTAGGGTGAGGGTGAGTGTTAGGTTGAGAGTAAGGGTAAGGGTGAGTGTTAGGGTGAGGGTTAGTGTTAGGTTTAGGTTTAGGGTGAGGGATTGGATAAGGGTGAGGGTGAGGGTTAGGTTTAGTTTAAGGGTTAAGGTGAGGGTTAGGGTTAGAGTGAGGCCTAGGGTGAGGATGCAGTTTAGGGTGAGGGTGAGGATTTGGGTTAGGTTAGGTTTAGGGTGAGGATTAGGGTGACGGTGAGGGTTAGGGTGAGGGTAAGCCTTAGGGTAAGGGTTAGTCTGAGGATTAGGGTTAGCATTAGGGTTAGGGTGAGGGTTAGTGTTAGGGTGAGGGTTAGGTTTAGGGTTACGGTTAGGCTTAGGGTGAGGGTGATGGTGAGGGTTAGGGTTAGGTTGAGGTTAAGGTTAGTTTGAGAGTAAGGGTGAGGGTGAGGTTAAGGTTTGGGTGAGGATTTTGGTGATGGTGAGTGTTAGGGTTAGCATGAGGGTTAAGGTAAGGGTGCGGGTTAGGTTTAGTGTGAGGGTTAGGTTTAGGGTTTGGTTTATGTTGAGGGTGAGGATTAGGGTTAGGGTTAGTGTGAGGGTTAGGGTTAACATTGGGGTTAGGGTGAGGGTTAGGGTTAAGTTTAGGGTTAGGGTGAGGGTGAAGGTTAGGATTAGCGATAGGGTTATTGTTAGCTTTAGAGTTAGGGTGAGGGTTCGGGTTAGGGTTAGGTTCAGGGTGAGCCTGAGGGTGAGGGTTATGGTTAGGGTAAGGAATAGGGTGAGAATTAGGGTTTGGGTTATGGTGAGGGTTAGGCTGAAGGGTATGGTTAGGGTTAGGGTGAGGGTTAGGTTTAGTGTGAGGGTTAGGGTTAGGGTTAGATTTAGGGTTAGGGTGAGATTAAGGGTTAGGGTGAGGGTGATGGTTAGGATTAGGCTTAGGGTGAGGGTTAGGGTTAGTGTGAGGGTGTAGCGTTATGGTTAGCATTAGGGTTAGGGTGAGGATAAGGTTTAGGGTTAGGGGTAGTGTGACGGTTAGGGTTAGGTTTATGGTGAGATTGAGGTTGAGGGTGAAGTTGAGGGTTAGGGTTAGGTTTAGGGTGAGGGTGAGTGTGAGGGTTATGGTTAGGGTTAGTGTTAGGCTGAGGGTGTTGGTGAGGGTTGGGTTTAGGGTTAGGATTAGGGTTAATGTGAGGCTAATGGTTAGGGTGAGTGTTAGGGTGAGGGTGATGTTTAGGCTTAGGGTTATTGTTATGCTGAGGCCTATTGTTGGGTGAGGGTTAGGATTTTGGTTAGAGTGAGGGTTAGTGGGAGGGTGAGGGTTATGATTATGGTTAAGCTGAGATTTAGGTTCAGGGTGAGGGTTAGGGTTAGTTTAAATGTTAGGGTTAAGGTTAGGGTGAGGGTAGGATTAGGGTTCGTGTAAGCTGAGGCCTAGTGTGACGTTGAGGGTTAGGGTTAGGTTTAGGGATAGGTTGAGGTGTAGCGTTAAGGTTACGGTTAGTGTGAGGGTTAGGCTCATGGGTAGGGGTAGGGTTAGTGTGAGGTTAGGTTTTGTGTGAGTGTTAGGTTTAGGGTGATGGTTAGGGCGAGGGTAACGGTTAGGGTGAGTGTTAGGGTGAGGGTGAGAATTAGGGTTAGGGTTAGGATGAGGGTGAGGGGTAGGTTGATGTTACAGCTAGGGTTAGAGTTAGTTTTAAAGTGAGGGTTATGGTGAGGGTTAGGATTAGTTTTAGGTTTACAGTTAGCGTGAGTGTTAGGGTTAGGGTGAGGGTTAGGGTTAGGGTTAGGGTTAGGGTAGGGTGATCGTTAGGGTTAGGTTTAGGGTGAGGGTTAGGCTTAGGGTGGGGTTGAGGGTTAGGGTTAGGGTTAGGGTTATAATGATTGTTAAGGTTAGGGTTAGGGTTAGGATGAGAGTTAGGGTTAGGGAGAGGGTTAGGGTGAGGGTGAGGATTATGGTTAGGGTGAGGTTGAGGTTGAGGGTGAGGGTTAGGGTTAGGGAGAGGGTTAGGTTGAGGGTGAGGGTTCGGTATAGGATTAGGGTGAAGTTAAGGGTGAGGGCTAGGTTTAGGATTAGGGTTAGAATGAGGGTAAGGGTTAGGGTGAAGGTAAGTGTTAGGTTGAGTATTAGGGTGAGGGTGAGGGTTAGGATTAGGATTAAGGTTAGGGTGAGGGGTAGGTTGAGGGTTAGGTTTAGGGTTAGGTTTAGGGTTAGCTTAAGGGTGAGGTTTAGGGTGAGGGTTAGGGTTAGTGTTAGGGTTAGGGTTTGGGTGAGTGTTAGGGTTAGGGTGAGGGTTCGGGTTAGTGTTAGGGTTAGCGTAGGGTGAGGGTAAGGTTTAGGGTGAGGGTTAGGGCTAGGTTGAGGTTGCGGGTTTGGGTTAGGGTTAGGTTTAAGGTGAGGATGAGGGTTAGGGTGAGGGGTAGGTTTAGGATTAGGGTGATGGTGAGTGTGAGGGTTCGGGTGGGGTTTAGGGTTAGAATGAGGGTTAGGATTAGGGTTAGATTTACTTTGAGGGTTAGGGTGAGGGGTAGGGTAAGTGTTAGTGTGAGGCTTAGGGTTAGTGTGAGGGTTTGGATTAGGGTTAGGATTATGGTGAGGGTGAGGATGAGGGTTAGGTTTAGGGTTAGGTTTTGGGTGAGGGTTAGTGTGACCGTTATGGTTAGGTTTAGGGTTAGGGTGAGGGTGAGGGTGAGGGTTAGGGTTAGGGTAAGGGTTAGGGTGAGGGTGAGGGTTAGGATTAGGGTTAGGGTGAGAGGGAGAGTTAGAGTTAGGTTTAGGGTTATCGTTAGGGTTAGGTTGAATGTTAGGTTGAGGTTTAGGGTTAGTGTAAGGTTTAGGGTTAGGATGAGTGGTAGGGTTAGTTGAGGGTTAGCATTAGGGTTAGGTTTAGGGTTAGTGTGAGGGTAAATGTTAGTGTGAGTGTTATTGTGAGGGTGAGGGTTAGGATTAGGGTGAGGGTGAGCATGAGGGTTTCAGTTAGGTAAGGGATAGGGTTAGGGTTCGGGTTAAGGTTAGGAATAGGTTGAGGATTAGCATGAGGGGAAGAGTTATGGTTAGGGTGAGGTTTAGGGTTAGTGTGAGGGTGAGGTTTAGGGATATGATTAGGATTAGAGTGAGGGTAAGGGTTAGGGTGAGTGTTAGGATGAGGGTGAGGTTTAGGGTTATCGTTAGGGTTAGGGTGAGGGTTAGGGTTAGGTTTTGGGTGAGGGTTAGTATTAGGTTTAGGGTTAGGGTGAAGGTGCGGGTTAGGTTTCGGGTATGGGTTAGGGTGAGTGTGATGGTTAGGGTGAGGCTTAGGGTTAGGTTTATGGTGAGGGTGAGGGTGAGGGTAAGGGTTAGGATGAGTGTTAGGTTTGGGGTTAGGCTTAGGGTTAGGGTGGGGGTGAGAGTTAGGGTTAGGGTGAAGCTTAGGGTTAGGTTTAGTGTGAGGGTGTGGGTTAGGTTTAAGGTTAGATTTAAGGTAGAGTTAGAGTTAGGTTGAGGGCTAGGGTGAGGGTGAGGGTGAGGTTTTGGGTGAGGTTTAGGGTGTGGGTGAGTATTAAGGTTAGGGTGACCGTGAAGGTTAGGGTGAGGGTGTGGGTTAGGGTTCGTGTTAGTGTGAGGGTTAGGGTGAGGAGTATGGTTAGGGTTATGGATAGGGTGACGGTGGGGGTTAGGATGAGGGTGAGGGTGAGGGTTTAGGTTAGGTAAATGTTATGGTTAGGTTTAGGGTGAGGATTATGGTCACGGTGAGGGTTAGCATGCAGTTTGAGTCAGGGTGAGTGTTAGGGTTAGGGTAAAGGTTAGGGTAAAGGTTAGGGTGAGCATTAGGGTGATGGTGAAGGTTTGGATGAGTGTTAGGTTTAGTGTTAGGGTTAGGTTTTGGGTGAGTGTTAGGGTTAGGTTTAGGGTTATGGTTAGGGTTAGGGTGAAGCTTAGGGTGAGGGCTAGGGTGAAGGTGAGGGTTAGGGTTAGGGGTAGGGTAGGGTGAGGATTAGGGTTAGGTTTAGAGTTATGCTGAGTGGTAGAGTTAGCTTTAGGCTGCGGGTTAGGTTTAGTGTGAGGGTTAAGGTTAGGGTTAGGGTAAGGGTAAGGTTTCAGGTGAGGGTTACCGTGAGGGTTAGGGTGAGGATGAGGTTTAGGTTTAGGGTGAGGGTTAGAGTGACAGTTAGGGTTAGGGTTAGGGTTAGGGTGACAGTTAGGGTTAGGGTTAGGGTTAGGGTGAGGGTGAGGGTTAGGGTTAGGGTAAGGGTTAGGGTAAGGGTTATGTTTAGGGTGAGGGTTAGGGTTAGGGTGAGGTTAAGGGTTACTGTGAGGATTAGTGTGAGGGTGATTGTTAGGGTTAGGTTTAGTGTTAAGATGAGGGTTAGGGTGAGTCTTACGTTTAATGTTAGGGTTAGGGTTAAGGTTAGGGTTAGGCTTAGGGCGAGGGTGATGGTGAGGGTTAGGTTTAGGGTTAGGTTTAGGTTTAGGGTTAGTTTGCGGGTAAGGTTGAGGGTGAGGGTCAGTTTTAGGGTGAGGATTAGGGTGAGGGTGAGGGTTAGGATTAGGGTTAGGGTTTCGGTAAGGGTTAGGGTAAGGGTGAGGGTTAGGTTTAGTTTGTGTTGAGGGTGAGGATTAGGGTTAGGGTTAGCTTGAGGGTTAGGGTTAGCATTGCACTTAGGGTAAGGGTAATGTTTAGGTTGATGTTTAGGGTGAGCATGAGGGTTAGGGTTAGGTTTAGGGATAGGATGAGGCTTAAGGTTAAGGTTCGGGTTAGGCTGAGTGGTAGAATTAGGGTTAGGGTGAGGGTTAGGTTTAGTGTGAGGGTTAAGGTTAGGGTTAGGGTAAGGGTAAGGTTTCGGTGAGGGTTAGAGTGAGGGTGAGTGTTTGGGTTAGCATTAGTTTTAGGGTGAGGGTTAGGGTGATTGTTAGGGTTCGCATTAGGATTAGCGTGAGGGTGAGGGTGAGGGATAGGGTGAGGGTGAGGGTGAGGGTTAAGTTAGGTTTAGGGTGAGAATTAGGCTCAGGATTAGTGTTAGGTTTAGGTTTAGGGTTAGTGTAAGGGTGAGGGTTAGGTTGAAGGTTAGGTTTAATGTTAGGGTTAGGTTTAGGCTGAGGATTAGTGTGGGGGTGAGGGTGAGGGTTAGGGTGAAGGTTAGGGTTAGGGTGAGGGTTAAGGTTAGGATTAGGTTTAGGGTGAGGGCTAGGCTGAAGGTGAGTTTCAGGTTTAGTGTTAGGGTTAGGGTGAGGTGTATGGTGAGGGTTAGGGTTGGGAGAGGTTAAGGATGAGGGTTAGGTTTAGTGTTAGGCTTAGGGTTTGGGTGAGTGTTAGGGTTACGGTGACAGTTAAGGTTAGTGTTAGGGTTAGAGTAGGGTAAGGATAAGGGTTAGGGTGAGGTTTAGGGTGAGTTTGAGGGTTAGGTTTAGGGTTAGGGTTAGGGTGAGTGTTAAGGTTAGTGTGAGAGTTAGGGTTAGGGTTTGGGTTAGGGTGAGGGTAAGGGTTAGGGTGAGGTTTAGGATTAGGGTTAGGGTTAGTGTAAGGGTGAGGGTGAGGGTTATGTTTAGGGTAAGGATTAGGGTTAGGGTTAGGGAGATGATTAGGGTGAGCATGAGTGTTTGAGTGAGGGTTCAATTTAGTGTTAGTGTTAGGGTTTGGGTGAGTGTTAGGGTTAAGGTTCGGGTTCGGGTTATTGTTAGGGTTAGGGTAGGGTGAGGGTAAGATTTAGGGTGAGGGTTAGGGTTAGGTTGAAGTTGATGGTGAGGGTTAGGGTTAGGTTTAGGGTGAGGATGCGGGTTAGGGTGGGGGGTAGGTTTAGGATTAGGGTGATGGTGAGGGTTCAGGTTCGGGTGAGGGTTAGGGTTAGGATGAGCATTAGGATTAGGGTTCGGTTTACGTTGTGCGTTAGGATGAGGGTGAGTGTTAGTGTGAGGATGAGGGTTAAGTTTAGGGTTAGGGTTAGGGTGACGGTTAGGGTTAGCTTTAGGGTTAGGGTGAGGCTGAGGGTTACGGTTAGGGTAAGGGTTAGTGTGAGGGTTATGTTTAGTGTGAATTTTAGGTTTAGGGTGAGGGTAAGGGTTAGGGTGAGGATTAGCGTGATGGTGAGGGTTAGGGTTCGGGTTAGTGTTAAGGTGAGGTTTAGGGTGAGTGTTATGGTTAGTGTTAGGGTTAGGGTTAGGGTGAGGTTTAAGGTTAGGGTTAAGGTAAGGGTTAGGCTTAGGGTGATGGTGATGGTGAGGGTTAGGGTTAGGGTTAGGTTGAGGTTTAGGGTTAGTTTGCAGGTAAGGTTGAGGGTGAGGGTGAGTTTTAGGGTGAGGATTAGGGTGAGGGTGAGGGTTAGGATTAGGTTTAGGGTTTCGGTAAGGGTTAGGGTAAGGGTGAGGTTTAGGTTTAGTGTGAGGGTTAGGGTTAGGTTTGTGTTGAGGGTGAGGATTAGGGTTAGGGTTATCTTGAGGGTTAGGGTTAGCATTGGGGTTAAGGTGAGTTTAATGTTTAGGGTGAGGTTTAGGGTGAGTGTGAGGGTTAGGGTTAGGGTTAGGGATAGGGTGAGGCTTAAGGTTACAGTTAGGGTTAGGCTGAGTGGTAGAATTAGGGTTAGGGTGAGGGTTGGGTTTAGTGTGAGGGTTAAGTTTAGGGTTAGGGTAAGGATAAGGTTTCGGGTGAGGGTTAGGGTGAGGGTGAGTGTTTGGGTTAGCATTAGTTTTAGGGTGAGGGTTAGGGTGATTGTTAGGGTTCGCATTAGGATTAGCGTGAGGGTGAGGGTGAGGGATAGGATGAGGGTGAGGGTGAGGGTTAAGGTTAGGTTTAGGGTGAGAATTAGGCTCAGGGTTAAGGTTAGGTTTAGGTTTAGGGTTAGTGTAAGGGTGAGCGTTAGGTTGAAGGTTAGGGTTAGGTTTAGGCTGAGGATTAGGGTGGGGATGAGGGTGAGTGTTAGGGTGAAGGTTAGGGTTAGTGTGAGGGTTAAGGTTAGGATTAGGTTTAGGGTGAGGGCTAGGCTGAAGGTGAGTTTTAGGGTTAGTGTTACTGTTAGGGTGAGGTGTACGGTGAGGGTTAGGGTTGGGTGCGGTTAAGGATGAGGGTTAGGTTTAGTGTTAGGCTTAGGGTTTGGGTGAGTGTTAGGGTTAGGGTGACAGTTAGGGTTAGGGTTAGAGTAGGGTAAGGATAAGGGTTAGGGTGAGGTTTAGGGTGAGTTTGAGGGTTAGGTTTAGGGTTAGGGTTAGGGTGAGTGTTAAGGTTAGTGTGAGAGTTAGGGTTAGGGTTAGGTTTTGGGTTAGGGTGAGGGTAAGGGTTAGGGTGAGGGTTAGGATTAGGTTTAGGGTTAGTGTAAGGGTGAGGGTGAGGGTTATGTTTAGGTAAGGTTTAGTGTTAAGGTTAGGGAGATGATTAGGGTGAGCGTGAGTTTTTGAGTGAGGGTTCAGTTTAGTGTTAGTGTTAGGGTTTGGGTGAGTGTTAGGGTTAAGGTTCGGGTTCGGGTTATTGTTAGGGTTAGGCTAGGGTGAGGGTAAGATTTAGGGGAAGGGTTAGGGTTAGGTTGAAGTTGATGGTGAGGGTTAGGGTTAGGTTTAGGGTGAGGATGAGGGTTAGGGTGAGGGGTAGGTTTAGGATTAGGGTGATGGTGAGGGTTCGGGTGAAGATTAGGGTTAAGATGAGCATTAGGAGTAGGGTACGGTTTACCTTGTGTTTTAGGGTGAGGTTTAGGGTTAGTGTGAGGTTTAGGATTATGGTTAGGGTTAGGGTGAGGGTGAGTGTTAGTGTGAGGATAAGGGTTAGGTTTAGGGTTAGGCTTAGTGAGACGGTTAGGGTTAACTTTAGGGTTAGGGTGAGGCTGAGGGTTAGGGTTAGGGTAAGGTTGAGGGTTATGTTTAGTGTGAATTTAAGGTTAGGGTGAGGGTAAGGTTTAGGGTGAGGATTAGCGTGATGGTGAGGGTTAGGGTTAGGGTTAGTGTTAAGTGAGGGTTAGGGTGAGGGTTATGGTTAATGTTAGTGTTAGGATTAGGGTTAGGGTGAGGGTGAGTGTTAGGGTGCGGATGAGGGTTAGATTTAGGGTTAGGGTTAGGGTGAGGATGAGGGTGACGGTTAGGGTTAGCTTTAGGGTTAGGGTGAGGCTGAGGGTTAAGGTTAGTCTAAGGGTTAGGGTGAGGGTTATGTTTAGTGTGAGGGTTAGGGTTATGGTGAGGGTAAGGTTTAGGGTGAGGATTAGCGTGAGGGTGGGTGTTAGGGTTAGGGTTAGTGTTAAGGTGAGGTTTAGGGTGAGTGTTATGGGTAATGTTAGTGTTAGGGTTAGGGTGAGGGTTAGGGTTAGGGTTAAGGTTAGGGTTAGGCTTAGGGTGAGTGTGATGGTGAGGGTTAGGGTTAGGTTGAGGTTTAGGGTTAGTTTGCAGGTAAGGTTGAGGGTGAGGGTCAATTTTAGGGTGAGGATTAAGTGAGGGTGAGTGTTAGGATTAGTGTTAGGGTTACGGTAAGGGTTAGGTTAAGATGGGGGTTAGGTTTAGTGTGAGGGTTAGGGTTAGGGTTAGGTTTAGGTTGAGGGTGAGGATTAGGGTGAGGGTTAGCTTTAGGGTTAGGGTTAGCATTGGGTTTAGGGTGAGGGTAATGTTTTTTGTTTGTTTGTTTTTGTTTTGTCGGTCGTGGGGCTTGAACTCTGGGACTGGGCGCTTTCCCTCAGCTCTTCAGCTCAAGGCGAGTGCTCTACCACTTGAGCTACAGCGCCAGTTCCGGTTTTCTGGTCATTTATCGGAGATAGGAGTCTCATGGTCTTTCCTGCCCAGGCTGGCTTTGAACCGCGATCCTCAGATCTCAGCTTCCTGAGTAGCTAGGATTACAGGCGTGAGCCACCAGCGCCCGGCGAGGGTAATGTTTAGGGTACGGTTTAGGGTGAGGGTGAGGGTTAGGGTTAGGGTTAGGGATAGGGTGAGGCTTAAGGTTATGGTTAGGGTTAGGGTGAGGGTTAGGCTGAGGGGTAGGATTAGGGTTATTGTGAGCATTACATTTAGTGTGAGGGTTAGGGTTAAGTTTAGGGTTAGGGTCAGGGTTAGGTTTAGTGTGAGGTTTATGATTAGTCTCAGGGATAGGGTTAGGTTTAGGCTGACGGTTAAGGTGAGCATGAGGGTGAGGGTTAGGATTAGGTTTAGGTTAAGTGTGAGGGTTAAGGTAAGGGTTAAGGTTAGGGTTAGGGTGAGTGTTAGTGTGAGGTTAAGGGTTACCGTGAGGGTTAGGGTTAGGGTGAGGGTTAGGGTTAGGGTGAGGGTTAGGGTTAGGGTCAGGGTTAGGATTAGGCTTAGGGTGAGGGTGATGGTGAGGGTTTGGGTTAGGGTTAGGGTTAGGTTGAGGTTTAGGCTTAGTTTGAGGGTAAAGGTGAGGGTGAGGGTAAGGTTTAGGGTGAAGATTAGAGTGAGAGTGATGGTTAGGTTTAGGGTTAGTGTTAAGCTAAGGTTTAGGATAAGGGTGAGGGTTAGTTTTAGTGTGAGGTTTAGGGTTAGGGTTAGGTTTATGTTGAGGGTGAGGTTATGGTTAGGGTTAGGGTTAGTGTTAGGGATAGGTTGAGGCTGAGGGTTAGGTTTAGGATTAGGGTTAGGCTGAGGGTGAGGGTGAGGGTTAGGGTGAGGGTTATGGATAGGGTTAGGTTTAGGGTGTGGTTTGGTTTTAGGGTTAGGGTTAGGATGAGGGTTAGTGTGAGGGGTATGGTTAGGGTTAGGGAGAGGGTTATGTTTAGTGTGAGGGTTAGGGTTACGTTACGGGTAAAGGTTAGGGTGAGGGTTAGCGTGAGGTTGAGGGTTAGGGTTAGGATTAGTGTTAAGGTGAGGGTTAGGGTGAATGTTATGGTTAATGTTAGTGTTAGGATTAGGGTTATGTTTAGGGTTAGGGTTAGGATAGGATTAGGGTTCGGGTTATGTTTAGGCTGAGGGTGAGAGTGAGTTTGAGGGTGAGGGTTAGGGTTAGGATTAGGATTAGGGTGCGGGTGAGGGGGAGGGTTATGTTTAGGGTAAGTGTTAGGGTTAGGGTTAGGGAGAGGATTAGGGTGAGCTTGAAGGTTAGGCTGAGGGTTAGGGTTAGGGTTAGGGTTAGGGTGACGGTTAGGGTTAGATTTAGGGTTAGGATGAGGCTGAGGGTTAGGGTTAGGGTAAGGGTTAGGGTGAGGGTTATGTTTAGTGTGAATTTTATGGTTAGGATTAGGGTAAGGGTTAGGGTGAGGATTAGCGTGATGGTGAGGGTTAGGGTTCGGGTTAGTGTTAAGTTGAGGGTTAGGGTGAGTGTTATGGTTAATGTTAGGGTGAGGGTTAAGGTTACGGTTAAGGTTAGGCTTAGGGTGATGGTGACGGTGAGGGTTAGGTTGAGGTTTAGGGTTAGTTGGCGGGTAAGTTTGAGGGTGAAGGTCAGATTAGGATTAGGTTAGGATTAGGGTTAGGGTTTCGGTAAGGGTTAGGGTAAGGGTGAGGGTTAGGTTTAGTGTGAGGGTTAGGGTTAGGGTTAGGTTTGTGTTGAGGGTGAGGATTAGGGTTAGGGTTAGCTTGAGGGTTAGGGTTAGCATTGTGGTTAGGGTGAGTTTAATGCTTAGGGTGAGGTTTAGGGTGAGGGTGAGGGTTAGGGTTAGGGTTAAGGATAGGGTGAGGCTTAAGGTTACAGTTAGGGTTAGGCTGAGTGGTAGAATTAGGGTTAGGGTGAGGATTGGGTTTAGTGTGAGGGTTAAGTTTAGGGTTAGGGTAAGGATAAGGTTTCGGGTGAGGGTTAGGGTGAGGGTGAGTGTTTGGGTTAGCATTAGTTTTAGGGTGAGGGTTAGGGTGATTGTTAGGGTTCGCATTAGGATTAGCGTGAGGGTGAGGGTGAGGGATAGGGTGAGGGTGAGGGTGAGGGTTAAGGTTAGTGTTAGGGTTAGGGTGAGAATTAGGCTCAGGGTTAGGGTTAGGTTTAGGTTTAGGGTTAGTGTAAGGGTGAGGGTTAGGTTGAAGGTTAGGGTTAATGTTAGGGTTAGGTTTAGGCTGAGGATTAGTGTGGGGGTGAGGGTGAGGGTTAGGGTGAAGGTTAGGGTTAGGGTGAGGGTTAAGGTTAGGATTAGGTTTAGGGTGAGGGCTAGGCTGAAAGTGAGTAATAGTGTTAGTGTTAGGGTTAGGGTGAGGTGTAGGGTGAGGGATAGGTTTAGGTAAGGTTTAGGGTGAGGGTTAGGTATAGTGTTAGGCTTAGGGATTGGGTGAGTGTTAGGGTATGGGAGACAGTTAGGGTTAGGTTTAGGGTTACAGTAGGGTGAGGATAAGTGTTAGGGTGAGGTTTAGGGTTAGGATTAGGGTTAGGTTTAGGGTTAAGTTTAGGGTGAGTGTTAGGGTTAGTGTGAGAGGTAGGGTTAGGGTTAGGTTTTGGGTTAGGGTGAAGGTAAGGGTTAGTGTGTGGGTTAGGATTAGGGTTAGGGTTAGGGTAAGGGTGAGGTGGAGGGTTATGGTTAGGTTAAATTTTAGGGTTAGGTTTAGTGAGATGATTAGGGTGAGAGTGAGGGTTTGAATGAGGGTTTGTTAAGTGCTAGGATTAGGGTTTGGGTGAGTGTTAGGGTTAGGGTTTGGGTTCGGGTTATTGTTAGGGTTAGGGTAGGGTGAGGGTAACATTTAGGGTGAGGGTTATGTTTAGGTTGAAGTTGAGGGTGAGGGTGAGTGTTAGGTTTAGGATTAGGGTGATGGTGAGGGTTTGGGTTCGGGTGAGGGTTAGGGTTAGGATGACCATTAGGATTAGGGTTATGTTTACGTTGTGGGTTAGGGTGAGTGTTAGGGTTAGTGTGATGGTTATGATTATGGTTAGGGTTAGGGTGAGGGTGAGTGTTAGGGTGAGGATGAGGGTTAGGTTTAGGGTTAGGGTTAGGGTGAGGATTCGGGTGACAGTTAGGGTTAGCTTTAGGGTTAGGGTTAGGTTGAGGGTTAGGGTTAGGGTAAGGGTTAGGGTGAGGGTTATGTTTAGTGTGATGGTTAGGATTATGGTTAGGGTAAGGGTGAGAGTGAGTGTTTGGTTGAGGATGAGGGTTAGGTTTAGGGTTAGGGTGAGGTTTCGGGTTAGGTTTCGGGTTATAGTGAGGGTGAGTTTTAGGGATAGGATGCGGGTTAGGGTTAGGGTTAGGGTTAGGGTGAGGATTAGGGTGACGGTTAGGGTTAGGTTTAGGGTTAGGCTGAGGGTGAGGGTTAGGGTTAGGGTTATGGTTAGGGTTAGGTTGAGGGTTAGGGTCAGGTTTAGGGTTAGTGTTAGGTTTAGGGTTAGGGTGAGTGTTAGGGTTAGGATGAGCGTTAGCATTAGGGTTAGATTTAAGGTTAGTGTGAGGGTAAGGTTTAGTGTGAGTGTTAGGGTGAGGGTGAAGGTTATGGTTAGGGTTAGGGTGAGGATGAGGATGATGTTGAAGTTTTCGGTAATGTATGGTTTAGTTTTAGGGTTAGCGAGAGGATTAGCGTTTGGGTGAGGGTTAGGTTGAGGGTAAGTGTTACGGTTAGTGTGAGGGTTAGGGTTAGTGTTAGGTTTATGTTGAGGGTGAGTATTAGCGTTAGGGTTAGCGTGAGGGTTAGGGTAAGCATTGGGGTTAGGGTGAGAGTAATGTTTTGGGTAAGGTTTAGGGTGAGTGTGAGGTTTGGGTTAGTGTTAGTTTTAGGTTGAGGGTTAGGATCAGGGTTAGGGTTAGGGTTATGGTTAGGGTGAGTGTGAGGGTTAGGGTTTGGGTTAGGATTAGGGTGAGGGTTAGGGTGAGGGTGATGCTTAGGGAGAGGGTAAGGGTTAGCGTGAGTGTTAGTGTGAGGGTGAGATTTAGGGTTAGGTTTAGGGTGAGGGGTAGGGTGATGGTTATGGTTAGGTTTTGGGTTAGTTTTAGGGGGAGGCTTAGTGTGAGGGTTTGGGTTAGTGTTAGGTTTATAATTAGGTTTAGGGTTAGGGTTATGGTAGGGTGAGTGTAAGGGGTAGCGTGAGGGTTAGTCTGAGGTGAGGGTGAGGGTAAGGGTTAGGTTTAGGGTTAGTGTTACTATGAGTGTTAGGGTTAGGGTTAGGGTTAGATGAGGTTTAGGGTGAGGGGTAGGGTTAGGGTTAGGGTGAGGGTGAGGGTGAGGGTTAGGATTAGGGTGAGGGTGAGAGTTAGGGTAGGTTTAGGTTTAGAGAAAGGGTTAGGGTAAGGGTGAGGGTTAGGGTGATGGTAAGTGTTAGGGTGAGTGTTAGGCTGAAGTTGAGGTTTAGGGTTTGGATTAGGGTTAGGTTGAGGGGTAGGGTGAAGGTTAGGTTTAGGCTTAGGGTGAGGTTTAGGGTGAGGGTTAGGTTTAGTTTTAGGTTTAGGGTAGGGTGAGCTTAAGGTTTAGGGTGAGGTTTAGGGTTAGGTTGAGCTTGAGGGTAAGGGTTAGGTTTAGGTTTAGGGTGAGGATGAGGTTTAGGGTGAAGGGTAGGTTTAGGATTAGGGTGAGGGTGAGGGTGAGGGTGAGGGTGAAGGTTAGGGTTACGATGAGGGTTAGGATTAGGGTTAGGTTTATGTTGAGGCTTAGTGTCAGGGGTAGGGTTAGGGTTAGTGTGAGGGTTAGGGTTAGGGTTAAGTTTAGGGTGAGCGTGAGTGTTAAGGTGGGAATGAGGGTTAGGTTTAGGGTTAGGGTGAGGTTTAGGGTTTGGTTTTGGTTATAGTGAGGGTGAGTGTTAGGGTAAGGATGAGGGTTAGGGTTAGGGTGAGGGTGAGGGTTAGGGTGACGTTTAGGTTTAGGGTGAGGGTGAGGGTTTGGATTAGGTTTATGCTTAGGGTTAGGGTGAGGTTTAGGGTTAGTGTTAGGGTGAGGGTTAGGTTGACGTTTAGGTTTAGCGTGAGGCTGAGGGTTTGAATTAGGTTTATGCTTAGGGTCAGGGTGAGGGTTAGGGTGAGGTTTAGGGTTAGTGTTAGGTTTTGTGTTAGGGTGAGTGTTGGGGTTAGTTTGAGGGCTAGCATTAGGGTTAGGTTTAGGGTGAGTGTGAGGGTAAGTTTTAGTGTGAGTGTTAGGGTGAGGGTGAGGGTTAGGGTTAGGTTTAGGGAGAAGGTGAGGGTGAGGGTGAGGGTTTCGTTAAGGTAAGGTTTAGGTATAGGTTTAGCTAGAGGGTGAGGGTTAGGGTGAGGGTAAATGTTAGGGTTAGTGTGTGGGTTAGGGTTAGGGTGAGGGTGAGCATGAGGGTTCGATTTAGGTAAGGGATAGGGTTAGGTTTAGAGTTATGGTTAGAGATAGGTTGAGGGTTAGCATGAGGGGTAGGGTTATGGTTAGGGTGAGGGTTAGGGTTAGTGTGAGGGTTAGGTTTAGGGATAGGAATAGGTTTAGTGTGAGGGTAAGGGTTAGGGTGAGTTTTAGGATGAGATTGAGGTTTAGGGTTAGGGTTAGGGTTAGGGTGAGCGTTAGATTGAGGGTTAGGGTTAGGTTTAGGGTGAGCATGAGGGTTAGGGTTAGTGTTAGGGTTAGGGTGAGTGTTTGGGTTAGGGTTAGGGTTATGGTCAATGTGAGGATGATGTTTAGGGTGAGGTTGAGAGTTAGGGTGAGGGTGAGGGTTAAGGTGTGGGTGAGGGTTAGGGTTAGTTTGAGTGTTAGTGTGACGGTGAGAGTGAGGTTTAGGTTTAGGTTAAGGGTTAAGGTGAATGTTAGGATGAGGGTGAGGGTTAGTGTTAGGGTTAGGATGAGGGGTAGGGTGAGTGTTAGGGTTAGGGTAATGGTTATGGCTAGGGTTAGGATTAAGGTTAGGGTGAGGGTTAGGCTGAGGGTGAAGTTTAGGGTTAGGATTAGGTTTAGGGTTAGGGTTAGGGTGAGGGTGAGGGTGAGTATGAGGGTGAGGGATAGGGTTAGGGTTAGGGTGAGGGTGAGGGCTATGTTGAGGGTTTGGGTTAGGTTGAGGGTGAGGGTTTGGTTTAGGTAAGGGTTAAGGTTATGGTTAGGTTGAGGATAAGGTTGAGTTTAAGGGTTAGAGGGAGGGTTAGATTTAGTGTGAGGGTTAGGGATAAGGGTTAGGATGAGGGTTTGGGTTAGCGTGATGTTTTGGTTGAGGGTGAGGTTTAGCGTCAGTGTGAGGGTTTGGGTGAGGGTAAGGGTTAGGGTGATGATGAGGGTTAGGCTTAGGATTAGGTTGAGGGTTACGGTTAGCGTTAGGGTATGGGGGAGGGGAAGGAGGAGGGGGAGGGTTAGTGTTAGGGTAAGGGTTAGGGTTAGTGTGAGGTTAAGGGTTACGATGAGGGTTAGGGAGAGTGTGTGGGTGAGGGTTAGGGTTAGGGTTAGGTTTAAGGTGAGGATTAGTGTTAGTATTAGTGTTAGTGTGAGGGTTAGGTTTAGGGTGAGTGTTAGGTTTAGAGTGAGGGTGAGGGTGAATGTTAGGGTGAGGGTAAGGGTAAGGGTGAGGGGTAGTGTTAGGTTTAGGTTTAGTGTGGGTGATTGGGTGTGGGTGAGGGTGAGGATTAGGTTTAGTTTAAGGGTTAATGTTAGGGTTAGGGTTAGGGTTAGGGTGAGGGCTAGGGTTATGGTGAAGTTTAGGATGAGGGTGAGGGTTTAGGTTAGGTTAGGTTTAGGGTGAGGATTAGGGTGATGGTGAGGGTTAGGGTGAGTATTTGGGTCATGGTGAGGTTAGTTAGGGTTAGGGTTAGGCTGAGGGTTAGGTTTAGGGTGAGACTGAGTGTTAGGGTGAGGGTGAGATTTCGGGTGAAGGTGAGAGTTAAGATGTTTGTGAGGCTGAGGGTTAGAGTTAGGGTTAGGGTGAGGTCTAGGGTTTCGGTTAGGGTTAGAGTTAGGTTGAGGTTTAGGGTTAGTTTGAGTGTAAGGGTGAGGGTGAGGGTAAGGTTTAGGGTGAGGATTAGGGTGAGGGTGCAGGTTAGGTTTAGGGCTACAGTGAGGGTTAGGGTGAGGGTAAAGGTAATGGTTAGGGTGAGGGTTAGGGTGACGCTAAGTGTTAGGGTTGGGTTTAGGGGGAGAGGGAGGGGGAGCATGAGGTTAAGGTTGGGGTTACGGGAAGGGTTAGGTTTGGGTTTAGGGTTAGTGTGAGCACTAGGTTGAGGGTTTTGGTTTCTGTTAGGGTTAGTGTTAGGTTGAGGGTTAGGGTGAGGGTGAGGGTTAGGCTTAGGGTGAGGTTTAGGGTTATGGTAAGGTTTAGTGTGAGGGCAAGTGTGAGGGTGAGGGTTAGGTTTATGGGTAGGGTGAGGATTAGGGTTAGGGTTAGGGTTAGAGTGAGGGTTAGGCTGACGGGTTGGGGTAGGGTTAGGATGGTGGATAGTTTTAGTTTGAAGGTTAGGCTTAGTGTTAGGGTTTATATTAGGGTGAAGTTAACGGTTAGGGTGAGGGATAGGGAGAGGGTGAGGGTTAGGGTTAGCATTAGGTTTAGGATGAGGATTAGGGTAAGGGATAGCGTGAGGGTTAGGGTTAGGATGAGGGTGAGGATGAGGGATAAGGTTATGGTGAGGGTTAGGTTTAGGGTGATGCTAAGTGTTAGGGTTGGATTTAGGGGGAGGGGGAGGGTGAGCATGAGGTTTAGGGTGAGTCTGAGGTTTGGGTTAGGTTTAGGATTAGGGTTAGGGTTAGGGCTAGGCTGAGGGTGAGGGTGAGTGTGAGGATCAGGGTAAGGTTTAGGGTTACCTTTAGGCTTAGGCTTAGGATTAGGTTTAGGGTTAGGGTTAGGGGGTGGGGTTAGGAGAGGGTTAGGGTTAGGGTGAGGGTGAGGGTGAGGGTTAGGGTTAGGGTTAGGTTTAGGGTGAGGGTTAGGGTGAGGGCAGGGTTAGGGTTAGAATTAGAGTGAGGGGTTGGGTGATGGTTAGGGTGAGGGTTGTGAGGGTTAGGTTTAGTGTTATGATTAGGTAAGCGTGAGGGTTACTGTTAGTGTGTGGGTTAGGGTTAGGGTTAATGTTAGGGTAAGGGTGAGGGTAAGGGTTAGGTTTAGGTTGAGGGTTAGGGTGAGTGTGAGGGTTAGGGTTAGTGTTAGATTTAGGATTAGGGTCAGGGTAAGGGATAGGGTGTGCGTTCGGTTTAGGGTTAGGGTTAGGATGAGAGTGAGGACTAGAGTTAGGGTTTGGGTTAGGGTGAGTGTTAGGGTAAGTGTTAGGGTTAGGGTTAGGATTAGGGTGAGGGTTAGATTTAGTGTTGGGGTTAGTGTTAGGGTGAGGTTTAGGGTTTGTGTGAGGGTTAGGATTAGGGTTAATGTTAGGGTTAGGGTTAGTGTAAGTTTTAGGGTTTAGGTTCGGGTGAAGTTGAGGTTTAGTGTAAGGGTTAGGTTTCAGCTTATTTATAGGGTGAGGGTGAGGGTTAGGGTTAGGTTGAGGGTTAGGCTGAGGGGTAGGGTTAGGGTTAGTGTGAGGGTGAGGGTGAGGGTTTCATTTAGGTAAGGGTTAGGGTTAGGGTAAGGGTGAGGATTAGGGTGAGGGTGAGAGTTAGGGTTAAGGTTAGGGTGAGAGTTAGGGTTAGGTTGATGTATAGGGTGAGGATGAGGGTTTGGGTGAGGGTTAGGGTGAGGGTGACTGTTAGGGTTACGGTTAGGATTAGGTTGAGGGTTAGGGGTAGGGTTAGGGATAGGGTGAGGGTTAAGGTGAGGGTTTGGCTTAGCGTTAAGGTGAGGGTTAGGGTTAGTTTAGGGTTAGTTTAAGGGTTATGGTGAGGGTGATGTTTAGATTTAGATTTAGGGTGAGGGTTAGGGTTAGGCTTAGGTTTAGGGTGAGGGTTAGGTTGAGGGTTAGTGTTCATGTCAGGGTTAGGGTTAGGGTGATGGTTAGGGTGACTGTGAGGGTTAGGTTTAGGGTTAGGCTTAGGTTTAGGGTGAGGGTTAGTTGAAGGTAAGGGTTAGAGTGAGGTTTTGGGTGAGCGTGAGGGAGAGGGTTAGGGTTAGGGTGAGGGTTAGTTGAGGGTAAGAGTTAGAATGAGGGTTAGGGTGAGTGTTAGGGTGAGGGTTAGGGTTAGGGTGAAGGGTAGGGTGAGGGTAAGGTTTAGGGTGAGGTTTAGGTTGAGGGCAAGGGTTAGGGTTTGAATTAGGGTGAGGGGTTGGATGAGGATTAGGGTTAGGGTTACGGTGAGGGTTAAGATTCGTGTTAGGGTTAGGGTTAGGGTAAGAGTTAGGGTTAGTTTGTGGGGTACGGTTAGGGTTAATGTTAGGGTTAGGGTGAAGGTAAGGGTTAGAGTTAGGTTGACGGTTAGGGTTAGTGTGAGTGTTAAGGTTCGGATTAGGTTTAGGAATACGGTAAGGGTAAGGGATAGGGTAAGGTTTAGGATTAGGGTGAGCGTTAGTATGAGGGTGAGGAATAGAGTTAGGGTTTGGGTTAGGGTGAGGGTTAGGGTGAGAGTTAGGTTTAGGGTTAGGTTCAGGGTCAGGGTGAGTTTAAGATTTAGGGTGAGGGTTAGGGTGAGGGTGATGGTTAGGGTTAGTGTTCAGTTGAGGGGGTGGGTGAGGGTTAGGGTTAGGTTAAGGGTTAGCATGAGGCTTAGGATTAGTGTTAGGGTTAGTTTTAGTGTGAGGGTTAGTGTTTGTGTAAGGGTTAGGGTTAGGGTTAATGTTAGGTTTAGTGTGCGGGTAAGGATTAGGTTTTGGGTTCCTGTGAGGTTGAGGTTTAGGACAACAGGGTTAGGGTTAGTTATAGGGTGAGGGTGAAGGTTAGGGTTATGATGAGGGTTAGGCTGAGGGTTAGGGTTAGTGTTAGGGTAAGGGTTAGGGTTAGTGTTAGGGTGAGGGTGAGGGTTAGGGTTAGGTTGAGGGTTAGGGTTAGTGTGAGGGTGGGGGTGAGGGTTTCATTTAGGTAAGGGTTAGGATTAGTGTTAGGGTGAGGATTAGGGTTAGGGTGAGAGTTAGTGTTAGGGTTAGGGTGAGAGTTAGAGTTAGGTTGATGTATAGGGTGAGGGTGAGGGTTTGGGTGAGGGTTAGGGTGAGGGTGAGTGTTAGGGTAACGGTGAGGGTTAGGGTGAGGTTGCGTGTTAGGGTTACAGTTAGGGTTAGTGTGAGGGTTAGGGTTAGGAATAGGTTTCGGGTTAGGGTGAGGTTAATGGTTAGGGTGAGGGTGAGGGTTAGGTTTAGCGTTAGGGTTAGGGTGAGGGTTAGGGTGAGGGTGAGATTTAGCGTTACAGTTAGGGTTACCGTGAGCATTAGGGTTGGGGTTAAGGATAGGGTGAGTTTTAGGGTGAGGGTTAGGATTAGGGTTAGGTTTAGGGTGAGGGATATGTGAGAGTCAGGTTTCGACTGAGGTTTAGGGTGAGTGTGAGGGTGAGGGTTAGGTTTAGGATTAGGATTAGGTTTAGGGTTAGGCTGAGGAGGAAGGGAAGTTTAGGGTTAGGGTTAGGTTTAGGGGGAGATTTAGTGTGAGGGTTAGGGTTAGGGTTAGGGCCAGGGTGAGTGTTAGGCTGAGGGCTAGGGTTAGGGTTAGGATGAGGGATAGGTTTATTGTGAGTGGCAGGGTTAGAGTTAGGGTTAATGGAAGGGTGAGGTTAAGAGTTAGGGTGAGGGTTAGGTTTAGAGTGAGGGTTAGGTTTAGCATTAGGGTTGGGATGAAGGTTAGGGTGAGGGTTTGTATTAGGGTTAGGCTGAGGGTGAGGCTGCGAGTGAGGGTTAGGTTTAAGATTAGGGTTAGAGGTAGGGTGAGGGTGAGGGTAATGTTTAGGGTGACGGTTAGGGTGACAGTTAGGGTTAGGGTTAGGTTTAGGGTGAGGGTTAGGTTGAGGGTTAGGGTTAATGTTAGGGTTAGAGTTAGGGTGAGGGTTAGGGTGACGGTAATGGTTACCCTTAGTGTTAGGGTTAGGGTTAGGGTTAAGGGTTGGGTGAGGGTTAGGGTTAGGGGTAGGGTGAGGCTTAGGGTCATGGTGAGGGTTAGGGTAACGTTTAGGGTGAGGGTTAGGGTGAGGTTGAGGATTAGTGTTAAGGTTATTCTGAGGGTTAGGGTTCATGTTAGGGTTAGGGTTAGGGTGATTGTTAGGTTTAGGGTTAGGGTAAATGTTAGGGTTAGGGTGAGTGTTAGGGTTAGTGTGAGGTTTAGGGTTAGGGTTAGGGTGAGGGTTAGGGTGCAGGTAAGGTTTAGGGTGAGTGTTGAGATGAGGGTGAAGGATAGCGTTAGGGTTAGGTTGATGGGCTGGGTAAGGGTTAGGCTTAAGGTTAGGGTTAGTGTGAAGGTCAGGGTTAGGGTTAATATTAACTTAGGGTGAGGGTAAGGGTTAGGGTGAGTATTCAGGTGAGGGTGAAGTTTAGAGTAAGGCTTATGTTTAGGGTTAGGAATAGGGTGAGGGTGAAGTTTAGGGTTAGGTTGAGGTTTGGCTGAGGTGTAGGTTTAGGTTTAGGGTTAGGGTGAGGGTGAGAGTGAGGGTTACAGTTAGGTAATGGTTAGGGTTAGAGTTAGCGTGAGGATTAGGGTGAGGGTGATGGTTAGGGTGAGGGTTAGGTTTAGGGTTAAGCTTAGGGTTAGGGTTAGGTTGAGGGTGAGGTTTTGCGTGATGGTGAAGGTTCGGGTGAGGTTGAGGGTTAGCATGTGCGTGAGGGTTATTGTTAGCGTGAGTGTTAGGGTGATGGTGAGGGTTAGGCTGATGGTGAGTGTTAGGGTGAAGGTAAGGATTAGGTTTAGGGTTAGGGTTAGGTTTAGGGATAGGTTGAGGGTTAGGGTTTGGGGTCGGGTTAGGGAAAGGGTGAGGGTTAGGGTGACGGTTAAGTTTAGGGTTAGGCTCAGGTTAAGGGTTAGGGTGAGGGTGAGGTTTAGGGATAGCCTTAGGGTTAAGGTGAGGGTTAGGATGTGGGGTTGGGTTAGGGTTAGTGTGAGGGTTAGGGTTAGGATTAGGGGTAGGGTTAGGGTGAGGTTAAAGTTTAGGGTGAGGGTGAGGGTTAGGGTTAGCGTTAGGGTTAGGGTGAGGGTTAGGGTGATGGTGAGTGTTGGGTTTATCGTTAGGTTTAGGGTTGGGGTTAGGGATAGGGTGAGGGTTAGGGTGAGGGGTTGGGTTAGGGTTAGGTTGAGGGTTAGGGTTAATGTGAGGATAGGGTTAGGGTTAGGGTGAGGTTAAGAGTTAGGATGAGGGTTAGTGTGAAGTTTAGGGTGAGGGTTAGGGTTAGGGTTTGGTTTAGGGTGAGGGTTATGTTGAGGGTAAGTGTTAGGGTGAGTGATAGGGTGAGGGTGAATGTTACAGTTTGGTTTGGTGTTATGGGGAGGGTTAGGTTTATGTTTAGGGTTAGTGTGAAGGTTAAGGTGAGTGGTTTGGTTAGTATTAGGATTAGTGTTAGGGATAGGGTTAGGGTGAGGTTTAGGGTGAGGATTAGTGTTAGGGTTAGGGTTAGTGTCATGGCTATGGTGAGGGTGAGGGTGAGAGTTAGGAGTAGGGATAGGGTGAGGATTAGGGTTAGAGTTAGGGTTAGAGTGAGGGTTAGGTTGATGGGTATGGTTAGGGTTAGAGTGAGGGATAGGTTTAGTGTGAGGGTTTGGGTTAGGGTTAGGTTAATATTAGGGTGAAGTTAAAGGTTAGAGTGAGGGTTAGGGTTAAGGTTAGGGTGAGGGTTAGGGTTAGGGTGAAGCTAAGGGTTAGGGTTAGGGTTAAGTTGAGGTTGAGCGTGAGGTTTTGGGTGAGTCTGAGGTTTTGGGTTTGGGTTAGAATTAGATTTAGTGTTAGGGTTAAGGTTAGGCTGAGAGTGCGGGTGAGGGTTAGGGTTATGTTTAAGTTTAGGGTGAGCTTGAGGGTGAGGGTTAGGGATAGGATTAGTGTTAGGTTTAGGTTTAGGCTGAGGGTGAGAGTGAGGCTGAGAATGAGGGTTTGGTTTAGTTTTAGGCTTAGGGTTAGGCTTAGGATTAGTGTTAGGGTTAGGGTTAGGGTGAGGGTTAGGGTTTGTGTGAGGGTTAGGGTTACGTTTAATATTATGGTTAGAGCGAGGGTAAAGGTTAGTGTTCGGGTTAGGGTGAGGTTGAGGTTTAGGGTTATGGTTAGCTATAGGGCGAGGATGAGGTATAGGATTAGGTTGTGGGTTACGCTAAGGTGTAGGTTTAGGTTAGTGTGAGGATGGGGGTGAGGGTTTCAGTTAGGTAAGGGCTAGAGATTGGTTTAGATGAGGATTAGGGTGAGGGTGAGGGTAAGGGTTAGGGTTAGTGTGAGGGTTAGGGTTAGGTTGAGCGTTAGGTTTACGGTGACTGTTAGGGTGACGGTGAGGGTTAGGGTGAGGGAGAGTTTTAGGGTTACGGTTAGGGTTAGAGTGAGGTTTAGGTTTAGGTTAAGGGATAGGGTGAGTGTTAGGGTGAAGGATTGGGTTAGGGTTAAGGTGAGGGTTAGGGTTAGTGTGATGGTTAGGGTTAGGTTTAGGGTTAGGGTGAGGTTAAGGTTTAGGATGAGGGTTACGGTGAGGGTTAGGGTTAGGGTTAGCGTAAGGTTTAGGGTGAGGGTTAGGTTGATTGTTAGGTTTAGGGTTATGTTAAGGGTTAGGGTGAGGGTGAGGGTTAGGGTTCCTGTTAGGGTGAGAGTTAGGGTGAGGTTTAGGGTTAGGGTTAGGGTTAGGGTTAGGTTTAGATTTAGGGATAGGGTGAGAGTTAGGGTGAGGGGATGGATTAGGGTTAAGTTGAGGGTTAGGGTTAGTGTGAGTGTTAGGGTTAGGGTTAGGGTTGGGGTGAGGTTAAGGTTTAGGATGAGGGTTAGGTTTAGGGTTAACATAAGGGTTAGGGTGAGGGTTAGGGTGAGGGTTAGGTTTAGGGTTAGATTAAGTGTTAGGGTGAGTGTGAGAGTTAGGTTTAGGGTTAGGGTGAGGGTTAGGTTCAGGGTTAGGGTTAATGTCAGGGTTAATGTTAGGGTGAGGGTTAGGGTGATGGTGAGGGATAGGGTTAGGGTTAGGCTTAGGTTTAGGGTGAGGTTTAGGTACGGGTAAAGGTTAGAGTGATTCTTAGGGTGAGTGTGAGGGTGAGGGTTAGGGTTAGGGTAATGGTGAGGCTTAAACTTAGGGTAAGGTTTAGGGTGAGGTTTAGGGTGAGGTTTAGGGTGAGGGCGAGAGTTATGGCTAGAATTAGGGTGAGGGATTGGTTGATGGTTAGGTTTAGGGTTATGGTGAGAGTTAGGGTTAGTGTTAGGGTTAGGGTTAGGTGGAGTGTTAGGGATAGTGTGTGTGTTAGGGTTAGGGTTAATGTTAGGTTTAGGTGAGGGTAAGGTTTAGAGTTAGGTGGAGCGTTAGGGTTAGTGTGAGGTTTAGGGTTAGGGTTAGGTTTAGGATTAGGGTAAGGGTAAGGGATACAGTGAGGGTTAGTGTTAGGGTTAGGTTCAGGATCAGGCTGAGGTTAATGTTTAGGGTGAGGTTTAAAGTGCGGGTGAAGGTTTGGTTTAGGGTTCGGTTGAGCGGTTGGGTGAGGGTTAGGGTTAGGGTTAGGGTTAGGGTGAGGGTTAGGATTAGTGTTAGTGTTAGGGTTAGGGTGAGGGTTAGGGTTTGTGTGAGGGTTAGGGTTAGGGTTAATGTTAAGTTTTCGGTGAGGGTAAGGGTTAGGTTTCAGATTCGGGTGAGGTTGAGGTTTAGGTTAAGGGTTAGGGTTAGGCTTAGTTATAGGTTGAGGGTGAGAGTTAGGGTTATGTTGAGGGTTAGGCTGAGGCATAGGGTTAGGGTTAGTGTGAGGGTAAGGGTGAGTGTTTCAGTTAGGTAAGGGATAGGGTTAGGGTTAGGGTGAGGATTAGGGTGAGGGTGAGAGTGAGGGTTAGTGTTAGGGTGAGTGTTAGGGTTAGGTTGATGTATAGGGTGAGGGTGTGGGTTTGGGTGAGGGTTAGTGTTAGGGTGAGTGTTAGGGTGACAGTGAGGGTTAGGGTGAAGTGAGTGTTAGGGTTACAGTTAGCATTAGGGTGAGGGATAGGGTTAGGTTTATGGATAGGGTAAGGGTTAGGGTGAGGGGTTGTGTTAGGGTTAATGTGAGGGTTAGGGTTAGTGTGAGGGTTTGTGCTAGGTTTAAGGTTAGGGTGAGGTTAAGGTTTAGGATGAGGATTAGGTTGAGGTTGAGGGTGAGGGTTAGGCTTAGCATAAGGGATAAGGGTGAGGTTTAAGGTGAGGGTTAGGTTTAGGGTTAGGTTAAATTTTATGGTGAGGGTGAGGGTTAAGTTTAGGATTAGGGTAAGGGTTATAGTTAGGGTTAAGGTTAGGGCAAGTTTTAGGGTGAGGGTTAGGTTGAGTGTTAGGTTTAATGTCAGGGTTAGGCTTAGGGTGAGGGTTAGGGTGACTGTGAGGTTTAGGTTTAGGGTTAGGCTTAGCTTTAGGGTGAGGGTTAGGTGTGGGTAAGGGTTAGAGTGAGGGTTAGGGTGAGTGTGAGGGTGAGGGTTAGGGTTACGGTGAGGGTTAGGGTGATGGTAAGGTTTAGGGTGAGGGTGAGTGTGAGAGCGAGGGTTAGGTTTTGAATTAGGGTGAAGGGTTGGATGAGGGTTAGGGTTAGGGTTATGGTGAGGGTTAGGATTCGAGTTAGGGTTAGGGTTAGTGTGTGGGGTAGGGTTAGGGTTATTGTTAGGGTTAGGGGGAGGGTAAGGGTTAGAGTTAGGTTGACGGTTAGGGTTTGGGTGAGGGTTAGGCTTAGGGTTTGTTTTAGGGTTAGGGTGAGGGTAACGGTTAGAGTGAGGGTTAGGATGAGGGTGAGGGTTAGGTTTAGGTTTAGGTTTAGGGTGAGGGTTGGGTTAGGTTGAGGGTTTGGCTGAGGTTTAGGGTTAGGGTGAGGGTGAAGTTTTGGGTGAGGGTGAGGGTACGTGTCAGGGTAAGGGTTAAGGTTTGGTTGAGGGTTAGGCTTAGGGTGAGTGTTAGGGTAATGGTGAGGGTTAGGGTGAGGGTTATGTTTAGGGTTAGGGATAGGGTGAAGGTTAGGGTGAGTGGTTGAGTTAGGGTTAGGGTGAGGTTTAGGTTTAGTGTGAGGGTTAGGGTTAGGGTTAGGGTTAGGGTTAGGTTGAGGTTAAGGTTTAGGGTGAGGTTTAGGGTGAGGATGAGGGTTAGGGTTAGCATTAGGGTTAGGGTGAGGTTTGGTTTAGGGTTAGGTTAAGGGTTAGCGTGAGGGTGCGTGTTAGGTTTAGGCTGAGGGTGATTGTTAGGGTTAGGTTTAGGGTATGGGTGAGGATTATATTTAGGGTGAGGTTTCAGTTGACCGTGAGGGTTAGGTTTCGGGGTAAGGTTACGGTGAGTGTTAGGGTTACGGTTAGGGTTATGTTTAGATTTAGGGTGATGGTTAGGTTGAGGGTTAGGGTTAGGGTTAGTTTTAGGTTTAGGGTGAGGGTTAGGGTGACGGTGGGGGTTAGGGTTAGGGTTAGGTTGAGGGTAAGATTTAGGGTGATGGTTAGGGTTAGGGCGAGTTTTAGGGTTAGCATTAGTTTTAGGATGAGGTTTAGGGTGAGGTTAGGTTTAGGGTTAGGTTAAGGTTTAGGGTGAGGGTGAGTGTTAGGCCTAGGCTGAGGGTGAGGGTTAGGGTTAGGGTTAGGATCTGGGTGAGCGTTATGATTAGGGTTACTGTTAAGTTGATGGTGAGAGTTAGGGTTAGGGTTAGAATGAGGGTAAGAGTTAGGTTGATGGATATGTTTAGGGTGATGGTTAGGGTTAGCAATAGGGTTAGAATGAGGGTTAGGGTGAAGGTTAGGTTTAGGTTTACGGTTAGGGTTAGGATGAGGGTGAGGGTGAGGGTTAGGGTTAAGTTTAGGGTTTGGGTTAGGATGAGGGTTAGGGTGAGTGTGAGGTTGAGGGCCAGATTTAGGATTAGTGCTAGAGTGAGGTTTAGGCTGAGGGTGAGTGTGAGGCTGAGGGTGAGGGTTAGGGTTAGGATTAGTGTTAGCTTTAAGGGTAGGCTTAGTTTGAGTTTAAGTGTGTGGGTGAGGTTTAGGGTTAGAGTGAGGTTTAGGGTTAGGGTGAGGGGTAGGGTTAGGGTTAGGTTTAGGGTGAGGGTTAGGTTTAGGGTTAGGGTGAGGGTGAGGGATAGTTTTAGGATTAGTGCTGGGTTAGGGTTAGTCTCAGGGTGAGGGTGAGTGTGAGGGTGAGGGTTAGGGTTAGGGGGAGGGTTAGGGTTAGAGTGATTTTGAGGTTGAGGGTGAGAATTAGGGTTTGGGTGAGGCTGAGGTTTAGGGTTTGTGTGAGGGTTAGGGGTAGGATGAGGTTTATTTTGACAGTGAGGGTTAGGGTGACGGTGAGGGTTAGGGTTAGGGTTATGGTGAGGGTTAGGGTGAGGTTTAGGGTTAGGGTTAGGGTGAGGTTTAGTTTTAGGTTTAGATTTAGGATGAGAGTTAGGTTGAGGGTTAGGGTTATGTTTAGGGTGAGGGTTAGGCTGAGGGGCAGGGTTAGGTTTAGGTTGAGGGTTAGTATGAATGTGAGGGTTAGGGTTAAGTTTAGTGTTAGGGTTAGGGCTAGGGTGAGGGTGAGGGTGAGGGTTAGGGTTAGGGATCAGGTGAGGATTAGGGTTAGGTTTAGGGTTAGAGTGAGGGTTAGGCTGATGGGTAGGGTTAGGGATAAGCTGAGGGATAGGTTTAGTGTGAAGGTTAGGGTTAGGTTTAGTGTTAATATTAGGGTTAGGGTGAAAGTTAGGGTTATGGTGAAGTTTAGGTTTAGCATTTGGTTTAGGATGAGGGTTAGGGTGAGGCTAAGTTTTCGGGTTAGGGTTAGGGTGAGGGTTAGGGTGAGGGTAAGTGTTAGGGTGAGGGTGAGAGTTAGGGTTAGGATTAGGGTTATGGGGAGGGTTAGGGTTAAGTTTAGGGTTAATGTGAGTGTTAGGTTAAGGGTTTTTGTTAGTGTTAGTGTTAGGGTTAGGGTAAGGGTTAGGATCATGGTGAGGGTTAGGGTTAGGGTGAGGGTTAGGGTTAATGTTAGGGTTAGGGTGAGGGTTAGGGTGAGGGTGAGGATGAGGGTTAGTGATAGGGATAGCGTGAGGATTAGGGTTAGTTTTAGGGTTAGGCTGACGGTTAGGCTGAGGGATTGGTTTAGTGTGAGTGTTAGGGTTAGGGTTAGGGTTAGGGTTAGGGTTAGGGTTAGGGTTAGGGTTAGGGTTAGGGTTAGGGTTAATATTAAGGTGAGGGTAAGTGTTAGGGTGAGGGTTAGGGTTAGGGTGAAATTTAGGGTTAGCATTCGGTTTAGGATGATTGTTAGGGTGAGGGTTAGGTTTAGGTTTAGTGTTAGGGTGAGGGTGAGGTTTAGGGTTAATATTAGTGTGAGGGTTAAGGGTTAGGATGAGGCTGAGGGTTGGGGTTAGTGTTAGAGTGAGGATGAGGGTGAGGGCGAGGTATAGGGTGAATCTGAGTGTGAGGATTAGGGTTAGGCTGAGGGTGAGGGCGAGTGTTAGGGTTAGCGTTAGGTTTAGGGTGAGCATGAAGGTGAGGGTTAGTGTTATGTTTAGGGTTAGGGTTAGTGTGAGGTTTAGGATTAGAGTAAGGGTTAGGGTAAAGGTAAGTGTGAGGGTGAGGTTTAGGTTGAGGGTTAGGGTTAGGGCTATCGTTAGGGTTAGGGTGAGGGTTAGTGTGAGGGTTAGGAGTAGGGATAGGTTGAGGTTGAGGGTTAGGGTTAGGGTTAGTTTGAGGGTTAGGGTTAGGGTTAGGGTTAGGGTTAGGATTAGGGTGAGGGTGAGGGTGAGGGTTAGGGTTGGGTTAGGGTTAGAGTTAGGATGATGGTTAGGGTTAGGGTTAGGATTAGGGTTAGGGTGAGGATTAGGCTGGGAGTGAGGGTGAGTATGAGGGTTATGTTCAGGGTGCGGGTTAGGGGTAGTAGTAGGGTTAGGGTTAGGGTGAGTGTTAGGGTTACGGTTA
Source organism: Dipodomys merriami (assembly GCF_024711535.1). Lineage (NCBI taxonomy): Eukaryota > Metazoa > Chordata > Mammalia > Rodentia > Heteromyidae > Dipodomys > Dipodomys merriami. The sequence continues at coordinate 207,519 of NW_027206322.1, read as the reverse complement.
GAGTTAGTATGAGGGTTAGGTTGTGGGGTAGACTTAGGGTTAGTGTGAGGGTTAAGGTTAGTGTGAGGGTTAGGTTTAGGGTTAGGGTTAGGGTGAGGGTAAGGGTTAGGGTGAGCATTAGGACGAGGGACAGTTATAGGGTTAGGCTTAACGTTAGTATGAGGGTTAGGGTGAGGGTGCGGGCTAGGTTTAGGGTTAGCCTGAGTGTGAAAGTGAGGGTGAGTATGAGGGGTAGGTTTAGGTTTAGGTTGAGGTTTAGGGTTAGGTTGAGGATTAGGGTTAGGGTTAGAGTGAGGGTTAGGTTTACATTGATGTTTGGGGTGAGGTTGAGTGTTTGGGTGAGAGTGAGGTTTTCGTGAGGGTGAGGTTTATGGTGTGGGTGAGGTTTAGATTTAGTTTGAGTGTTAGGGTGACTGTGAGGTTTAGGGTGAGGGTGAGTGTTAGGGTAACTGTTTGGTTTAGTGTGAGGTTTAGGGTTAGGGTTAGTGATAGAGTGAGGGCTAGGGTGCTGGGTTGGGTTATGGTTAGAGTGAGGGTTAGGGTTAGTGTGAGGTTTAGGGTTAAGGTTAGAGTTAGGGTAAGGGCTAGGTTGAGGTTAAGGGTTAGGTAAGGGTGAGGGTGAGGGTGAGGTTTAGGTTTTGCATTAGGTTTAGGGTGAGGTTTAGGTTTAGTGTTAGATTAAGGGTTAGGGTGAATGTGAGGGTTAGGGTTAGGGTTAGGGTGAGGGTTAGGGTTAGGGTTAGGTTTTCGGTTAGGGTGAGAGTAAGGGTTAGGTTGAGGGATAGGGTGAGGGTGAGGTTTAGATTTAGGGTGAGGGTTAGGTTGAGGGTAAGGGTTAGGGTGAGGGTTAGGTTGAGGGTTAGGGTGAGGTTTAATGTTAGGGTGAGAGTGACGGTTATGGTTACGGTTAGGGTTAGGGTGAGGGTTAGGTTTAGGGTTAGGTATAGCGTGAGGGTTAGGGTGAGAGTTTGAGTTAGCGTTAGGATGAGGATTAGGGTTAGTGTGAGAGTTAAGGTGAGGGATAGGTTTAGGGTTAGGTTCACAGTGATGGTAAGCATGAGGGTGACTTTAGGGTTAGAGTAAGTGTTAGGGTGAGGGTTAGGGTTAGGGTTAGGTTTAGGGTAATGGTTAGGGTTAGTGTTAGGGTGAGGGTGAGTGTGAGGTTTAGGGTTAGGGTGAGATTTAGAGTTAGGTTTAAGGTATGGGTGAGGGTTAGTGTTACAGTGAGGGTGAGGTTTAGGGTTAGAGTGAGGGGAAGTGTGAGGGTTAGGGTTAGGGTTAGGCTGAGGGCTGGGGTTAGGGATAGTGTGAGGTTGAGGTTGAGGTTTTCAGTTAGGTAAGGGTTAGGGTTAGGGTTACGGTGAGTTTTAGGGTTCAGGTTTGGTTGAGGGTGAGGTTTAGGGTGTGGGTGAGGGTTAGGTTTAGGGTGAAGGTTAGGGTGACGGTAAGGATTAGGGTGAGGGTGACAGGGCTACGGTTAGGGTTGTGGTGAGGGTAAAGTTTAGGTTTAGGGATAGGGTGAGGGGTAGGTTTAGGGTTAGGGTGAGGGTTAGGGTTAGTCTGAGAGTTAAGGTTAGGTATACTTTTAGGTTTAGGGTGAGCTTCAGTGTTAGGGTGAGAGTGAGGGTTAGGGTTAGTGTTAGGATTAGGGTGAGTCTTAGGATGAGGGTTTGGTTTAGCGTTCGGGCAAGAGTTAGGGTGAGGGTGAGGTTTAGGGTTAGGTTTAGGGTGAGGTTTATGGTTAGGGTTAGGGTTTGGGTGAGGGTGAGGTTATTGGTTATGCTGAGGGTTAGGGTGAGGGTGAGGGTTAGGGTTGGGGATGGTGTGAGGATTAGGGGTAGGTTTAGTGTTAGGGTGACGGTTGGGCCGATGGGTGGGTTAGGGTTAGGGTAAGGGATAGGTTTAGTGTGATTGTTGGGTTTAGGGTTAGGTTTAATGTTAGGGTGAGCGTAAGGGTTAGGGTGAGGGTTAGGGTTAGGGTGAAGTTTAGGGTTAGCACTTGGTTTAGGATGAGGGTTACGGTGACGGTTAGGGTTAGGGTTAGAGTGAGGGTTAGAGTGACTGTGAGGGTTACTGAAAGGGTTAGGCTTAGGTTTAGGGTGAGGTTTAGGTGAGGGTAAGTGTTCGAGTGAGTGTTACGGTGAGTGTGAGGGTGAGGCTTAGAATTAGGGTAAGGGTAAGGGTAGGGTGAGGGTTAGGGTGAGGTTGAGGGTTAGTATGAGGGTCAGGACTAGAGTTAGGGTTTCGGTTAGGGTGAGGTTTAGGGTTAGGTTTAGGTTCAGGGTCAGGGTGAGGTTAAGGTTTAGGGTGAGGGTTAGGGTGAGGGTGATGTTAGGGTTAGGCTTCGGTTGAGGGGTTGGGTGAGGTTTAGGGTTAGGGTTAGGGTGAGGGTTAGGATTAGTGTTTGCGTTAGGGTTACAGTGAGGGTTAGGGTGTGTGTGAGGGTTAGGTTTAGGGTTAATGTTAGGGTTACGGTGAGGGTAAGGGATAGGGTTCAGGTTCGGGTGAGGTTGAGGTTTAGGGTAAGGCTAAGCGTTAGGCTTAGTTATAGAGTGAGGGTGAGGGTTAGGGTTAGGTTGAGGATTAGGCTGAGGGATAGGGATAGGCTTAGTGTGAGGGTGAGGGTGAGTGTTTCAGGTAGGTAAGGGTTAGGGTTAGGGTTAGGGTAAGGATTAGGGTGAGGGTGAGACTTAGGGTTAGGGTTAGGTTGAGGGTTAGGGTTAGGTTGATGTATAGGGTGAGGGTGAGGGTTTGGGTAAGGGTTAGGTTTAGGGTTAGGGTGAGTGTGAGCGTGAGGGTTAGGGTTAGGGTTAGGGTGAGAGTTAGGTTTAGGGTTAGGGTTTGGGTGAGCGTGAGGGTAATCATTAGGTTGAGGATTAGGGTGAGGGTGAGGGTGAGGGTTAGGGTTAGGGTTAGGGTTCGAGTGAGGGTTAGGGTGAGGGTTAGGGTTAGGGTTAGGTTTATAGTGAGGGTTAGGTTGAGGGTTAGTGTTAATGTCAGGGTTAGGGTTAGGGTGAGATTTAGGGTGATGGTGAGGGTTAGATTTAGGCTTAGCCTTAGGTTTAGGGTGAGGGTTAGGTGACAGTAATTGTTAGAGTGAGGGTTAGTGTGAGTGTGATGGTGAGGGTTGGGGTTAGATTTAGGGTTAGGGTTAGGGTTAGGCTGAGGGTGAGGGTGAAGGTTAGGGTTAGGGTTAGGTTTAAGGGGAGTTTGAGGGTGAGGGTTAGGGATAGTGTGACGATTAATTTAGGGTTAGGTTCAGGGTGAAGGTTAGGCTGAGGAGTAAGATTATGGTTAGTGTGAGTGATAGGTTTATTGTGAGTGTTATGGTTAGGGTTAGGGTTAATGTTTGGGTGAGGGTAAGAGTTAGGGTCAGGGTTAGGTTTAGGCTGAGGGTTAGGGTTAGCCTTAGGGTTAGGATGAGTTTAGGGAGAGTGTTAGGATTAGGGTTAGGGTGAGGGAGAGGGTGAGGGTGAGGGGTAGGGTTAGGATTAGGGTTAGGGTTAGGGTGAGGGTGAGGGTAATGGTTAGGGTGAGGGTTAGGTTCAGGGTGAGGGTTATTGTTAGGTTTAGGGTGAGGGTTAGGTGGAGGGTTAGTGTTAATGATAGGGTTAGGGTTAGGGTGAGGGTTAGGGTGACGGTCAATGTTAGCCCTAGTGTTAGGATTAGGGTTAGGGTGAATGGTTGGGTGAGGGTTAGTGTTAGGGTTAGGGTTAGGGTGAGGCTTAGGGTTAGGTTGAGTGTTAGGGTGAGGGTTAGGGTGAGGATAAGCTTTTGGGTGAGGATTAAGATGAAGGTGAGAGTTAGGGTTAGGGTGAGTGGTTGGGTGAGGGTTAGGGTTAGGTTTATCATGAGGGTTAGGGTTAGTGTTAGGGTTAAGGTTAGGGTAATGTTTAAGTTTAATGTGAGAGTTAGGGTTAGGGTAAATGTTAGGGTTAGGGTGAGGTTAAGGGTTAGGGTTAGGTTGAGAGTTTGGGTTAGTGTGAGGGTGAGGGTTAGGGTTAGTGTGAGGGTAAGGGTTAAGGTTAGGGTGAGGGTTAGGGTGAGGGTAAGGTTTAGGGTGAGGGTAAGGTTTAGGGTGAGGGTTAGGGTAAGGGTGAATGTTAGTGCTAGGATTAGGGTGCGGGGTTCGGTGAAGGTTAGGGATAGGGGTTGGGGTGAGGGTGAAGGTTAGGATTAGTGTTAGTGTTAGGTTTAGGGTGAGGGTTACAGTTATTGTGAGGGTTAGTGTTAGGGTTAATGTTAGGTTTAGGGAGAGGGTAAGGGTTAGGGTGAGGGTTCGGTTGAGGGAGAGGTTTAGTGTAAGTGTTAGGGTTAGGGTTAGGAATAGGGTGAGGGTGAGGTTTAGGGTTAGGTTGACATTCGGCTGAGGGGTAGGGTTAGGTTTAGGGTGAGGGTGAGGTTGAGATATTCGGTTAGGTAATGGTTAGGGTTTGGGTTAGCATGAGGATTAAGGTGAGGGTGATGGTTAGGGTGAGGTTTAGGTTTAGGGTTAGGGTTAGGGGCAGGGTTAGGGTGAGGGTTAGGGTTAGGTTGATGTATAGGGTGAGGGTGAGGTTTTAAGTGAGGGTTTGGGTGAGGGTGAGGGTGAGGGTTAGTGTGTGGGTGAGGTTTACTGTTAGGGTGAGTGTTAGGGTGACGGTGAGAGTTAGGGTGAGGGTGAGTGTTAGGGTTAGGGTAAGGGTTAAATTGAGGGTTAGGGTTAGGATTAGGGATGGGGTGAAGGTTAGGGTTTGGGGTTGGGTTAGGGTTAGAGTGAGGGTTAGGGTTAGAGTTAGGTTTAGGTTAAGGTTTAGGTTGAGTGTTAGGGTGAGGTTGAGGGTTAGGGTTAGCGTTAGGGTTAGGGTGAGGGTTAGGTTTAGGGTTAGGTTAAGTGTTAGGGTGAGGGTGAGTGTTAGGGTTAGGGTTAGAGTTAGGGTGATGGATTGGGTTAGGGTGAGGTTCAGGGTAGTGGTTAGGGTGAGGGTTAGCGTGAGTTTGAGGGTTAGGGTTAGGTTTAGTGTGAGGGTGAGGGTTAGGGTGAGCGTGAGGGTTATTGTTAGGGTTAGGGTGAGGGTGGGGGTGAGGATAATTTTTTGGGTGAGGGTTAGGGTGAGGTTGAAAGTTAGGTTTAGGGTGAGGGTTAGGTTAAGGATTAGGGTGAGGGTTAGGTTTAGGGTTAGGTTTAGGTTGAGGGTTAGGGTTAATGTTAGGTTAAGTGTTAGGGTGACGGTGAGGGTTAGGCTTAGGGTTAGGGTTAGGGTTAGGGTTATGATGAGGTTTTGGGTGAGGATTAGGGTTCATGTGAGGGTGAGGCTTAAGGTTAGGGTTAGGATAAAGTTAGGGTCAGAGTTAGGTTTAGGGTAAGGTTTATCGTGAGGGTTAGGGTGAAGGTGTGGTTGAGGGTTAGGGTTAGGGTTAGGGTGAGGGGTAGTGTTAGGGTTAAAGTTAGGGCGAGGATTAGGGTGAGTGTAAAGTTTAGGGTGAGGATTGGGGTGAGCGTGAGGGTTAGGGTGAGGTTTAGGGTTCAGGTGAGTGTTAGGGTTAGGGTTAGCCTGAGGGTTAGGGTGAGGTTGATGTATAGGTTGAGGATGAGGGTTTTCGTGAGGGTGAGGATTCTTGTGAGGGTGAGGGTTAGCGTGTGGGTGAGGGTTAGGGTTAGGGTGAGTGTTAGGGTGACGGTGAGGGTTACGGTGAGGGTGAGTGTTAGGATTATGATTAGGGTTAGTTTGAGGTTTGTAGCGACCGTCTACTCGACCAGCGAGGAAAAACGATCACCACCCCAGGAGTCTTCTCAGATCACGCTTTATTGGAGAGCCTTTTAGTTGTAGGAGAGCTTGGGAGCGAGAGAGCGTGCACCCGAAACATGGCCACTTATATAGGGAATTGGAACACGGGTCTTTCTATTGTTGGTCGCCTGCCTTTCACCGTCACCAGGTGTCATGGGATTGGCTGGGGACTCTACCTGGCTCGCGCACGCGCACAGCCCAGGCGTCCCGCCAAACACCGTCTGGGGTGGTTACCTCAAAGCTGCAAGGGAGTGGGCGGAGTCTCGCCTCGGCTCCCTACAGTTCCCCCTTCTTTGTTTTATGGCAACAGGTAAGAGTAGAGGTTGGGCCTCTGTCTAAAACATTAGGACCTTGCACTGGCCTTCGCCTGAGGGGCGCGCCTTCCCCAGTGATGACCAGGCCCGTCCGATGCCTTTTTTGCAGAGGTGGGATCTTGGGCATCAACCCACTTTCAACCCAGCATGCTCTTCTTGAGGAGATGAGAACCATCTCCTCAAGTGCAGTGCACTTGCCTTGCACCCTCTCCCAAATTGCAAATTGCATACCTGTCCCGGTGCAATGGGATCTCCTGATCCCTCGGGGTGCTAAGGCTATGCAGAATGGTAAGGCTTAACTGCCTCTTAGGGCCGACAGCCAAATCTGGGGTGAGGATCCACTCTCCAAAGCGGCTAATGCTTGCAAGATAACAACCTTGTCCCTTCTGGTTTGGGCTCGAAGGCAACAGACCAACCATAGGCAGACCACGCATCCTCCCAAGCAGCAGGCTAAAAACATTCCGACTCCCACCGCTCTTTGGAAAAGGACACCACAGAGGCAATCCAGTCAGTAAATTGTAACAGCCCACAGCATCATTGGTTTAGCTATCACAGGGATTGCTATTAGCACTGTTGCTAACAGCAGGAAGATCAGCTGTATCAGGAGACGAGTGGATGGCATCTTCAAGATGGGGTTCTTCTGCAGTCTCCACCGGCCTGGTCAGTCTCGTTGGCACCCAGTGAGGTACTTCTTGACTCTGTGGAAAAACACAAACAGCTCCCCTGGATCTCGTTATTACCGGATCCGGTCCATACCATTTATTATTAATAACATCCTTCCACATAACCATGTCTTTAGTATCCATGGAGTCTCTTGTCATATGCCAATCTGCGGCAGACTGATCGTTGTCATTTAGAATTAAAAAATTAAGGGTAAAGAGCGCAAGAGAAAGTCTTTCCCTGGGGGATGCGGACTCAGCAACTCCCCCTTTTTGTTTTTGAAGCATTTCTTTTATGCTTCAATTAGCTCTTTCCACTATACCTTGTCCTTGAGGATTGTAGGGCAATCCAGTGGTGTGGGCAACCTGCATTTGTGCGCAAAAGGCGCGAAAACCATGGGAAGTATAAGCAGGGCCATTATCCGTCTTAAGTCTAAGGGGCTTTCCCCAAGCTGCCCAAGCTTCTAAGCAGTGTATTCTGACGTGAGACACCTTTTCTCCTGCCAAAGGTGTGGCATGAATGACACCAGAAAAGGTGTCCACAGACACATGTAAATATTTCAACTTACCAAATTCCGTCAGATGAGTAACATCCATTTGCCATAGGGCGTTTGGTCTCAACCCCCTGGGGTTTACCCCCACATGGGGAGGATGAAGAAAGGTAACACAAGATTTACAGGCTTTAACAATATCTCTTGTCACATGCCTGGACAAATTATATCTTTTCCTAAGGGTATTAGCAGGTACATGATACAATCTATGAAAGCCTTTGCCAATTCTACAGGATCAGCAGCAACCAGAGCCATAGCCCGAGTTGCCTGGTCCACCAAATCATTACACTTTGCCATCGGGCCCGGCAACATAGAGTGGGCACGAATATGTCCAATATAAAAAGGATGTTTTCTGTTTAAGATAAGGGATTGAATCTGTAACAAAACATTAGAAATTGTACTGGCCTGCTTAACTGAAGCAGCAACTTCAAGAGAAGCAACGGCATTTACAACATATAATGAATCAGAAAATAAGTTAAAAGTTTGATCAAATCTTTTAAAAACTTCAAGCACAATTAAACATTCAACAGCCTGTGGGACATTCGGCCGAAAATTAAAATCCATCGGCTGTTTGTGTCCTTGAACAAAAAAGGCACCTTGTCCAGATTTTGATCCATCCGTAAAGATGGTCAGAGCATCAGCCAAGGGCTCCTTTGAAGTGACAACAGGAAAATACACTAAATTTTTGTTAACTATGGCAAGCAGAGGATGCTTAGGATAATATCAATTACATTTGTAAATGAGCAAACAAGAATTGCCCACATATCCATTGTGGCTGCTAAAATTTCAACTTGCTCACGGGTGTATGGAATAATTAATTTATCTGGAATTTTTGCAAAGTGCATCAAATAATACTTTATACCCAAAATTGCCTGTTTAGCCACTAATTCAGGAAAATATTGAACAGTTTTTGCTCCCACAGAATTGCCGTGGAGCCACAATAAGGGGCCATTTTGCCAAAGAACCCCCGTGGGATAATTTTTTGTTTTTAATATACATAAATCAATAGGTAATTTTAAATCAACCCGTGAAAGTTGAGCCCTAGACAAAGCTGCCTCAACCTTTTGTAGGGAATTTAGTGCTAAAGGTGTCAGGGATCTAGAGGAGGTGACTTCAGGGTCGCCCTCCAAAATAGCAAATAAAGGTAACAACTCTGACCGAGGGAGATTAAGAAACCCCCTTATCCAATTAATATCTCCTGCCAATTGCTGAAAATCATTAAGTGTTTTAAGATGACCAGTTCGAATGGAAAGTTTTTGTGGTTTAATCTCAGTAGGAGAAACAATGGTTCCCAGAAATTGAACAACACTAGTCTGCTGAACCTTCTCAGGGGCAATAATCAATCCTTTATTAGCTAAGGTCTCCGTTACCTGCCCAAACACTTTATGAAGAGTCTTTACCGAGGGAGCAGCCAACAAGATATCATCCATATAATGGACAATCCGTACTTTTGGAAATTTTTCCCTAACAGGGGTTAATGCAGCCCCCATGAACAATTGACAAATTGTTGGGCTATTAGCCATCCCTTGGGGGAGAACTTTCCACTGATAGCGAGCATCCGGGGTTTCATGATTAACCGAGGGCAAAGTAAAGGCAAAGCGCTCCCTATCCTTTTCATAAAGAGGTATGGAAAAAAAGCAATCCTTAATGTCTAAAGCTAAAATAGGCCACTCTCTACGTAACGCAGAGAGCAGTGGAAGTCCCCTTTGGATGGGTCCCATAATTTGCATCTGGGCATTTACTGCTCTAAGGTCATGTAATAATCTCCATTTTCCGGAGGCCTTTTTGATCACAAAAATTGGGGTATTCCAAGATGACACTGAAGGCTCAACATGCCCCAGCTGCAGCTGTTCCTGGACAAGAGTTTGAGCCGCTTCCAATTTTTCTCGAGAGAGGGGCCACTGAGGAACCCACACCGCCTTTTGCGTTAACCAAGGTATGGGTACCGCACCTTCAGTGGAAGCTTTGTTTTCAGAGGCCCCTAAGAAAAACCCAAACCCTTCCTGTCCTGTTTAGGAAGTGGCTCTATCGGCTCCTTGCGTCCTTGGAGACGCCGACCAAGCCCCAAGGCTGGCACAAATCCTTGCTGTTTCATCATATTCTGACTGGCCTCAGAATAATCATTAGTTAAAGTTAGCTTTAGCTGTTGCTGCACATCTCTTCCCCAAAGATTGACAGGGACGTCTACCACAAATGGCTGCATTTTTCCAACTTGGCCTTCGTCTCTTCTCCAAGTCAATTCTTTTGCACTTAACTGTGGGACATCGGCATAGCCCAGCCCTTGTAAGGTCTGGGAGGATTTCTGAGTTGGCCATTGCTTTGGCCACTCCCCTCTTTGGATGATGCTTCGATCTGCCCCTGTATCCACCAGTCCCTCAAATCTTCTCCCTTCCACTTGGAGAGTTAGCATGGGTCTTTGGTCTAAAGTTATGGATAGGCATGTAAGGTCGACTCCAGTGGAGCCTAGCCCTTTATCTCCTCTCTCTATCTCCTTAGCAGGGAAGTTGCCATGAAGAGAAAGCAAAAGCAGAAGCTGTGCGATTCTGTCCCCGGGAGAAATGGACACCACTCCATGGGGGACATGGCAGAGGACCTTGATAGTCCCCGTATAGTCAGGGTCAATTACTCCCGGGAAAATTATTAATCCTCTCATTGTGGAGGAGGAGCGTCCTAAAACTATTCCTACAGTGCCTTCATCTAGGGGTCCTGTCATGTCTGTCTCCACAATCTGGACTCCCATCTGCTGTGTTAATACCCGTCCGGAGGTGGCACAGAGGTCCAACCCTGCGGAGCCTGAGGTTGCTCTTCTTGGCTGGGGGGTTGTTGCGGGTGCTGTCCGGGAGCCAGAGTCTGAAATGCCCCATAAACTTTCGGGCCCTGGGGACGAGGGCCCTTTTCTCCGTTTTTTGGCTCCTGTTCCGAATTAGTGTTTGGAGTAATTTGGGGGATAAAATGTCCATTGATGTCTCTAACTGACCTGCATTCGTTGACCCAATGCTTTCCCTTTTTACAACGAGGACACACTCCTAGAGTCCTTGGCGGCCTGGGTATGTTTTGTGCAGGACCACCATTTTGTGGGCATTGCTGTCTAAAATATCCCAACTGACCACACCGGAAACACCCTTTTCCTTTACTATCTTTTGCGGCCCCGGCAGCCGACAAGACAGCAGCTGCCAGCACCGCATTGGTCAGGGGGCCACCTACTTCTCTGCAGGCTTTTAACCAAGCTTCTAGGCTTTGGGTTCTTACTGGGGTAATTGCCCTCTGACATTCCTTGGTGCTTTGTTCAAAAATGATTTGTTGTACAAATGGCATGGCTGTTTCCAGATATCCTAATACCCGCTCGGCTGTCTCTAGCATACGGGCAACAAAATCAGAAAATGGCTCATTAGGGGCCTGCATGATTTTTGTTAGATTGCCAGCCACCTCTCCCTTGTTTGGGAGGGCTCGCCAGGACCTGTAAAAAACCTCATTTACCTGGCGGTATACTTCAAAGGGATATCCTGTCTGGTCTACCGAGTAGATTCCCTGCCCGAGAAGCATGTCTACGGTCCAGTCCGGGTGCCCGTCACGGACATTTTGTCTGTATTGGGCTTGAGCCTTGTCTTGAACAATAGACCGGAGATCGAGGAACTGCCCATGATTGAGACAAGTACGGGCTACCTCAAACCAGTCCGTGGGCGTCATGGCATTGACGGTCAGTCGTCGGAGCAGGGTAGTGGTATAAATGGCCGTCACTCCATAAGTCCTGACTGCCTCAACTAAATCTTTTAACTGGGAGTAGGAAACCGGCTCAAAATTTCTTTCAGCAGTAATTGGATTTTCAAAAACTGGGAAAGCGGCTGCCAGCCGCGACCAGGTATTTTCTTTTATAAAGTGACTCTTCCCTGCTGGCGGGCACGGCGGGGGGGCTGACGGGTGAGGGGCAGTTCCGTTTCCTCTTCCTGGCTGCTGCGGTACTCCCACCCCTAGGGGGCACCACCCCCCATATCTGTCTGCCTCGTGCTCCGCCGCAGCCTCTTCTAAGTCTTCACTATCAGCTGGATCGAGCTGCTCTCCCTCCTCCTCTAACATTTCTTCCTCTGAGTCACTCACAAGATTACTATATTCTTGGTCCCGCCCTTCCACATGTAGGGCTGAGAACCGGTTTGCTTTTAAAGAAGGGCATGGGGGTCTCCTTGAGACCCCCTCCTCTCTAAAACCCTTCTCCTTTTGTGAGGGCTGCAGCCCCTCCTGCTTTAATTCTTTAGGATCCTTTTGTCTTTTTTCCCTTTTTCTTTTAGGCCTATTTTCCTCCCCCTTACTGTATGCTGACTCTGATAGACTATCCTGATGCTGCGTTAGTACTTTGCGTCCTTCCTGAATTAAATCAAACCCTCCCTCCTCGAGGCAAGTGCGCACCATCAAAAAGACAAGCCACAAAGGAAGAAGCAATGCAAGCAACCAATAAATATCTAAATCTACAGTGAACAGCATACCGGGGGATATTTACCGACGTCCCCTCTCCGCGTGTTGAGTTCTGGCTCCGGTTCGGCCTCTCGCGCGGGTCCCGTCCCTGGTTCGTTCCCGGGTTTCGGCACCAGTTGTAGCGACCGTCTACTCGACCAGTGAGGAAAAATGACCACCACACCAGGAGTCTTCTCAGATCACGCTTTATTGGAGAGCCTTTTAGTTGTAGGAGAGCTTGGGCGCGAGAGAGCGTGCACCCGAAACATGGCCACTTATATAGGGAATTGGAACACGGGTCTTTCTATTGTTGGTCGTCTGCTTTCACAGTCACCAGGTTCCATGGGATTGGCTGGGGACTCTACCTGGCTCGCACACGCGCACAGCCCAGGCGTCCTGCCAAGCACCGTCTGAGGTGGTTACCTCAAAGCTGCAAGGGAGTGGGCGGAGTCTCGCCTCGGCTCCCTACAGAGGTTTAGGGTTAGGTTAGAAGTATGGTGAGGTTTAGGTTGTGGGGTTGTTTTAAGATTAGGGTGAGGGTTAGGCTTAGAGTTAGGGTTAGGGTGAGGTTATGGGTTAGGTTGAGCGTTAGGTTGAGTGTGAGGGTTAGGGTTAGCGTTAGAATTAGGGTGAGGGTTAGGGTGTGGGTTTCGGTTAGGGTTAATGTGAGTGTTAGGGTTAGGGTGAGTTTAAGGGTTAGCGTGAGGGTTAGGGTTAGCATTAGTGTCAGGGTGAGGGTTAGGGTGAGGGTTAGGTTTAGGGTTGGATTAAGGGTTAGAGTGAGGGTGGGGGTTAGTGTTAGTGTTAGGGTTAGGGTGAGGGTTGGGTTAGGGTTAGGGTTAGGGTGAGTTTGAGGGTAATGGTTAGGGTGAGGGTTAGGGTTAGAGTGAGTTAGAAGGTAATGGTTAGGGTGAGGGTTAGGGTGAGGGTGAGGGTTAGGGTTAGGATTAAGGTTAGGGTGAGGGTTAAGTTGAGGGTTAGAGTGAGCATGAGGGTTAGGGCTAGGGTTAGGGTGAGGGTGAGGGTGAGGGTTAGGTTGTGGTTGAAGTTTAGGTTTAGGTTGAGGGTTAAGTTGAGGGTTAAGGTGAGGTTTAGGGTTAGGGTTAGCTTTAGGGTGAGTGTTAGGTAGAGGGTTAAGATTCATGTTAGGGTGAGGGTTAGGGTGACAGTGAGAGTTAGGCTTAGGGTTAGGTTTAGGGTTAGGGTGAGGGCTTGGGTGAGGGTTAGGGTTATAGTGAGGGTGAGGCTTAGGTTTAGGGTTACGGTTAAAGTTAGTGTGAGGGTTAGGGTGAGGGTAAGATTTAGGGTGAGGGATAAGGTGAGGATGAGGGTTAGGGTTAGGGTTAAGGTGAGGGATTGGGTGAGGGTAATGGTTAGGATTATGGTGAGGGTTAGGGTTAGCGTTAGGGTTAGGGTTAGGTTGAGGGTTAGGGTTAGTGTGAGGTTTAGAGTTAGCGTTAATGTTAGGGTTAGGTTGAGGTTAAGGGTTAGGGTGAGGGTTAGGATGAGGGTGAGGGTTAAGGTTAGGGTTAGGGTTAAGGTGAGGGTTAGGCTTAGGTTGAGGGTTATGCTGAGGGGTGGGGTTAGTGTGAAGGTGAGGGTTAGTGTTAGTGTGAGGTTTAGGGTTAGGGTTAATGTTAGGGTTAGGGTTAGGATGAGGGTCAGGGCTAGGGTGAGGGTTAGGGTGAGAGTTAGGGTTAGGGTTAGGTTTAGGGTTAGGGTGAGGGTGAGGGTTAGGATTAGGGTTAAAGTGAGGGTTAGGTTTAGGTTGAGGGTGACGGTTATGGTTTGGATTAGGATTAATGTTAGGGTTAGCATTAGGCTTAGGGTAAGTGTGAGGGTGAGGGTGAGGTTTAGGGTTAGGCTGAGGTTTAGGTATAATGTTAGTGTGACGGTTAGGGTTAAGGTTATGTTTAGGGCGAGGTTTATTTTTAGTGTGAGGGTGATTGTGAGGGTGAGGGTGAGGGTTTGGTTGAGAGCGAGGGTTCGGTTGAGGGTGACAGTTAGCCTGTGGGTGATGGTTAGGGTTAGGGTGAGTGTTAGGATGATGGTGAGGGTTAGGGTGAGGGTGAGTTTTAGGGTTACGTTTAGGGTTAGGGTTACGGTTAGTGAAAGGGCGAAGGTTAGGGTGTGGTGTTGCGTTAGGGTTAGTGTGAGGATTAGGGTTATTTTGAGGGTTAGGGTTAGGGTTAGGATTAGAGTGAAGTTTAGGAGTAGGGTGAGTGTTAGGGTGAGGGTGAGGTTTAGGGTTAGCGTTACAGTTAGGGAGAGGGTTAGGTTGAGGATTAGGTTTAGGGTTTGGTTAAGGGTGAGGGTGAGTTTTAGGGTTAGGTTTTGGGTGAGGATGAGGGTTAGAGTGAGGATTAGGGTTAGGGTTAGGGTTAATACTAGGGTTAGGGTGAGGGTGAGGTTTAGGATGACAGTGATTCAGGATAGGTTTATGTTGAGCTTTAGGTGAGGGTAAGGTTTAGGGTGAGGGTTATGTTGAGTGTGAGGGTGAAGGTTAGGGTTAGGATTAGGGTTAGTGTTCGGTTTAGGCTAAGGGTTAGTGTGAGGTTCAGGGTTAGTTTTAGGTTTAGGGTGAGATTGTGCAAGAGGGTTAGGGATAGGGTGAGGATTAGGGTTAGGGTTAATGTCAGGGTGAGGGTTAGGCTGAGGGGTAGGGCTAGGTTTAGGGTGAGGGATAATTTTATTGTGAGTGTGATGGTTAGGTTTAAGGCTAGGGTGAGGTTTTGGGTTAGGGTGACGCTATGGGTTAGGGTTAGGGTTAGGGTGAGGGTTAGGGTGAGTGTGAGGGTGAGGGTTAGCTTTAGGTTTATGGTTAGGTTTAGGTTTTGGCTGAGTGTGAAGATGAGTGTTAGGGTTAGCTTTAGGTTTAGGGTGAGAGTGAGGATGAGGGTTAAGGTTTGGATTAGGGTTATGGTGAGAGTTAGGCTGAGGGTGAGGGTGAGGCTGAGGGTGAGGGTTAGGGTTAATATTAGGGTTAGGATGAGGTTGAGGGTTATGTTTAGGGGTAGGCTTAGGGAGATGGTAAGGGTGAGGGTGAGGGTTAGGGTTATGGTGAGTGTTAGTGTTTGGGTGAGGGATAGGGTTACAATTAGTGTGAGAGTTAGGGTTAGGGTGAGGTTGAGGTTGAGGGTTAGGTTTAGGAATAGTGTGAGGGTTAGGGTTAGGCTTAGGGTGAGGGTGAGTGTGAGGGTGAGGGTTAGGGTTAGGGTGAGGTTTCGGGTTAGGTTTAGGGAGTGTTTGGTTTTAGGGTGATGTTTAAGGTGAAGGTGAGGTTGAGGGTGAGGGTGAGGTTTCAGGTTAGGTTGAGGGTTAGAGTGTGGTTTTCGGTTTGGGTTAGGGAGAGAGTTAGGTTGACAGTGAGAGTTAGGGTGAGAGTGAGGATTTGGGTTAGGTTTAGGGTGAGGGTTAGGGTTAGGGTTTGGGTTAGGGTTAGTTTGTGGGTGAGGGTTAGGTTTAGGGTTAGGTGGAGGTTAGGGTTAGGGTGAAGGTTAGGATTAGGGTTAAGGATAGCTTGAGTTTGAGCGTTAGGGTTAGGGTGAGGGTTAGGGTGAGGGTGATAGTGAGAGTTAGGTTTAGGATTAGTGTTAGGTTTAGGGTGAGGCTTAGGGTGAGTGAGAGGGTGAGTGTGAGGGTTAAGTTTAGGGTGAGGTTTAGGTTTCAGGTTAGGGTGAGGGTTATGGTGAGGGATAAGATGAGGATTGGGGTTAATGTTAGAGTTATTGTTAGGGTGAGGGTTAGTTTGAGGGTGAGGATTAGGGTTAGTGTGAGGGTTACCGTGAGGATTAGGGTTAAGGTTAGGGTTGGGGTTAGGGAGAGGGTTAGGTTTGAGGGTAAGTGCTATTGTTCGGCTTAAGGTGAGGGTGAGGGTTAGGGTTAGGGTTAGGGTTAGGGTTATGGGGAGGGTCAGGGTTAGGTTTAGGGTTAGGGTGAGGGCTAGGGTGAGGGTGAGGGTGAGGTTTAGGGTTATGGTTAGGGTGAGGATTAGGTTGAAGGGTAGGCTTAGGGTTAGGGTGAGGGATAGGTTTAGTGTGAGGGTTAGGGTTAGCATTAGGTTTCGGATGAGGGTGAGGTTGAGGGTTAGGGTTAATGTTACATTTTGTGTAAGCTTGAGGTTTAGGGTTAGGTTTAGCATTAGGGTTAGGTTTAGGGTTAGGCTTAGGGTGAGGGTGAGGGTTAGGGTTAGAGTAGGGTTAGGGTTACGTTGATGTTTAGGGTGAGGGTGATGGTTTGCGTAAGGGTGAGTTTTCCATTAGTTTGAGGGTTACGTTGTGGGTGAGGTTTAGGATTAGGGTGAGTGTTAGGATGACGGTGAGGATTAGCGTAAATGTGAGTGTTAGGATTACGGTTAGGGTTAGTGTGAGGTTGAGGGTTAGGGTTAGGGATAGAGTGAGGGTTAGGGTGCTGGGATGGTTTAGGTTTAGGGTGAGGGTTAGGGTTAGTGTGAGGTTTAGGTTTAGGGTTAGGGTTAGGGTGAGGTTAAGTGTTAGGGTGAGGGTTAGGGTGAGGGTTAGGGTGAGGGTTGGGTTTAGGGTTAGGGTTAGGGTGAGGGTGAGGGTAATGATTAGGGTGAGGTTTAGCTTGAGCATTAGGGTTAGTGTTATGGTTAGAGTGAGGGTGAGCGTAATGATTAGAGTGAGGGTTAGGGTGAGGTTGAAGTTTAGGGTTAGGGTGAGGGTTAGGTTGAGGGTTAGGGTGAGGGTTACGGTTAGGGTTAGGTTTAGGGTGAGGATTAAGTTGAGGGTTAGGGTTAGTGTTAGGGTGAGGGTTAGAGTGATGGTGAGGGTTAGGTATAGGGTTAAGGTTAGGGTACGTTTGAGGGGTTTTGTGAGGGTTAGGATTAAGTTTAGGGTGAGGGGTTGGGTGAGGGTTAGGGTTAGGGTTATGGTGTGGGTTAGGGTTAGGGTTAGTGTTAGGGTTAGGGTGAGGATTAGGATTAGTGTGAGGGTTTGGGTTAGGGTTAGTGTTAGGGTGATGTTTAGGGTGAGGGTGAGGGTTAGTTTGAGGGTGAGGGTTTGGTTGAGGGTGAGGTTTAGGGTGTGGTTGCAGGTTATGGTGACAATAATGAGGGTTAGGGTTACATTGAGGGTTAGGGTTAGGGTGAGGTTTAGTGTTAGGGTTAGGATTAGGGTTGAGATGGTTAGGGTTAGGGTTAGATGAGGGTTTTGTTTAGGAGAGGGTTAGGGTTAAGGTTAGGGTTAGGGTGAGATTGAGGTTTAAGTTTATGGTTAGTTTAGGGTGAGGGTTAGGGTCAGGCTTAGGTTTAGGGTGAGGGTTAGGGTTAGGGTTAGGATGAGGGTTAGGGTTAATATTAGGGTGAGTGTTAGAGTTAGTGTTAGTGTTAGGGTTAGGGTTGTGATGGTTAGGGTTGGGATTAGGGTTAGGGTTAGGGTTAGGTACAATGTGAAGGTTAGTTTAGGTTGAGCCTTAGTGTTAGGTTTAGGGTGAGTGTTAGGATTAGGGTTAGGGTTATTGTTAGTGTTATGGTTAGACTGAGGGTGAGTGTGAGGGTGAGGACTAGGGTTAGACTTAGTGTGAGAATTAGGGTTAGACTTAGTGTGAGGTTAAGGATTAAGGTGAGAGTTAGGGTGAGGATGAGTGTTAGGGTTAGGGTGAGGATTATGGTGAGGGTGAGGATGAGTGATAGGGTTAGGATGAGGATTATGGTGAAGGTGAAGGTAAGGGTGAGGGTTAGTTTTAGGGTTAGGATTAGAGTGAGGGCTAGGGTTTGGGTTAGGTAAGGCTTAGGGTTAGGTTGAGAGTTAGGATGAGGTTGAGGATTAGGGTGAGTGTTTTTGTTTTAATGAGGTTTAGGTTTAGGGTGAGGGTTAGGGTTAGAGTTATTGTAAGGGTTTGGGTTATTTTTAGGGTTAGGATTAGGCTGAGGGTGAGTTTGAGGGTGAGGGTTAGGGTTAGGTTTAGGTTTAGGGTTAGTGTGAGGTTTAGGGTTAGTGTGAGGGTTAGGGTTAGGGATAGGGTTTGACATAGGGTGAGTGTAAGGATTAGGGTGAGAGTTAGGGTGAGGATGAGGGTTAGGGTTAGGGTTAGGATTATGGTGAGGATGAGGGTGAAGGTTAGAGTTAGGGTGAGGGTGAGTGTGAGGGTTAGGGTTTAGGGTGTTAGGTTTAGGGTGAGTGTAAGGGTTAGGCTTTCGATGAGGGTTAAGTTTAGGGTTAGGTTGTAGGTAAGGGTTAGGGTTAGAATTATGGTTAACGTTGGGGTGAGGGCTAGGGTGAGGATGAGTGTTAGGGAGAGGTTTAGGTTGAGGGTGAGGGTTTGGGATAGGTAAGGGTTAGGGTTAGGGTGAGAATTTGGATGAGGGTGAGGATTAGGTTGAGGGTTTGGGTTAGGGTGAGGGTTAGGGTTAGGGTTAGGGTGAGGGTTAGGTTTAGGGTGATATTTAGGGTGAGGGTGAGGGATAGGGTTCGGGTGAGGGTTTGAGTGAGGCTGAGGGTTAGGTTTAGGTTTAGGATTAGGATTAGTGTTAGGGTGAGGGTGACGGTGAGTGTTAGGCTGTGGGTTCGGGTTTGGGTTCGGGTTAGGGTTATTGTGAGGTTGAGGTTTAGGGTTAGGTTGAGGGTTAAGGTGAGGGTTAAGTTTAGGGTTAAGGTTAGGGTGAGGGTTAGGGTGAATGTAAGGGTAGGGGTGAGGGTTAGAGTGAGGGTGAGTGTTTGGTTTAGGGTTAGGGTCAGGGTGAATGTCAGGGTCAGTCTGAGAGTTAGTGTTAGGGTGAGGGTTAGGGTTAGGATAAGGGTTAGGTTTAGGTTTAGGGTTGAGGTTAGGGTTAGAGTTAGTGTTTGGGTGAGGTTTACGGTAAGGTTTAGTGCTAGGTTAAGGGTTATTGTTAGGGAATTGGGTGAGGGTGAGGGTGAGGTTTAGGGTTAGGGTTAGGTTTAGGGTTTGGCTTAGGGTGAAGGTGAGGGTGAGGGTGAGGGTTAGGGTTAGGGTCAGGTTTAGGGTTAGTGTTAGGGTGAGGGTTATTGTGACAGTGAGGGTTATGTTGAGGTTGAGTGTTAGGGTTAGGGTTAGGGTGAGGGTTAGGGTTAGGTTGAGTGTGAGGGTTAGGATTAGGGTTAGGGTGAGGGTGAGGGTTACGGTTACTGTTAGGGTGAGGGTTAGGCTTAGGATGACGGTGAGGTTGAGGGTGAGGGTTAGATTTAGAGTGAGGTTTAGTGTTAGGTTTAGGTTGAGCATTCTGTTTAGGGTGATGTTTAGGTTTCGGGTGAGGGTGAGGTTTAGGGTGTGGTTGAGTGTTAGGGTTAGGGTGAGGGTTAGGGTGATGGTGAGGTTTACGGTGAGGGTGAGGGTTAGCATTAGGGTTATGTTTAGGGTGAGGGTTTGGGTTAGAGTTAGGGTTAGGGTGAGTGTGAGGGTGAAATTTAGGGTTAGGGTTATGGTTAAGGTTAGGATTAGTGTGAGCGTTAAGGTTACGGTTAGGGTCAGGATTAGAGTGAGTACAAGGGTTAGGGTGAGGTTTAGGGTGAGCATGAGGGTTAGGGTTAGTGTTAGGGTTAGGGTGAGGCTTAGGGTGAGGGTGAGGGTGAGGGTTAGGGTTATGGATAGGTTTCTGGTGAGGGTGAGGGTTAGGGTAAGTTTTAGGGTTAGGGTTATGCTTAGTGGAGGGTTAGGTTAGGGTTAGGGTTAGAGTTAGTGTGAGGGTTGGGGTTAGGATTAGAGTTAGGATGAGGGTGAGGTTGAGGGTGAAGGTAAGAGTTACCGTTAGTGTTAGGCTGAGGGTGAGGGTGAGGTTGAGGGTGAGGATTAGGGTTAGGAATATGGTGAGGTTGAAAATTAGGGTTAGGGTTAGGCTTAGGCTTAGGTTGAGGTTTAGGGTTAGTATTAGGATTAGGGTTAGGGTTAGGGTGAGGGTGAGGGCTAGGGTTAGGGTAAGGTTTAGGATTAAGGTGAAATTTAGGGTTAGAGTTAGGGTGAGGGTTAGGGTGAGTGTGAGGGTTATGGTTAGGGTTAGGCTTAGGGTGAGGGTTAATGTTAGAATTAAGGTTAGGGTTTAAGTTGAGGGTGAGGTTGAGTGATAGGTTCAAGGTGAAGGAGAGGGTTAGGGTGAGGGTTAGGGATACGGTTAGGCTGAGGTTTAGGGTGAGGGTGTGGGTTAGTGTTAGGGTGAGTGTTCGGGTGAGGTTAAGGGTTAGTGTGTGGTGAGGGTTAGGGTTAGGATGAGGGTTAGGGTGACGGTGAGGTTAAGGGTGAGGTTGAGGGATAGGGTTAGGTTTAGGGTGAGTGTTAGGGTTAGGTTGAGTGTGAGGGTTAGGGTTAGGGTTAGGTTGAGTGTTAGGGTTAGGGTTAGGTTGAGGGTTAGGCGTAGGGTGAGGGCAAGGGCGAGGGTGACTGTTAGTTTTAGGGTGAGGTTTACGGTTAGGGTTAGGATGAGTGTTCAGTTTAGGTTGATGTTTAGGGTTAGGGTGAGGGTGGGGGTTGCGGTGAGGGTGAGGTTTAGGTTGTGGTTGAGGGTAAGGGTTAGGGTGAGGTTTAGGGTGACAGTGAGGGTTAGGGTGAGGGTGAGGGTAAGGATTGGCGTTAGGGTTAGGTTTAGGGTTTGCGTTAGGGTGAGGGTGAGGTTTAGGGTGTAATTTAGGGTTAGGGTTAGGATTAGTGTGAGAGTTAGGGTTAGATTTAGGGTCAGGGTTAGTTTGAGGATAAGGGTTAGGTGAGGGATAGGGTGAGGTTAAGGGTTAAGGTGAGCGTTAGGGTGAGGGTGAGGGTTGGGGTTAGGTTTAGGGTTAGGGTAAGGGTGAGGTGTAGGGTGCGGGTTAGGGTTAGGTTTACTGTTAGGGTGAGATTTAGGTTGAGGGTTGGTTTATGATTAGGTTAGGGTTTGGGTTAGGGCCAGGGTGAGGTTGAGGGATAGGGTAAGGGTTAGGGTTAGGGTGAGTGTTAGGTTTAGGGTTAGGGTTAAGCTTAGGGTGAGGGTTAGGGTTAGGTTAAAGGTTAGGGTTAGGGTTAGGGTGAGAGTGAGGGTGAGGGTTAGGGTTAGGGTTAACGTTAGGGTCAGCTTGAGGGTGAGAGTTAGGTTTAGGGTTAGTGATTGGTTTAGGGTTAGGCTTAGGGAGAAGGTGAGGGTGAGGGTGAGAATTAATGTTAGGGTGAGGGTTAGGGTTAGGGTGAGGGTGAGGGTTAGATTTAGGGTGATATTTAGGGTGTGGGTGTTGTTTAGTGTGAGGGTGAGTGTTCGGGTGAGGGTGAGGTTTAGGTTTAGGGTGAGGGTTAGGGTGATGGTGAGTGTTAGGGTGAGGTTGAGGGTCTGGGTTAAGTTTAGGGTGAGCGTTAGGGTTAGGGTGAGTGTGAGGGTGAGGGTGAGGGTTAGGTGTAGTTTTAGTGTTAGGCTGAGTGTGTGGGTAAGGGAGAGGGTTAGGGTTAGGCTTAGGGTGAGGGGGAGGGTTAGCATTATGGTTACGGTTAGTGTTAGGGTGAGGGTGAGGGATAGGTTTAGGGTGAGGGTGAGGGTTAGGGTCAGAATTAGTGTTAGGATTAGGTTTAGGGTAATCATGAGGGTGAGGGTTAGGGTTAGGGTTAAGTATAGCGTTAGGGTGAGGGTGATGGTGAGAGTTAGGTTTAGGGTTAGTGTTAGGTTTAAGGTTAGGCTTAGAATGAGGGTGAGGGTGAGAGTTAGGTCTAGGGTTAGTGTTAGGTTTAAGGTTAGGCTTAGGGTGAGGGTGAGGGTTAGGGTTAGCCTGAGGCTTAGGGTGAGGTTGAGTGTTAGGGTTACAGTTAGGGTTAAGGTGAGTGTTAGGTTTTGGGTTAGGGTTAAGGCGAATGTTAGGCTTAGGGTGAGGGTATGTGTGAGGTGAGGGTTAGATTTATGGTGAGGGTTAGGGTTATGGTTAGGGAGAGGGTGCGGTTTAGGGTGATGATTTGGGTGAGGGTGAGGATTCGGGTGAAAGTGAGTTTTAGTGTGCGGTTGAGGGTTAGTGTTAGGGTGAGGTTTAGGGTGACGGTGAGGGTTAGTGTGAGTTTGTGGGTTAGGGTTAGGGTTAGAATTAGGGTGAGTGTCTGGGTTAGGTTTAGGGTTAGGGTGAGGGTTAGGTGAAATTTCGGGTTAGGGTTAGGATTAGGGTTAGGATTAGTGTGAAGATTAGGGTTAGCATTAGGGTGAGGATTAGGGTTAGGTTTAGGGTGAGGGTGTGGGTTAGGGTGAGGGTTAGGGTTAGGGTTAGGTTTCCAGTGAGAATGAGGTTTAGGGTAAAATTTAGGGTTAGGGATAGGATTAGGGTCAGGGTTAGGTTTGGGTTAGGGTTAGAGTTATGGCGAAGGTTAGGGTGAGGGTTAGGTTTAGGATTAGGGTTAGGGTTAGGGTTAGGGTTAGAATGCGTGTGATGGTGAGGGTTAGGCTAAGGGTTAGTGTTAGGGTTAGGGTGAGAGTTAGGGTGAGGGTGAAGTTTAGGGTGAGTGTTAGGGTTAGGTTGAGATTTAGGTTTAGGGTTATGGTTAGAATTAGGGTGAGGGTTAGCTTTAGGGTTAGGATTAGGGTTAGGCTGAGGGTTAGGCTGAGGGTGAGGTTGAGGGTGAGTTTTAGGGTTAGGGTTAGTGTTAGGGTGAGTGTTAGGGTTAGGGTTAGGGTTAGGATGAGGGTTAGGGTGAGGGGTAGGGTTAGGTTGAGGGTGAGGATGAGGGTGAGATTGACAGTTAGTGGTAGGGTTACGGTGAGGGTTAGGGTTTGGATTAGGTTTAGGTTGAGGGTTAGGATTATTGTGAGGTTTAGGGTTAGGGTTAAGGTTAGGGTTACGGTGAGGGTAAGGTGAGGGTGAGGGTTAGGATGATGGCGAGGTTTAGGGTTAGGGTTAGGGTGAGAATGAGTGTTAGGGTAAAGTTAGGGTTAGGGATAGGATTAAGGTGAGGGTTTGGGTTGGGTAGGGTTACTGTTAGGGTGAAGGTGAGGGTAAGGTTTAGGGTTAGTGGTAGGGTTAGGGTGAGGATTAGGGTGAGGGTGAAGTTTAGGGTGAGTGTTAGGGTTAGGGTGAGTTTTAGGTTTTAGGGTTAGGGTTAGAATTAGGGTGAGGGTGAGGTTTAGGGTTAGGATTATGGTTAGGGTTAGGGTTTGGCTGAGGTTGAGGTTGAGGGTGAGGTTTAGGGTTAGGGTTAGTGTTAGGGTGAGTGTTAGGGTTAGGGTTAGTGTTAGGATGAGGGTTAGGGTTAGCGGTATGTTGATGGTTAGAGTGAGGATGAGGGTGAGATTGAGGTTTAGGGTTAGGGTTATGGTGAAGTTTAGGGTGAGGATTAGGTTTAGGTTGAGGGCTAGGGTGTGGGTTAGGGTTAGGATTAGGGTGAGGCTCAGGGTTAGTGTGAGGGTTAGGGTTAGGGTTAAGTTTAGGGTTACGTTGAGTGTGAAGGTTAGGGTGAGTGTGAGTTTTAGGGTGAGGTTTATGGTGAGGGTTAGGGTTAGGGTTAGGGTGAGGTTGAGGTTTAGGTTGAGGGTTAGGGTTAGGGTCAGTGTTAGGATGAGGGTGAGGTTTAGAGTTATTGTTAGGTTTAGGGTGAGGGTAGGGTGATGATTAGGGTTAGGGTTAGGGTTAGGGTTAGGGTGAGGGCAAGGTTAGGGTTAGGGTTTGTGTATGTGTTAGGGTTAGGTTGAGTGTTAGGGTTAGTGTGAGGGTTAGGTTTAGGGTTAGCGTAGTGTGAGGGTAAGGGTTAGGGTGAGAGTTAGGGGTAGGCTGAGAGGTGAGGGTGAGGGTGAGAGTAAGGGTTAGAGTTAGTGTTACGGTTAGTGTTAGAATTTGGGTTAGGGTTAGGATGAGGGTTAGGGTGAGTGGTAGGGTTAGGATTAGGGTGAGGTTGAAGGTGAGGGTGAGGGTTAGAGTTAGGCTGAGGGTGAGGGTTAGAGTTAGGGGGAGTGTTAGGGTGAGGGTGAGGATTAGGATTAGGGTTAAGGTTATGGTGAGGATTAGGGTGAGGTTTAGGGTTAGGGAGAGGGTGAGGGTGAGGGTTAGCGTGAGCTTAAGGGTTAGGGTGAGTCTTAGGGTGAGGGTGAGGTTTAGGTTCAGTGTTAGGGTTCGGGTGAGAGGTAGGGTGAGGGTTAGGGTTAGGGTTAGGTTTAGGGTGAAGGTTAGGGTTGGTGTTAGGCTTGGGGTTTGTGTGAAGTTTAGGGAAAGGTTTATGGTTAGCACTAGGCTTAAGGTTTGGATGAGTGTTAGGGTTAGGTTTAGTGTTAGGCTTAGGCTAGGGTGAGGATAAGGTTTAGGGTAAGGGTTAGGGTGAGGGTGGGGGTTAGATTTAGGTTTAGGGTTAGGGTGAGTGGTAGGGTGAGGGTTAGGGTTAGGGTTACGATTAGGGTTATGTTTTGGGTAAGGGTTAGTGTGAGGTTTAGGTTTAGTGTTAGGGTTAGGTTTATGGTGAGTGTTTGGGTTAGTATGAAGGTTAGGGTTAGGGTTAGGTTTTGGGTTAGGATGTGGGTAAGCGTTAGGGTGATGGTGAGGGTTAGGCTCAGGGTTAGGGTAAGGATTAGTGTCAGGTTGAGGGTGAGGGTTAGATTTAGGGTGAGGGTTAGGCTGAGGGGTAGCGTTAGAATTAGGGTTAGGGTGAGGTTGAGGATGAGGTTGAGGGTTATGGTTAGGGTTAGGGTGAGGCTGAGGGTGTGGTTTGGTGTTAGGGTTAGTGTTAAACTGAGGGTGAGGGTTAGGGAGAGGTTTAGGGTTAGGCTTAGGGTGAAGGTGAGGTTTAGGGTTAGACTTAGGGTTAGGCTTAGGGTGAGGGTTAGTGTTAGGGTTAAGGTGAGGTTTAGGGTTAGGATTAGGTTTATGGTGAGTGTTAGGCTTAGGGTGAAGGTAAGGGTGGGGTGAGGGTTAGATTTACCATGAGGGTTAGGGTAAGGGATCGGAAGAGGTTTCAGTTTAGGTTGATGTTTCGGTTTCCGGTGAGGGTTCAGGTGAGGGTGAGTTTCAGGTTGTGGTTGAGGGTTAAGGTTAGGGTGAGGGTTAGGGTGACGGTGAGTGTTAGTGTGAGCATGAGGTTTAGGGTTAGGGTTAGAGTTAGTGTGAGGGTTTAGGTTAGGTTTAGGGTTAGGGTGAGGGTTAGGGAGAAATTTAGGGTTAGGGTTAGGGTTAGGATTAGTGTGAAGTTTAGAGTTAGGTTTAGGGTGAGGATAAGGGTTAGGGTGGGTTTAGGGGGAGGGGGAGGTTTAGGGTTAGCGTTAGTGTTCGGGTGAGGGTTACGGTGAGGGTTAGGATTAGGGTTAGGATTTGGGTGAGAATGAGGTTTAATGTAAAGTTTAAGGTTAGGTATAGGATTAGGGTGAGGGTTAGCCTTGGGTTAGGGTTAGAGTTAGGGTGAATGTGAGGGTGAGGGTTAGGGTTCGGATTAGGGTTAGGGTAAGGGTTAGAGTGAGGGTGAGGGTGAGGGTTAGGGTAAGGTTTAGTAGTAGGGTTAAGGTGAGAATTAGGGTGAGGGTGAAGTTTAGGGTGAGTTTTATGGTGAGGGTAAGGATTTGGGTTAGGTTTAGGTTGAGGATTAGGGTGAGGGTTAGGGTTAGGGTTAGGGTGAAGGTTAGGATTATTGTGCGGGTTCGGGTTAGTGTTAAGGTTAGGGTTATAATGAGGGTAAGGGTTAGGGTGAGGGTTAGGATGATGGTGAGGTTTAGGGTTAGGGTTAGGGTGAGAATGAGGGTTAGGGTAAAGTTTAGGGTTAGGGATAGGAATAGGGTGAGGGTTAGGGTCGGTTAGAGTTAGAGTTAGGGTGAAGGTGAGGGTCAGGGTTAGGGTTAGGATTAGGGTTAGTGTTATGGTTAGAATGAAGGTCAGGGTGAGGGTTAGGGTAAGGGTTAGTGGTAGGGTTAGGGTGAGGATTAGAGTGAGGGTGAAGTTTAGGGTGAGTGTTAGGGTTAGGGTGAGGTTTAGGTTTTAGTGTTAGGGTTAGAATTAGGGTGAGGGAGAGGTTTAGGGTTAGTTTTAGGGTTAGGTTTAGGGTTCAGCCGAGGGTGAGGTTAAGGGTTAGGGTTAGTGTTAGGGTGAGTGTTAGGGTTAGGTTTAGGGTGAGGATGAGATTAGGGTGAGGGAAAGGTTTAGGGTTAGGGTGAGGATAAGGGTGAGATTGATGGTTAGGGTTAGGGTTAGGGTGAGGGTTAGAGTTAGGGTTAGGTTCAGGTTTAGGGTTTGGGTGAGGGTCAGTGTTAGGGTTAGGGTGAGGGTTAGGGTCAGGGTTAAGGTTAGGGTTACGGTGAGGGTAAGGTTTAGAATGAGGGTTAGAATGAGGGTGAGGTTTAGGGTTAGGGTTAGGGTGAGAATGAGGATTAGTGTAAAGTTTAGGGTTAGGTGTAGGATTAGGGTGAGGTTTATGGTTCGGTTAGGGTTGGAGTTGGGGTGAAGGTGAGGGTGAGGGTTAGGATTAGGATTAGGGATAGGGTTAGGGTTAGAATAAGGGCGAGGGTTAGGGTTAGGGTAAGGGTTAGTGGTAGGGTTAGGGTGAGGATTAGGGTGAGGGTGAAGTTTAGGCTGAGTTTAGGGTGAGGTTTAGGGTGAGGTTTAGGTTTTAGGTTTAGGGTTAGAATTAGGGTGAGGTTGAGGTTTAGGGTTAGGATTAGTGTTAGGTTTAGGTTTAGGCTGAGGGTGAGGTTGAGGTTGAGGTTTAGGGTTAGGGTTAGTGTTAGCGTGAGTGTTAGGGTTAGGGTTAGGGTTAGGATGAGGGTTAGGGTGAGGAGAAGGGTTAGGGTTAGTGTGAGGATGAAGGTGAGATTGAGGGTTAGGATTAGGATTATGGTGAGGGTTAGGGTTAGGATTAGGTTTAGGTTGAGGGTTATGGTGAGGGTTAGGCTTACGGTTAGGGTGAGGGTTAGGGTGAGTGTGAGGTTTAGTGTAAGTATTAGGGTTAGGGTTAGGGTGAGGTTGAGGGTTAGTGTTGGGCTAAGAGTAAGGGTGAGTGTTAGGGTGAGGCTGAGGTTTAGGGTTAGGGTGAGGTTACGTTTAGGGTTAGTGTAAGGGTTACGGTTAGGGTGAGTGTTAGGGATAAGGTGAGGGCTAGCGTTAGGTTAGGGTGAGTGTAAGGGTTAGGGTTTGGTTAGCGTTAGGCTGAGTGGTGAGGGTGAGGGTGA
This sequence comes from Dipodomys merriami, assembly GCF_024711535.1. Classification (NCBI taxonomy): domain Eukaryota; kingdom Metazoa; phylum Chordata; class Mammalia; order Rodentia; family Heteromyidae; genus Dipodomys; species Dipodomys merriami. Next base: position 180,741 of record NW_027206322.1, on the reverse strand, counting down.
GTGTAAGGGTTAGGGTTAGTGTTAAGGTTAGTATTAGGCTTAGGGTTAGGATTAGGATGAGGATTACGGTTAGGTTGAGGCTTAGGGTGAGGGTGATGGTGAGGGTTAGGGTTAGGTTTAGGATTAGTGTTAGGGTTATGTTTATGCTGAGGATGAGGGTGAGGGTGAGAGTTACGTTTAGTGTGAGGTGAGGTTTAGAGAGAGTATTAGGGTTAGGGTCAGTGTTAGGGTGCGAGTTAGGGTGAGGGTGAGGGTTAGGGTTAGGGTGAGGGTGAGGGTGAGGCTTAAGTTTACGGTTAGGGTTAGTGAGAGGGTTAGGCTGAGGGGGAATATTAGGGTTATTGTGAGGGTTACGTTTAGTGTGAGGGTTAGGGTTAGGTTTAGGTTTAGGGTGAGGGTTAGGTTTAGTGTGAGGGTTTCAGTTAGTGTTAGGGTTAGGGTTAGGTTTAGGCTGACGGTTAAGGGGAGCATGAAGGTGAGGTTTAGGGTTATGGTTAGGTTAAGGGTGAGGGTTAAGGTGAGGGTTAAGTTTAGGGTTAGGGTGAGTGTTAGTGTGCCGGTAAGGGTTACGGTTAGGGTTAGCGTTAGGATGAGGGTTAGGGTTAGGTTGAGGGTTAGGGTTAGGGTTCGGGTTAGGCTTAGGTTGAGGGTGATGGTGAGGGTTAGGGTTAGGGTTAGGTTGTGGTTTAGGGTTAGTTTGAGGGTAAAGGTGAGGGTGAGGGTAAAGTTTATGGTGAGGATTAGGGTGAGGGTGAGGGTGAGGGTTAGGGTTAGGGTTACGGTGAGGGTTATGGTAAGGGTGAAGGTTAGGTTTAGAGTGAGGGTTAGGGTTAGGGTTATGTTTATGTTGAGGGTGAGGATTAGGGTTTGGGTAAGCATGAGGGTTAGGGTTAGCATTGGGGTTAGGTTGAAGGTTAGGGTTAGGTTTAGGGTTAGGGTGAGGTTTAGGATTAAGATTAGGGATAGGGTTATTGTTTGCTTTAGTTTTAAGATGAGGGTTAGGGTTAGGGTTAGGGTTAGGGTGAGCCTCAGGGTGAGGGTTAGGGTTAGGATTAGTGTTAGGGTTAGGGTTAGGCTGAAGGTATGTTTGAGTGTTGGGGTGAGGGTTACGGATAGAGTTAGGGTTAGGGTTAGTTTTACGGTGAGGGTGAGGGTGAGGGTTAGTGTTAAGTTTAGGGTGAGGGTTAGGGTGAGGGTGAGGGTTAGGGTTAGGGTTAGTGTTAGGGTGAGGGTGAGGGTGAGGTTGAGGGTTAGGGTTAGGGTTAGTGTGAGGGTTAGACTCAGGGATAGGGTTAGGGTTAGCATGAGGGTTAGGTTTAGTGTGAGGGTTAGGATTAGGGTTAGGGTTAGTGTTAGGGTGAGGGTTAGGTTTAGTGTGAGTGTTAGGGTTAGGGTTCAGGTTAGGGTGAGGGTAAGTTTTAGGGTGAGGGTCAGGGTTAGGGTTAGTATTAGGGTTAGGGTTAGGTTTAGGCTGAGGGTGAAGTTGATGGTGAGGTTTAGGTTATGGGTTAGGTTGAGGGTTAAGCTTAGTGTGAGGGTAAGTGTGAGGGTGAGGGTGGGGGTTAGTGTTAGGGTTAGGGTGAGGGTGAGGGGTAGGGTAAGTTTGAGAGATAGGTTTATTGTGAAGGTTAGGGTTAAGGTTAGAGTTAGCGTGAGGGTGAGGATTAGGGTTAGGGTTAGGGTCAGGTTTAGGTTTAGGTTTATGGTCAGCGTGAGATTTAGGTTTAGGCGTAAGGTAAGGGTTAGGATGTGGGTGAGGGTTAGTGTTAGGGTGAGGTTTAGGGCCACTGTGAGGGTTAGGGTGAGTGGTTGTGTTAGGATTATGGTTAGGGTGAGGTTTAGGGTTAGTGTTCGTGTTAGGGTGGGTGTTAGGGTGAGGGGTATGGTTAGGGTTAGGGTGAGGGTTAGGATTAGTGTGAGGGTTAGGGTTAGGGTTAGGGTGAGGTTTAGGGTCAGGGTGAGGTTTTGGGTTAGCTTTAGGGTTAGGTTGAGGGTAAGGTTGAGGGTTAGGGTTAGGGTTATGTTTAGGGTGAGGGTGAGGGTTAGGGTTAGGTTTAGGCTGAGGGGTAGGGGGATGGTTACATTTAGGGTTAGGGTTAGTTTCAGGGTGAGGGTTAGGTTGAGGGTTAGGTTGAGTGTTAGGTTTACAGTTAGGGTGAGAGTTAGGTTTAGGGTGAGGATTAGGGTTAGGTTTAGGGTTAGGGTTAGGGTAGGGTGAAGGTTAGGGTGAGGGTTAGGGTTAGGGTTATGGTTAGGGTGAGGGTGAGGATGAGGTTTGGGTTTAGCGTTAGGGTTAGGTTGAGGATTAGGATGAGGGTTAGAGTTAGGGCTATGTTTAGGGTGAGGGTGAGATTTAGGGTTTGGGTTAGTTTTATGGTGAGGGTTAAGGTGAGGGTGAGGGATAGGGCGAGGGTAACGGTCAGGGTGAGTGTTAGGGTGAGGGTGTAATTTAGGGTTAGGGTTAGGGTTAGTGTGAGGGGTAGGGTGAAGTTTACAGTTAGGGTTAGGTTTAGTTTTAGGGTGAGGATTAGGGTGAGGGTTAGGGTTAGTGTTAGGTTTACAGTTAGAGTGAGTGTTAGGTTTAGGGTGAAGGTTAGTGTAGGGTGAAGGTAAAGGGTAGGGTGAGGGTTAGGCTTAGGCTGAGGGTGAGGGTGAGGGTTAGGGTTAGCTTTAGGGTTACGATGAGTGTTAGGGTTAGGGTTAGGTTTAGGATGAGGGGTAGGGTGAGGCGTACGGTTAGGGTTAGGGTTAGGGTCAGGGTGAGGGTTAGGGTTAGGGTGAGGGTGAGGGTTAGGGTTAGGGTTAGGGAGAGGGTTAGGGGGAGGGTGAGGGTAAGGGATAGCGTTAGGGTGAGGGTAAGGGTGAGGGTTAGGTTTAGGTTGAGGGTTAGGGTGAGGGTAAGTGTTAGGGTGAATATTAGGGTGAGGGTGAGCGTTAGCGTTAGGATTAGGGTTAGGGTGAGGAGTAGGGTGAGGGGTAGGTTTAGGGTAAGGTTTACCGTTAGGGTTGGGGTGAGGTTTAGTGTGAGGTTTAGGGTTAGTGTTATGGTTAGGTTTTGGTTGAGTTTTAGGGTTAGGGTGAGGTTTCGTTTTAGTGATAGGGTTAGTGTAGGGTGAGGGTAAGATTTAGGGTGAGGGTTAGGGTGAGGGAAAGGGTTGGGGTGGGGGTTAGCGTGAGTGTGTGGGTTTGGGTTAGGTTTAGTGTTAAGGTGAGGGTTAGGGTGAGTGTTATTGTTAATGTTAGGTTTAATGTTAGGGTGAGGGTTAGGGTGAGGGTAATGGTTTGGGTGAGGTTTAGGGTGAGGGTGAAGGTTAGGGTTAGCATTAGGTTTAAGGTGAGGTTTAGGTTTAGGGTTAAGGTTAGAGTTAGCTTGAGGGTGAGAGTGAGGGTGAGGATTACGATTAGGGTGAGGGTGAGGGTTACGTTTAGGGTGAGGTTAGGTTTAGGTGTAGGTTTAGGGTGAGGGTGAGGTTTAGTGTGAGGTTTTTTGTTACTGTTAGGTTTAGGGTTAGGTTTAGGCTGACGGTTAAGGTGAGCATGAGGGTTAGGGTTAGGTTTAGGGTCAGTGTTATTGTGAGGGCTAGGGTGAGGGTGAGGGTGAGGGTTAGGTTTAAGGATAGGGTGAGGCTTAAGGTTACAGTTAGGGTTAGGGTGAGGGGTAGGCTGAGGGGTAGGATTAGGGTTATTGTGAGGGGTACATTTAGTGTGAAGGTTAGGGTTAGGTGTAGGTTTAGGGTGAGGGTGAGGTTTAGTGTGAGGTTATCGGTTACTGTTAGGGTTAGGGTTAGGTTTAGGCTGATGGTTAAGGTGAGCGTGAGGGTGAGCGTTAGGGTTAGGGTTAGGTAAAGTGTGAGGGTTAAGGTTAAGGTTAGGTTAGGGTGAGGGTTAGCATGAGGGTAAGGGTTATGGTGAGGGGAAGGGTTATGGTGAGGGTTAGGGTGAGGGTGAGGGTTAGTGTTAGGGTTAGGATTAGGGTTAGGGTTAGGCTTAGGGTGAGTGTGATTGTGAGAATTAGGGTTACGGTTAGGTTGAGGTTTAAGGTTAGTTTGAGGGTAAAGGTGAGGGTGAGGGTAAGGTTTACGGTGAGGAATAGGGTGAGGGTGAGGGTTAGGTTTAGGGTTATGGCTACAGTAAGGGTTAGGGTAAGGGTGAGGGCAATGTTTAGGATGAGGTTTAGGGTGAGGGTGAGGGTTAGGGTTAGGGTTAGGGTTAGAGTTAGGGTTTGGTTGAGGCTGAGGGTAAGGGTTAGGATTAGGGTTAGGCTGAGTATGAGGGTGACGGTGAGGGTTAGGTTGAGGGTTAGGGTTAGGTTTAGGTTTAGGGTGAGGGTTGGGGTTAGGGTTAGGGTTATGATGAGGGTTAGGTTGAGGGGTATAATTAGGGTTAGTGTGAGGTTATGTTTACTGTGAGGGGTAGGGTTAGGTGAGTGTAAGGATTAGGGTGAGGGTTAGCCTGAGGGTGAGGTTTAGGGTTAGGGTGAGTGTTATGGTTAATGTTAGGGTTAGGGTTTGGGTGAGGGTTAGGGTTAGGGTTAGGGTTAGGGTAGGATTAGGGTTAGGGTTATGGTTAGGCTGAGGGTGTGGGTGAGGTTGAGGGTGAGGGTTAGGGTTAGGGTCAGGGTTAGGTTGAGGGTTAGGGTGAAGGTTAGGGTTAGGGTGAGGGATAGGTTTAGGGTTAGGGTGAGGGCTATGGTTAGGATGATGTTTAGGGTGAGGGTGAGGATTAGGGTGAGGGTGAGCGTTTGGGTGAGGATGAGAGTTAGTGTATGGGTGAGGGTTAAGTTTAGGGTGAGGGATAGGGCAACAATGAGGGTTGGGGTGAGGGTGAGGATTAGGGTTAGTGTTAGGGTGATGGATAGGTTTAGGGTTAGTGTTAGGGTGAGGGTTAGGGTGAAGTGTAGGATTAGGGTTAGGGTGAGGGTTAGGATTAGTGTTAGGGTTAGGCTTAGCTTTAGGTTCAGGTTAGGGTGAGCGTAAGGGTTTGGGTGAGGTTTAGGGTGAGGGTGAGGGTTAGTGTTAGCATTAGGTTTAGGGTGAGGGTTAAGTTTAGAGTTAAGGTTAGAGTTAGCTTGAGGTTTAGGGTGAGGGTACGGGTTCGGATTAGTGTTATGGTTAGGTTTAGGCTGAGTTTGAGGGTGAGGGTGATGGTAAGGGTTACGTTTAGGGTGAGGTGAGGGTTAGGGTGAGGGGTAGGGTTAGGGTCAGTGTTAGGGTGAGGGCTAGAGTGAGGGTGAGTGTTAGGGTTAGGGTGAGGGTTAGGCTGAGGGGTAAGATTAGGGTTATTGTGAGGGTTACATTTAGTATGAGGGTTCGGGTTAAGTTTAGGTTTAGGGTGAGGGTTAGGTTTAGTGTGAGGGTATCGGTTAGTGTTAGGGTTAGGGTTAGGTTTAGGCTGATGGTTAAGGAGAGTGTGAGGGTGAGGGATAGGGTTAGGGTTAGGTTAAGGGTGAGGGTTAAGGTGAGGGTTAAGGTTAGGGTTAGTGTGAGAGTTAGTCTGAGGGGAAGGGTTAGGGTGAGGGTTAGGGTTAGGGTGAGGGTTAGGGTTAGGGTTAGGGTTAGGCTGAGGGTGAGTTTGAGGGTGAGGGTTAGGATTAGGGTTAGTGTTAGCGTGAGTGTTTGGGTTATGGTTAGGGTTAGGATGAGGGTTAGGGTGAGGGGAAGGGTTAGGGTTAGTGTGAGGATGAAGGTGAGATTGAGGGTTAGGGTTAGGATTATGGTGAGGGTTAGGATTAGGGTTAGGTTGAGGGTTATGGTGAGGGTTAGGCTTAGGGTTAGGGTGAGGGTAAGGGTGAGTGCGAGGTTTAGTTTTAGGCTTAGGGTGAGGTTCAGGGTTAGTGTTAGGCTAAGGGTTAGGGTGAGTGTTAGGGTGAGGTTCAGGTTTAGGGTTAGGGTGAGGTTAGTTTTAGGGTTAGTGTAAGGGATAGGGTTAGGGTGAGTTTTAGGGTTAGGGTGAGGGTTAGGTTTAGGGTAGGGTGAGGGTAAAGGTTAGGGTGATGGTTAGCGTTAGGCTGAGGGGTGAGGGTCAGTGTGAGGGTAAGGGTTAGGGTTAGTGTTAAAGTTATTATTAGGCTTAGGGTTAGGGTTAGGATGAGGGTTAGGGTGAGTGGTAGGTTTAGGATTAGGGTGAGACTGAAGGAGAGGTTGAGGGTTAGGGTTAGTTTTAGGCTTAGGGTTTGGGCGAGTGTTAGGGTTAGGGTTAGGGTTAGGCTTAGGGTAGGGTGAAGATAAGGTTTAGGGTACGGTTTAGGGTTTGGGTGATGGTGAGATTTAGTGTTAGGGTTAGGGTGAGTGTTAGGGTTAAAGTTAGGGTTAGGATGAGGGTTAGTGTTAGGGTGAGGGTGAGGGTTTCGCTTAGGTAAGGGTTAGGGTTATGGCTATGGTGAGGATTAGGGTGAGTTTGAGGGTTAGAGGGATGGTTAGTATTAGGGTGAGGTTTAGGGATAGGGTTAGGGTGATTGTTAGGGTTAGGGTGATGGTTTGGGTCAGAATGACTGTTACCGGGAGGTAAGGGTTCGGTTGAGGGTTCGGGTTAGGGTGAAGGTAAGGTTTAGGGTGAGGGTTAGTGTTAGGGTGAGAGTGAGGGTGACCGTGAGAGTGAGGGTGAGGGTGAGGCTTAGGGTTAGCCTGAGGGTTAGGGTGAGGGTAAGTATTATGGTGAGGGTGAGGGTTAGGGTGAGGGTGAGGGTGATGCTTTCGGTTAGGTAAGGGTTAGGGTTAGTGTTACGGTTATGTTGAGGGTAAGGTATAGGGTGAGGATGAGGGTGAGGTTGAGGGTTAGGGTGTGGGTGAGCATTAGGTTTAGGGTGAGGGTTAGGGTAACCGTGAGGGTTAGGGTGAGAGTGAGGCTAAGGTTTAGGGTTAGGGTTAGGGTGAGTATTAGAGTCAGGATGAGGGGTAGTGTGAGGGTTAGGGTTAGAGTTAAGGTGAGGTTAAGGTTTAATGTGAGGGTTAGGATGAGGGTGAGTGTTAGGGTTATGTTGAGGGTGTGGGTTAGGTTGATGTTTAGTGTTAGGGTTAGAATGAGGGTTAGGTTGAGGTTTAGGGTTAGGGTTACTGTGAGGGTTAGGGTGAGGGTAAGGTTTAAAGTGAAGTTTAGGGTGAGTGTGAGGGTGAGGGTGAGGGTTAGGGTTAGGGTTCAGGTTAGGGTGAGTGTGAGGGCTATGTTGAGTGTGAGGGTTAGGCTGAGGGTGAGGTTTTGAGTTAGGTATGGGTTAGTGCTATGTTTAGGGTGAGGATTAGGTTGAGTTTGAGAGTTAGGGTTAGGGTGAGGTTTAGGGTTAGGGTTAGGGTGAGGGCTACGGTTAGCGTGATGTTTTGGGTGAGGGTGAGGGTTAGCATGACGGTTTGGGTGAGGGTTAGGGTTAGGGTAAGGGTGAGAATTAAGGTGAAAGTTAGGTTTAGGTTTAGGGTGAGGGTTAGGGTGAGGGATACGGTTAGGCTTAAGGTGAGGGCTAGGCTTAGGGTTAGGGAGAGGGTGAGGTTGAGGGATAGAGTTAGGGTTAAGGTGATGGTTAGGGTTAGGGTTAGGGTGAAGGTTAGAGTTAGGGTGATGTTTTGGGTGAAGGTGTGGGTTAGTGTGAGAGTGAGTGTTTGGGTGAGTGTGACGGTTAGGGTGTGGGTGAGGGTTAGGGTTAGGGTTAAGGTTAGGGTGAGGGTTAGGGATAGGTTTAGCGTTAGGATGACGGTTAGGCTTAGGGAGAGGGTGAGGGTGAGGGTGAGAGTTAGGTTTAGGTTGAGTGTTAGGGTTAGAGTTAGGGTGAGTGTTCGGTTTAGAGTGTTGTTTATGATTAGGGTGAGGGTGAGGGTTCTGGTGAGGGTGAGGGTTAGGGTGTGGTTGAGGGTTAGGTTTAGGTTGAGGGTTAGGGTGATGGTGAAGTTGAGGGCAGGTTTAGGTTTAGTGTTAGCTGAGGGCTATGGTGAGGTTGATGTTTAGGGTTAGGGTTAGGGATAGGGTGAGGTGTAGGATTAGGGTTAGGGTTAGTGTGAGTATTAGGCTCAGGGGTAGGGTTAGATTTAGCTTGAGGTTTAGGTTTAGTGTGAGGGTTAGGGTTCGTGTTAGGGTTTGTGTCAGGGTGAGGGTTAGGTTTACTGTTAGGGTTAGGGTTAGGGTGAGGTTAAGGGTTCGGGTTCGGGTTCGGGTGAGGTTGAGGGTTAGGGTGAGGGTGAGGGTTAGGATTAGAGTGAGTGTTAGGGTTAGCCTGAGGGTGAGGTTGATGGTGAGGGTTAGGCTTAGGGTTAGGTTGAGGATTAGGGTTAGTGTGAGGGTAAGGGTGAGGGTGAGGGTAAGATTTAGGGTGAGGATTAGGGTGAGGATGAGGGATAGTTTTACTGTGAGGGTTATGCTTAGGGTTAGGGTTAGAGTGAGGTTGAGGATTAGGGTTAGGGTTAGGGAGAGGTTTAGGGTTAAGTTTAAGTTTAGGGTGAGACTTAGGGTTAAGGTTAGGGTTAGCGGAGGTTCAGCATTAGGGTTAGGGTTAGGGTTATTGTCAGCTTTAGAGTTATGTGAGGGTCAGGGTTAGGTTTAGGGTGAGCATGAGGGTGAGGGTTAGGGTTAGAATTAGGTTTAGGGTTAGGGTTAGGCTGAGGATAAGGTTGAAGTTGGGGGTGAGGGTTAAGTTTAGGCTTAGTGTTAGGGTTAGGGTGATGGTTAGGTTTAGTGTGAGCGTTAGGGTAGGGTTAGAGTCATGTTTAGGGTGTGGGTAAGGGTAAGTTTGAAGGTTAGGGTGAGGGTGATGGTTAGAGTTAGGGTTTTGTTTAGAGTGAGGGTGTGGGTTAGTGTGAGGGTGATTGTTCCGGTGAGGGTAAGGGTAGGGTGTGGGTGAGGGTTAGCCTTAGGATGAGGGTGACAGTTAGGTTTAGGTTAGCTAGGGTTAGGATAGGGTTAGGGTGAGGGAGTAGGTTAGGGTGAGGGTTAGGGTTAGGATTAGGTTTAGGGTGATTGTGAGGGTAAGGGTTAGGGTTAGGGTGAGGGTTAATGTAAGGGTGAGGGTGAGTGTGGGATTTAGGTTTAGGGTTAGTGTTTGGTTTAGGATTAGTCTTAGGGTGAGGTTGAGGGTGAGGGTGAGGGTTAGGGTTAGGGTGAGTTTTAGGGTTATGGTTAGGGTGAGGGTGAGGGTTAGAGTGAGGTTGAGCGTTAGGGTTAGGGTGAGGGTGAGGGTTAGGGTTAGGTTGAGTGTTAGGGTTAGGGTTAGGGTAAGGGTGAGGGTTACGATTAGGGTTATGGTGAAGGTTAGGCTAAGGATAACGGTGAGGGTGAGGGTGAGGGTTATTGTTAGGGTTAGGTTGAGGGTTCGTTTTAGGGTGATGTTAAGTTTTAAGGTTCGGGTGAGGGTTCGGATGAGGGTGAGGTTTAGGGTGTGGTTGAGTGTTAGGATTAGGGTGAGGGTTAGGGTGACGGTGAGGGTTAGGGTGAGGGTGAGGGTTAGCATTAGGGTTAAGGTTAGGGTGAGGGTTTGGGTTAGGGTTAGGGTAAGGGTGAGGGTCAGGGTGAAATTTAGGGTTAGGGTTAGGGTTAGGGTTAGGATTAGTGTGAGGGGTAAGTTTAGAATTAGGTTCAGGGTTAGTGTGAGTATAACGGTTAGGGTGAGGTTTAGGGTGAGTGTGAGGTTAAGGTTAGTGTTAGGGTTAGGGTGAGGGTTAGGGTTAGGGTGAGGGTGGGGGTTAGGTTTAGGGTTTGGTTTCTGGTGAGGGTGAGGATTAGGGTAAGTTTTAGGGTTAGGGTTAGGCTTAGTGGAGGGTTAGGTTTGGGTTAGGGTTGGAGTTAGTGTGAGGGTTGGGGTTAGGATTAGGGTTAGGGTGAGGGTGAGGTTGAGGTGAGGGATAGAGTTACGGTTAGTGTTAGGTTGAGGGTAAGGGTGAGGGTGAGGGTTAGGTTTAGGAATAGGGTGACGGTGAAAATTAGGGTTAGGGTTAGGGTTAGACTTAGGCTGAGGGTTTTGGTTAGTGTTAATCTAAGGTTTATGGTTAGGGTGAGGGTGAGGGATAGGGTGAGGGGTAGGGATTGGGTTCGTGTGAAGTTTAGCTTTAGTGTAATGGTTAGAGTTCGGGTTAAGGTTAGGGTTATTGCGACGGTAAGGGTTAGGGTGAGGGTTAGGGTGAGAGTGAGGTTTAGGGTTAGGGTGAGTTTTAGGGTGAGAGTTAGTGTGAGGGTTAGGTTTATTGTTAGGGTGTGGGTTAGCTTTAGGCTGAGGGTTAGGGTTAGGGTTAGTGTTGGGTGAGGGTTAGGGTGAGGTTTTTGGTTAATGTTAGGGTTAAGGTTACGGTGAGGGTAAAGGTTAGGGTTAGTGTTAGGGTGAGGGTGAGGGTTAGGGTTAGTATTTGCGTTAGGGTTATGATTAGGCTGAGTGTGAGGGTGAGGCTTAGGGTTAGGGTTAGAGTTACGGTTAGGTGAGGGCTAGGGTGAGTGTGAGGCTTAGGGTGAGGTTGAGGGTGAGGGTGAGGGTGAGGGTTAGGTTTATGGAGAGGATTACGGTGGGGGTGAGGGTTAGGGTGAGAATGAGGGTTAGGTTTAGGGTTCGGGTGAGGCTTATGGTTAGGATGATGTTTAGGGTGAGGGTGAGGTTTAGGGTGAGGGTGAGGTTTGCGGTGAGGGTGAGAGTTAGGGTGTGGGTGAGGTTTATGATTATGGTGAGTTTTATGGTGACTATGAGGGTTTGGCTGAGGGTGAGTATTAGGGTTAGGGTTAGGGTGAGGGTTAGAGTTAGGGTTAGTGTTAGGGTGAGAGATAGGGTGATGGTTAGGATTAGGGTTAGGGTGAGGTTTAGGATTAGTGTGAGGGTTGGGGTTAGGGTTAGTTTTCGGGCTAGGTTGAGGGTAAAGGTTTTCATGAGCTTTAGGTTGAGGTTGAGTGTTAGGGTTAGAATTCACGTTATTATGAGTTTTAGGTTTAGGGTTAGGTTTAGAGTTAGATTGAGGGTCAGGGTGAGGTTTATGGTTAGGATTAGTGTTAGGGTTAGGTTTAGGCTGAGGGTGAGAGTTACTGTTAGGGTGAGGGTGTCGGTTAGGGTGAGGGTTAGGGTTAGTGTTAGTGTTAGGGTGAGGGCTAGTGTGAGGGTAAGAGTTAGGGTTATGGATAGGGTGAGGTTTAGGGTTAGGGTTAGGGTAAGGGTTAAGGTTAGGGTTAGGGTGAGGGTTAGGGTTAGGGTTAAGTTTTTGGATACGGGGAGTTTAAGGGTTAGGGTGAGGGTTAGGATGAGGGTGTGGTTTAGCGTTAGGGTTAGGATGCTAGGTAGGTTGAGGTTGAGGGTGAGGGTGAGGGTTAGGGGGAGGGGGAGGGTAAGGTGAGGGGTAGGGCTAGGGTTAGGGTTAGGGTTAGTGTTAGGGTTAGGGTTAGTGTGAGTGTTAGGGTTAGGGTGATTGTTAGGGTCAGGCTGAGGGTGAGGGTGAGTGTTAGGGTGAGGGTGAGGGTTGGGGTGAGGGTGAGAGTTAGGGTGTGGGTGAGAGTAAAGATTAGGGTGAGGGTTAGGGTGACAGTGTGGGTTAGACTGAGGGTGAGGTTTAGGGTTTGGTTTAGGGTGAGGGTTAGGGTTAGGGTGAGGGTTACAGTTAGCATGAGGTTGAGGGTTACGTTTAGGGTGAGGGGAGGGTTAGGGTGAGCGTTAGGGTTAGGTTCAGTGTTAGGGTGAGTGCTAGGGTGAGGGTGAGTGTTAGGGTTAGGGTTACGGATAGGGTGAGGCTTAAGGTTACAGTTAGGGTTAGGGTGAGGATTAGCCTGAGGGGTAGGATTAGGGTCATTGTGAGGGTTACATTTAGTGTGAGGGTTAGGGTTAGGTTTAGGGTTTGGGTGAGGGTTAGGTTTAGTGTGAGGGTTTCTGTTAGTGTTAGCGTTAGGGTTGGGTTTAGGCTGACGGTTAAGGGGAGCGTGAGGCTGAGGGTTAGGTTAGGGTTAGGTTAAGAGTGAGGGTTAAGGTGAGGGTTAAGGTTAGGGTTAGTGTGAGAGTTAGTGTGAGGGTAAGGGTTACGGTGAAGGTGAGGGTTAGGTTTAGGGTTAGGGTTAGGGTGAGTGGTAGGGTGAGGTTTAGGGTTTGGGTTAGGGTTATGGTTAGGGTGAGGTTTAGGTTTAGTGTTTGGGTTAGTGTTAGGGTGAGTGTTAGGTTTAGTGTGTGAGTTAGGGTTAGGTTTATGTTTTGGTTTAGGGTGAGGGTAAGGGTTAGGGTGAGGGTTAGGGTGAGGTTGAGGGTTAGGCTAAGGGTTAGGGTAAGGATTTGGGTCAGGTTGAGGGTGAGGGTTAGGGTTAGGTTGAGGGTTAGGCTGAGTGGTAGGGTTAGGTTTAGAGTTAGGTTGAGGCTGAGAGTGAGGGTTTCAGTTAAGTAAGGGTTAGGTTTAGGGTTTGCCAGAGGATTAGGCTGAGGGTGAGGATTAGGTTGAGAGTTAGGTTTAGGTTGAGGGTTATGGTTAAGGTTAGGGTGAGGGTTAGGGTTAGGGTTATGGGTAGGTTGAGGTTTAGCGTGAGGGATAGAGTTAGTGTTAGGGTGAAGGTTAGGGTTAGGTTAGGTTTAGGGTTAGGGTGAGGGATAGGGTCATGGTAAGGATTAGGGTGAGAGTGAGGGTGAGGGAGAGGTTTAAGGTTAGGGTTAAGGTTGGAGTGAGGGTTAGGGTGAGGGTTAGGGTTAGTGTTAAGCTTAGGGTTTGGGTGAGTGTTAGGGTTAGGGTGAGGGTTAGTGTTAGGTTTAGGGTTAGAGTAGGGAGAGTATAAGTGTTAGGGTGAGGTTTAGGGTGAGGGTGAGTGTTAGGTTTAGGGTTAGGGTTATGGTGAGTGGTAGGGTGAGGGTTAGGGTTAGGGTAATGGTTAAGGTGAGGTTTAGGGTGAGGTTTAGGTTTAGTGTTAGTGTTAGTTTTAGGGTGAGTGTTAGGGTTAGTGTGAGAGTTAGGGTTAGAGTTAGGTTTTGGTTTAGGTTGAGGTTAAGGCTTAGGGTGAGTGTTAGGGTGAGGTTGAGGTTTAGGCTAAGGGTTAGGGTAATGATTTGGGTCAGGTTGTGGGTGAGGGTTAGTTTTATGTTGAGGGTTAGTCTGAGGGGTAGGGTTAAGGTTAGAGTTAGGGTGAGGCTGAGGGTGAGGGTTTCGGTTAACTAAGGGTTAGGTTTAGGGTGAGCCAGAAGATTAGGTTGAGGGTGAGGATTAGGTTGAGAGTTAGGTTTAGGTTGAGGGTTAGGGTTAGGGTTAGGGTGAGGGTTAGGGTTACGGTTAGGGATAGGTTGAAGTTTAGCCTGAGGGGTAGCATTAGGGTTAGGGTTAGGGATAGGGTCAGGGTAAGGGTGAGGGGGAGGGGGAGGGGGAGGGGGAGGGTTAAGGTTAGGGTTAGGGTTAGAGTGAGGGTTAGAGTGAGGGTGAGAGTTAGGGTGAGGGCTAGGGTTAGGGTGAGCATTAGGGTTAGGGTGAGGGTCAGGGTAAGGTTTAGGGTGAGGGTGAGGGTGAGGGAGAGGGTTAAGTGTAGGGTTAGGGTTAGAGTGAGGTTTAAGGTGAATATTAGGTTTAGGGTGAGGGTTAGGTTTAGGTTGAGGCTTAGGGTAAGGGTTAGGGTGAGGGTTAGGGCTTGGGTGAGGGTTAGGGATAGGATGAGGGTTAGGGTTAGTTTTAGGGTGAGGTCTAGGGTGAGGGAGAAGGTAAGGGTTAGGGTTAGGGATAGGTGTCGGACTAGTGTTAGGTTTAGGTTTAGGTTCAGGGTTAGGCTGAATGGTAGAGTTAGGGTGAGCTTTAGGTTTAGTGTGAGGGTTAGGTTTAGGGTTATGGTAAGGGTAAGGTTTCGGGTGAGGGTTAGGGTGAGGGTGAGCGTTTGGTTTAGCATTAGGGTTAGGGTGAGGCTTAGGGTGATGGTTAGGGTTAGGGTTAGGTTTAGCGTAAGGGTGAGGGTGAGGTTTAGGGTGAGGTTAAGGGTGAGGGTGAGGGTGAGGGTTAAGTTTAGGGTTAGGGTGAGAATTAGTGTCAGGGTTAGGGTTAGGGTTAGGTTTAGGGTTATGGTAAGGGTTAATGTTAGGGTTAGGTTTAGGGTGAGGATTAGGGTGGGGGTGAGGGTGGGGTTGAGGTTGAGGGTAAGGGTGAAGGTTAGGGTTATGGTGAGGGTTAGGTTTAGGATTAGGTTTAGGGTGAGGGCTAGGTTGAGTGTGAGGGTTAGTTTTAGTGTTAGGGTTAGGTTGAGGGTTAGGGTTAGGGCTAGGTTGAGGGTTAGGGTGAGTGGTAGGATTTGGGTTCGTGTGAAGGTTAGGTTTAATGTAATGGTTAGACTTAGGGTTAGGGTTAGGGTTATTGTCACGTAAGGGTTAGGTTGAGGTTGAGGGTGAGAGTGAGGGTTAGGGTTAGGGTGAGGGTTAGGGTGAGGGTTAGTGTGAGGGTTAGGTTTATTGTTAGGGTGTGGGTTATCTTGAGGCTGAGGGTTAGGGTTAGTGTTAGTGTTGGGTGAGGGTTAGGGTGAGGTATGGGGTTAATGTTAGGGTTAAGGTTACGGAGAGTGTTAAGCTTAGGGTCAGATTTAGGGTGAGGGTGAGTGTTAGAGTTAGGATTTGCGTTAGGGTTATGATTAGGCTGATTGTGAGTGTGAGGCTTAGGGTTAGGGTTAGAGTTACAGTTAAGTGAGGGCTAGGGTGAGCGTGAGGCTTAGGGTGAGGATGAGGATGAGGGTGAGGGTTATGGTAATGGTTAGTGTTAGGGTTATGGAGAGGATTAGGTTGGGGGTGAGGGTTAGGGTGAGGGTGGGGGTTAGTTTTAGGGTTAGGGTGAGGATTAGGGTCAGGGTGAGGGTTAGGGTTAGGATTAGGTTTAGGGTGAGTGCTAGGTTGAGGGTGAGGGTTAGTGTTATTGTTAGGGTTTGGGTGAGGGTAAAGGTTAGGGCTAGGTTGAGGGTTAGGGTGAGGGGTAGGTTTTGGGTCATGTGAAGGTTAGGTTTAGTGTAATGGTTAGAGTTAAGGTTAGGGTTAGGGTTATTGTGACGGTAAGGGTTAGGGTGAGGGTGAGGGTGAGAGTGAGGGTTAGGGTTAGGGTGAGGGTTAGGGTGAGGGTTAGCTTTATTGTTAGGGTGAGGGTAAGTTTGAGCCTGAGGGTTAGGGTTAGGGTTAGTTTTGGGTGAGGGTTAGGGTGAAGTTTAGGGTTAATGTTAGGGTTAAGGTTACAGTGAGTGTTAAGGTTAGGGTTAGGGTTAGGGTGATGGTGAGGGTTAGGGTTATGATTTGCTTTAGGGTAATGATTAGGCTGATTGTGAGGTTGAGGCTTAGGGTTAGGGTTAGAGTTACGGTTAGGTGAGGGCTAGGGTGAGCGTGAGGCTTAGGGTGAGGATGAGGGTGAGGGTGAGCTTTAGGTTTATGGTAAGGGTTAGGGTTGGGGTTATGGAGAGGATTAGGGTGGGGGTAAGGGTTAGGGTGAGGGTCAGGGTTAGGGTGAGGGTTAGGTTTAGGGTTATCGTGAAGCTTATGGTTAGGATGATGTTTAGGGTGAGGGTGAGGTTTAGGGAGAGGGTGAGGTTTGGGGTGAGGTTGAGAGTTAGGGTGTGGGTGAGGGTTAAGATTAGGGAGAGGGTAATGGTGACTATGAGGGTTAGGCTGAGGGTAAGGATTAGGGTTAGGGTTAGAGTTAGGGTTAGTGTTAGTGTGAGGGTTAGGGTGAGGGTTATGATTAGGTTTAGGGTGAAGGTTAGGATTAGTGTGAGGGTTGGGGTTAGGTTTAGGTTTCAGGTTAGGGTGAGGGTAAGGATTTGGTGAGTTTTAGGGTGAGGTTGAGGGTTAGGGTTAGCGTTCGCGTTAGGGTAAGGGTTATGGTTAGGGTTAGGTTTAGAGTTAGGATGAGGGTGAGGGGGAGGTTTAGGGTTAGGATTAGGGTTAGGGTGAGGTTTAGGCTGAGGGTGAGGGTTACTGTTAGGGTGAGGGTTAGGGTTAGTGTTTGGGTTAGGTTGAGGGCTAGTGTGAGGGTGAGGTTAAGAGTTAGGGATATGGATAGGGTGAGGTTTAGGGTTATGGTTAGGGTAAGGGTTAAGGTTAGGGTTAGGGTGAGGGTTAGGGTTAGGGTTAAGGTTTTGGATACGGGGAGGGTAAGGTTTAGGGTGAGTGTTAGGATGAGGGTGTGGTTTAGGGTTAGGTTTAGGATGCTGGTTAGTTTGAGGGTGAGGGTTAGGGTGAGGGTGAGGTTTAGGGTGAGGGTGAGGTTTAGAGTTAGGGTTAGGGGTAGCGGTAGGTTAAGGTGAGGGGTAGGGTTAGGGTTAGGTTTAGGGTGAGGGTTAGGATGAGGGTTAGGTTTAGGGTTAGGGTTAGTGTGAGGATAAGGGTTAGGGTTAGGGTGATGTTTAGGGTGAGGTTGAGCGTTAGGGTGAGGGTGAGTGTTAGGGTTAAGGTGAGGGTTAGGGTTAGGGTTAGGGTGAGTGTGAGGGTGAGGTTTAGGGTTAGGATTAGTGATAGGGTTAGGTTTAGGCTGAGGGTGAAGGTGAGGGTGAGGGTTACTGTTAGGGTGAGAGTGACGTTAATGGTGAGGGTTAGGGTAACTGTTAGTATCACGGTGAGGGCTAGTGTGAGGGTGAGGGTAAGGGTCAGGTTTATGGATAGGTTGAGGTTTAGGGTTAGGGTTAGGGTGAGGGTGAGGGTTAGGCTGAGGGATAGGGTTAGGGTTAGCATGAGGTTTAGGTTTAGTCTGAGGGTTAGGGTTAGGGTTAGGGTTAGGGTTAGGGTTAGGTTGAGGGTTAGGGTTAGGATTAAGGTTAGGGTTACGGTGAGGGTAAGGGTTAGGGTGAGGGTTAGGATGAGGGTGAGGTTAGAGTGAGGTTGAGGGTGAGAGTTATAGTTAGGGTTAGATTGAGTATTAGGGTCAGTGTTAGGGTTAGGGTTAGGTTTAGGGTTAGTTTAAGGGTGAGAGTTCGGGTGAGGCTGAGGGTTAATGTTAGGGTTAGGTTTAGGGTGAGGTTTAGGGTGGGGGTGAGAATGAGGGTTAGGCTGAAGTTTAGGGCTAGAGTGAGGGTTAGGGTTAGGATTAGGTTTAGGGTGAGGGCTCGGTTGAGGGTGAGGGTTAGGGTTAGTGTTTGGGTTAGGGAGAGGCTTAGGGTTAGGGTTAGGGTGAGGGTTAGGTTGAGGGGTAGGGTTAGGGTTCGGGTGAAGTTTAGGTTTAGTGTGAGGTTTAGAGTTAGAGTTAGGGTTAGGGTTAGGTTGAGGGTAAGGGTTTGGGTGAGGGTTAGGGTGAGAGTGAGAGTTAGGGTTAGAGTGAGTGTTAGGGTGAGGGTTAGTGTGAGGGTTAGGTTTAGGGCTAGGGTGAGGGTTAGCGTGAAGTTTAGTGTTAGGGTTAGGGTGAGGGTTAGGTTGAGGGTTAGGGTTAGGGTTCGGGTGAAGGTTAGGTTTAGTGTGAGGGTAGAGTTAGGGTTAGGGTTGGGGTTAGGGTGACGGTAAGGGTTAGGGTGAGGGTTAGGGTGAGAGTGAGGGTTAGAATTAGAGTAAGTGTTAGGGTGAGGGTTAGTGTGAGGGTTAGGTTTAGGGTTAGGGTGAGGGTTAGCATGAAGTTGAGGGTTAGGATTAAGGTTAGTGTTAGGGTGAGGGTTAGGGTTAATATTAGGGTTAGGGTTAGTGTGAGGGTTAATGTTAGGGTTAGGGTTAGGTTTAGGCTGAGGGTGAGGGTAGGTCTAGGTTTGGGTGAGGCTTATTGTTAGGATGATGTTTAAGGTGAGGGTGAGTGTTAGGGTGATGGTGAGGGTTGGAGTGAGGGTGAGAGTTAGGGTGTGGGTGAGAGTTAAGATTAGGGTGAGGGTTAGGGTGACAGTGAGGTTTAGGCTGAGGGTGAGGTTTATGGTTAAGGTTAGTGTTAGTGTTAAGGTGAGGGTTAGGTTGAGGTTTAAGATTAGGGTTATGGTGTGGTTTAGGATTAGTGTGAGGGTTGGGGTTAGGTTTAGGGTTCGGGTTAGGGTTCTGGTAAGGGTTTTGATGAGGTTTAGGGTGAGGGTGAGGGTTAGGGTTAGCGTTAGCGTTAGGTTGACTGTTAGGGTTATGGTTAGGTTTAGTGTTAGTGTTAGGGTGAGGGCGATGTTTAGGGTTAGGATTAATGTTAGAGTTAGGTTTAGGCTGAGGGTTAGGTTGAGTGTGAGGGTTACTGTTACTGTGAGGGTGATGGTTAGGGTGAGGGTTAGGGTTAGTGTTAGTGTAAGGGTGAGGGCTAGTGTGGGGGTGAGGGTAAGGGTTAGGGTTATGCATAGGGTGAGGTTTAGGGTTTGGGTTAGGTTGAGGGTGAGGGTTTGGCTGAGGGGTAGGGTTATGGTTAGTGTGAGGGATAGGTTTAGTGTGAGGGTTAGGGTTTGGGTTAGGGTTAGGGTGAGGGTGAGGTTTAGTGTTAGGATTAGGGTTAGGGTTGGGGTTAGGATGAGGGTTGAGGTGAGGGTTGGGGTTTAGAGTTAGTGTTAGGGTGAGGGTTAGTGTGAGGGTAAGGTTTAGGGTGAGGTTTCGGATTAGGGTGAGGGTTAGGTTTAGGGTTAGGCTCAGAGTTAGGGTTAGGGTTATATTTATATTGAGGGTGAGACTTAGGGTTTGGGTTAGGGTTACGGTTAGGTTTAGCGTTAGGGTGAGATTTAGGGATAGGGTTAGGATAAGGCTTAGGTATAGGGGTAGATTTAGGGTTAGGGTGAGTGTTAGGGTTAGTGTGAGGGTTAGGGTTAGAGTTAGTGTTAGGGTGAGGTTAAGGGTTAGGGTAAGGGTTAGTGTTAGGATGAGGGTTAGGATTAGCGTGAGGGTTATGGTGAGTTGTATGGTTAGTTTGAGGGTTAGCGTGAGGGTTAGGGTTAGGGTTAGGGTTAGGGTGAGGGATAGGGTCAGGGTATGGTTTAGGGTGAGGGTTAGGGTAACGGTGAGGGGTAGGGTGAGGTTTAGGGTTAGGATTACGGTTAGGGTGAGGGTTAGGTTGAGGGTTAGGGTTAGGGTGAGGGTTAGGGTCAGGATAAGGGTTAGGGTTAGGGTGTGGGTTAGGGTTATGGTGAGGGTTAGGTTTAGTGTTAGGTATAGGGTGAGGTCTAGATTGAGGTTGAGGGTTATGGTTAGGGTTAGGGATAGGGAGAGGATTAGGGTTAGGGTGAGGGTGAGGGTTAGGCTGAGGTTTAGGTTTAGGTTCAGTTTGAGGGTTAGGTTTAGGGTTAGTGTTAGGGTGAGGGTTAGGGTTAGAGTTAGGTTTAGGGTTAGGGTTATTGTTAGGGTTAGGGTGAAGGTAAGGGTGAGTTTTAGGGTTAGGGTTAGGTTTAGGGTGAGGGTGAGAGTGAGGGTTAGGGTTAGGATTCGTATTAGGGTTAGGGTTAGGGTTAGGGTGAGGGTTAGGGTTAAGGTGAGGGTTAGGGTTAGAGTGAGGGTGAGGGTGAGGGTTAGGTTTTGGTTTAGAGGTAAGGTTAGGGTGAGGGTTAGGGTGAGGGCTAGATTGAGGGTGAGGGTTAAGTTGAGGGTAAGGGAGAGGGTGAGGTTTTGGGTTAAGGAATGGTTAGAGTTATGTTTAGTCTGAGTATTAGGGTGACAGTGATGGTTAGGGTGAGGGTTTGGTTTAGGGTGAGGGTTAGGATTAGCGTTAGGCTCAGAAATAGGGTAACTGTGATGTTTAGGTTGAGAGTGAGGGTTAGGTTAGGGTGAGAGTTCGGGTGAAGTTGAGGATTAGGGTGTGGGTGAGGTTTAGGGTTAGGGTGATGGGGAGGGTTAGCGACAGGGTGAGGGTTAGGGTGAGGGTTAGGTTGAGGGTCAGGGTTAGGGTTAAGATGAGGCTTAGGGTGAGGGGTAGGGTTACGGTTAGGGTGAGGGTTAGGGTTAGTTTGAGGTTTGGGTTTGGGTTAGTGTTAGGGTGAGTCTAAGGGTTTGGGTGAGGGTGAGGGTGAGGATTAGGGCTAGGGTGAGGTTTAGGGTTAATGTTAGGGTTAGGGTTAGTGTTATTGATGGGGTTAGGGTGAGGGTGAGTTGGAGGGGGAGGGGGAGCGGGAAGGTTAGGTAATGGTTAGGTATATGGTGAGGGTGAGTGTGAGGGTTAGGTTTAGGATTAGGATTAGGGTTAGGGTTAGGCTGAGGGTGAGCGTGAGGTTTAATGTTAGAGTTAGGGTGAGTTTTAGGGTGAGGGTCAGGGTTAGGGATAGGTTGAGGTTTAGGGTTAGGATTAGTTTGATTGTGAGGGTGAGGGTTAGGCTTAGGATTAGGGTTAGGATTAGGTTTAGGGCGAGCTTGAGTGTGAGGCTGATTTTGAGGGTTAGGTTTAGGGTTAGGGTTAAGGTTGGGGTTAGGGTTAGTGTGAGGGCTAGGTTGACGCTGAGGGTTAGGGTTAGGACGAGGCTTAGGGTGAGGGGTAGTTTTAGGGTTAGGGTGAGGTTTAGTGTTAGTGTGAGTGTTAGGGTTAGGGTTAGGGTTAGGGTTATGGTTAGGCTTAGGGTTAGTGTGAGGGTGAGGGTTAGGGTTAGGGTGAGGGTTATGTTGAGGGAGAGGGTGAGGGTTTGCTATAGGGAAGGGTTAGTGTTATGTTTAGGGTGAGGATTAGGGTGACGGTGAAGGTTAGGATGAGGGTTTGGGTTAGTGTGAGGGTTAGGGTTAGGATTACTCTCAGAGTTAGGGTTAGGGTCATGTTTAAGATGAGGGTGAGTGTTCAGTTAGGGTGAGAGTTTGGGTGAATGTGAGGGTTAGGGTGTGGGTTAGAGTTAGGGTTAAGGTTAGGATTAGGGTGAGGGTTAGGGTTAGGGTTAGGATGAGGCTTAGGGTGAGGGGTAGTTTTAGGGTTAGTGTGAGGTTTAGTGTTAGTGTGAGTGTTAGGGTTAGGGTTAGGGTTAGGGTTAGGGTTAGTGTGAGGGTGAGGGTTAGGGTTAGGGTGAGGATAATGGTGAGGTTTAGGGTTAGAGTGAGGGTTAGCGTGAGGGTTAGGTTTAGGGTTAGTTTTAGGGTGGGGGATATGGTCAGGGTAAGGTTTAGGGTGAGGGTTAGGGTGAGGGTGAGTGTTAAGTTTAGGGTTAGGGTAATGTTGAGGCGTAGGCTGAGGGTTAGCTTTATGGTTGCAGTTAGGTTGAGGGTTAGGGTGAGGGTTAGTGTTAGGGTTAGGGTGAGAGTTAGTGTTAGGGTAAGCATTAGTGTCAGGGTGAGAGTTAGGGTGAGGGCTAGATTGAGGTTGAGGTTTAAGGTTAGGCTTAGGCATAGGGTTAAGGTGAAGGTAAGGGTTAAGGTTAGGGATAATGTGAGGATTAGGTTTTGGTTTTAGGTTAGGTTAAGGGTTAGGTTGAGGTGTAGGTTTAGGGTAAGGGTGAGGGTTAGGTTTAGTGGGAGGTTTCGGGTTAGGGTGAGGGTTAGTGTCAGGGAAAGGGTTAGGTTTAGGGTAAGGGTCAAAGTGAGGTCTAGGGTGAGTGTGAGGGTTAGGGTTAGAGATATGGTAAGTATTAGGGTTAGGGTGAGGGTTAGGGTGAGGGTTAGGCTGAGGGATAGGGTGAGAGTGAGGGTGATCGTTAGGGTTAGGTTTAGGGTGAGGGTTTGGCTCAGGTTTAGGGTTAGGTTTAAGTTTGGGGTAATGATAAGTGTCAGGGTTAGGGTATGAGTTAATATTAATATTAGGTTTACGGTTAGGGTGAGGGTTACGGTGAGCGTGAGTGGGAGGTTCAGGGTTAGGTATAGGGTGAAGGTTAGGGTTAGGGTGAAATTTAGGATTAGGATTAGGTTTAGGGTGAGGTCTAGGGTGAGGGTGAGGGTTAGACTTAGGGTTAGGTTTAGGGTGAGGTTTAGGGTTAGGGTTAAGTTGAGGCTTAGGTTGAGGGTTAGGGTGAAATTTAGGTTTAGTGTGAGGTTAGGGTGAAATTTAGGTTTAGTGTGAGGGTTAGATTTGGTAAGGGTGAGGGTTAGCGAGAGGTTGAGGGTTAGGATTGGGATGAGTGTTAGGGTGATTGTTAGGCTGAGGGTTAGGATTAGGGTTAGGGTTAGGTTGAGAGTTAGGTTTAGGCTGCGGGTGAGTGTGAGGGTGAGGGTTTGGGTTAGGGTGAGGGGTAGGGGTAGGGGTAGGGTTAGGGTTAGGGTGAGTGTTAGGGTTAGGGTTAGGATGAAGTTTTGTGTGAGGGGTAGGGTTATGATTAGGGTGAGGGTTAGGGTTAGGCTTAGGCTTAGGGTGGAGTTAAGGGTTAGAGTGAGGCTTAGTGTGAGGGTGAGGGTTAGGTTTATGGTTAGGGTGAGGGATATTGTGAGGGTAAGGATTAGGGTGAGGGTAAGCGTGAGGGTTAGGGGTAGGGTTAGGGTTAGGGTTAGGGTTAGGGTTAGTCTAAGGGTGAGGCAAAGGGTGAGGTTTAGGGTTAGGGTTACGGTTAGGGTGAGGGTTAGGTTTAGGGTTAGGGTGAGGGTTAGGTTTCGGGTGATAGGGTTAGGGTGAGTGTTAGGTTTAGGGTTTGCATTAAGGTGAGGGCTAATTTGATGTTGAGGGTTAGGTTTAGGGTTATGGATAGGGAGAGGATTAGGGATAGCTTACGGTTATGGTCACGTTTAGGCTAAGGGGTAGGGTTGGGTTCAGTGTAAGGGTTGCTGTTAGGGTTAAGGTTAGTGTTGGAGTGAGGGTTAGGGTTTGGGTTAGGGTTATTGTTGGGTTTGGGGTGAGGTTGAGAGTGAGAGTGAGGTTTCGGGTTAGGTTTAGATTTAGGTTGAGGGTCAGAGTGAGGTTTAGGGTTAGTATTAGGGCTAGGGTTATGGTTAGGGTTAAGGTGAGCGTAAGGGTTAGGGTGATGGTTAGGGTGAGAGTGAGGGTTAGGTTTAGCTTGAGTGTTAGGGTGAGGGTTAGTTTTAGGGTTAGTGTTAGTGTTAGGGTGAAGGCTAGGGTGAGGGTGAGGGTAAAGGGTTAGGGTTAGGGATAGGGTAAGGTTTAGGTTTAGGGTTAGGGTTAGGCTGAGTGGTAGGGTTAGGTTTAGCGTGAGGGTTAGGTTTAGTATGAGGGTTAGGGTTAGGGTTAGGGTGAGGGTTGAGGTTAGGGTTAGGGTTAGGGTGAGGGTGAAGGTTAGGGTTAGGAATAGGGTTAGGGTTAGGCTGAGGGTTAGGTTCAGGGTGAGGGTTAGTGTTATGTTGAGGGTTAGGATTAGTGTGAGGGTTAGGGTTAGGATTAGGGTTAGTGTTAGAGTGAAGTCTAGGGTGTGGGTGAAGTTTAGAATGGGGGTTAGGGTTAGGTTGATATTTAGGTTTAGGATTGTGAGGGTTAGCCTGAGGGGTAGGGTTAGGTTTAGTGTGAGAGTTAGGTTATTTTGAGTGTTAGGGTTAGAGTTAGGGTGAGGTTTAGGGTGAGGGTGAATGTTAGGGTTAGCGTTAGGGTCAGGGTGAGGGTTAGCGTTAGGGTTAGGGTTAGGGTGAGGGTGAGTTTGAGGGTTAGCTTTAAGGTTCGGGTGAGCATTAGGGTTAGGGTGAGGCTTAGGGTGTCCGTTAGCGTTAGTGTGAAGGTGAGGGTGAGGGTGAGTGTTAGGGTGTTGGTGAGGGTTAAGGTTAGGGTTAGGTTGAGGATTAAGGTTAGTGTGAGGGTAAGGGTGAGGGTGAGGGTAAGGTTTATGGTGAGGATTACGGTGAGGGTGAGGGTTAGGCTTAGGGTTAGGGTTAGTGTGAGGGTTAGGGGAAGGGTGAGAGTTAGGTTTAGTGTGACGGTTAGGGTTAGGGTGAGGGTGAGGCTCAGGGTTAGGGTTAGGGTTATGGTGAGGCTTAGGGAGAGGGTTAATGTTAGGGTTACGTTTAGGGTGAGGGTTAGGGTTAGGATTAGGGTGAGGGTTAGGGTGAGGATGAGGTTTAGGGTTAGGGTGAGGGTTAGGGTTAGGATTAGGGTGAGGGTTAGGGTTAAGTTGAGGGTAAGGGTTAGGTTTAGGGATAGGTTGAGGATTAGTATATCGGTTTGGGTTAGGGTGAGGGTTAGGCTGAGGGGTAGATTTAGGGTAAGGATGAGGGTTAAGTTTAGTGGGAGGGTTAGGGTTAGGTTGAGGGTTAGGGTTCAGGTGAGGGTAAGGGTTAGGGTTAGGTTTAGGGTGAGGTTTAGGGTGACGGTTAGGGATAGGTTTAGTGTGAGGGTGAAGGTTAGGGTGAGGGTGAAGTCTAGGGTGAGGGTGAGGGTTAGGGTTAGGGTGAGTGTTACGTTTAGGGTTAGTGTGTGGTCTAGGGTGAGGGTGAGGGTTAGGATTAGGGATAAGGATAGGGTGAGGATTAAGGTTAGGTTTAGGGTTAGGGTGAGGTTTAGGCTGAGCGGTAGGTTTAGGGATTGAGTGAGGGTTATGTTTAGTATGAGGATTAGGGTTAGGGTTAGCATGAGCATAAGGGATCGGGTGAGGGTTATGGTGGGGTGAGTGTTAGGGTTTGCATTAGGGTTAGGTTGAGGGTTAGGGTGATGGTTAGGGTTTGCGTTAGTGTTAGTGTGAGGTTGAGGGTAAAGGTAAGGTTTGGGGTGGGGGTGAGGGTGAGGGTTAGGTTTAGGGTTAGTGTGACGGTTTGGGTCAGGGTTAGGGTTAGGTTTAGGTTTAGCGTAATGTTAAGGGTGAGGGTTAAGGTGAGGGTTAGGGTTAATGTTAGGGTTAGGGTTAGGCTGAGGGTTAGGGTGACAGTGAGGGTGAGCGTGAGGGTTAGGGTGAAGCTTAGGGTTAGGGTGAGTGTTAGGGTTAGGTTTAGGTTTATGCTGAGGGCTAGGGTGAGGGTGAGGTTTAGGGTTAGTTTTAGGGTTAGGGTGAGGGTTAGGGTAAGGGTTGGGGTGAGTGTTAGTGTGAGGTGTAGGGTTAGGGTTAGTGTGAGGGTAAGGGTTATGATGAGGTTTAGGGTTAGAGTGAGGGTTAGGGTTAGTGTGAGTGTTAGGGTGAGAGTTAGGGTGAGGGATAATATTAGGATTATGGTGAGGATTAGGGTTAAGCTTAGGGTTATTGTTAGGGTGAGGTTAAGTGGTAGGGTTAGGGTTAGTGCGTGGGTCAGGGTTGAGTTGCGTGTTAGGATTAGGGTTATGGTTAGGGTGAGGGTTTGGCTTAGGGTGAGGGTGAGGGTGAGTGTGAGTGTTATGGTTAGGGTGAGGGATAGGGTTAGGTTTAGGGGGAGAGTTCGGTTTAGGGTGATGTTTAGGGTGAGTGTGAGGGTGAGGGTTCAGGTGAGGGTGCGGGTTTGGGTTAGGGTTAGGGTTAGGGTTTGAGTGAGGTTTTGGGTTAGGGTTACGGTTAGGGTGAATATTAGGGTTAGGTTTAGTGTGAGGGTTTTTTGTTAGGGTTAGCTTCATGGTTAGAGTGAGGATAAGGGTTAGGGTGATGTTTAGGGTGACGGTAAGTTTTAGGGTTAGCATTAGGGTTAGGGTGAAAGTTAGGGTTAGGATTAGGGTTAGGGTTAGGGTGATGCTTAGTGCAAGGTTTCAGATGAGGGTAAGGGTTAGGGAGAGGGTTAGGGTTAGGGTTAGGTTAAAGGTGAGGGTGAGGATTAAGGTTGGTTTAGGGTTCGAGTTAGGGTGAGGGTTAGGGTTAGTGTTAGAGTTAGGGTACAGGTGAGGGGTATTGTTAGGGTGGGGGATAGGGTTAGGGTTAGGGTGACGGTGAGTGTTAGGGTTAGGGTTAGGGTTAGGATAAGTGGTAGGGTGAAGGGTAGGGATAGGGTTACGGTGAGGGTTAGGGTTATGGTGAAACGTAGGGAGTGGGTTAGTGTTAGGGTTACTGTTAGGGTGATGGTTAGGGTGAGGGTTAGGGTTAGGTTTAGGGTTAGGGTTAGGGTGAGGAATAGGGTCAGGGTAAGGTTTAGGGTGCGGGTTAGGTTTAGGTTTAGGTTTAGTGTTAGGTTTAGGGTTAGGGTGAGTGTTAGGGTTAGTGTCAGGGTTAGGGTTAGGGTTAGGTTTTGGGTTAGGGTGAGGGTAAGGGTTAGGGTGAGGTTTAGGGTGCGGGTGAGGGTGAGGGTTAAGGTTAGGGTTAGGGTGAGAATTAGGGTCAGGGTTAGGGTTAGGGTTAGGGTTACTGTAAGGGTGAGGGTTAGTGTTAATGTTAGGGTTAGGTTTAGGGTGAGGGATAGGGTTAGAGTTAGGGTTAGGTTTAGGGTGAGGTCTATGGTGAGGGTGAGGGTTAGGGATAGGTTGAGGAATAGGGTCAGGTTTAGGGTTAGGTTGAGGGTTAGGCTGAGTTTTAGAGTTAGGTTTTGGGTGAGCTTTAGCTTTAGTGTGAGGTTTAGGGTTTGGGTTATGGTAAGGGTAAGGTTTCGGGTGAGGATTAGTGTGAGGGTGAGTGTTTGGGTTAGCATTAGGGTTATGGTGAGGGTTAGGGTGATGTTTAGGGTAAGCGTTAGGGTTAGCGTGGGAGTGAGGGTCAGGGTTAGGGTGAGGGTGAGGGTGAGGGTTGAGGTTAGGGTTAGGGTGAGAATTAGGGTCAGGGTTAGGGTTAGGTTTAGGTTTAGGGATAGGGTCAGGGTAAGGGTTAGGGTGAGGGTGAGGGTGAGGTTGAGGTTTAAGGTTAGGTTTAGGGTTAGAGTGAGGTTTAGGATGAGGGTTAGGGTTAGGGTGAGGGTGAGGGTGAGGTTTAGGTTTTGGTAAGGTTGAGGGTGGCGGTGAGGGTTAAGGTTAGGCTTTGTGTTAGGGTTAGGGTGATGGGTAGTTTTAGTGTGAGGGTTTGGGTTAGGGTTAGGGTTCCGGTTAGGGTGTGGGTAAGGGTTAGGTTGTGGGTTAGGGTGAGGGTCAGAGTTAGGGTTAGGGTGAGGGTTAGGGTTAGTGTGAGGGTTAGACTTAGGGTTAGGGTGAGGGTTAGGGTGAGGATAAGGATTAGGGTTAGAGATGGTGTGAGGTTTAGGGTTAGGGTTAGGGTTAGGATTAGGGTGAGGGTGAGGGTGAGGGTTAGGTTCAGGTTTAGGGTTAGGGTGCGGGTGAGGGTGCTGGTGAGGTTTAGGGTTAGGGTTAGTGTTAGGCTGAGGATGAGGGTGAGGGAAAGGGTTAGGATTTAGAGTAGGGTGAGGGTGAGGGTTAGGTTTAGGGTTAGGGTTAGGCATAGGGTGAGGCTTAATTTGAGGT
Organism: Dipodomys merriami; assembly: GCF_024711535.1. Lineage (NCBI taxonomy): Eukaryota > Metazoa > Chordata > Mammalia > Rodentia > Heteromyidae > Dipodomys > Dipodomys merriami. The sequence goes on along the minus strand of NW_027206322.1, from coordinate 153,844 downwards.
TTAGGGTTAGGATTAGGTTTAGGGTGAGGGTGAGGTTAAGGAATAGGGTTAGGGTGAGGTTGAGGGATAGGGAGAGGGTTAGGGTTAGGGTTAGGGTGAGGAAGAGGGTGAGGGTTAGGATTAGGGTTGTGGTTAACCTTCGGGTGAGGGTGAGGATGAGAGTTAAGTTTAGGGTTAGTCATAGGTTTAGGTTTAGGCTAAGGGCGAGGGTGAGGGTGACGGTGAGGTTTAGGGTTAGGGTGAGGGTTAGGGTGAGGGTGAGGGTGAGGGTTACATTTAGGATTATGTTTAGGTTGATGGTGTTGGTTAGTGTGAGGGTGAGTGTTCGGGTGAGTTTAAGGATTAGGTTGTGGGTGAGGTTTAGCATTAGGGTGAGGGTTAGGGTGAAGGTGACGGTTAGGGTGAGGTTGAGGGTTAGGGTTAGGGTTAGGGTTAGGGTTAGGGTGAGAGTTAAGGTTAGGTTTAGTGTTAGGCTGAGGGTGAGGATGAGGGAGAGGGTTATGATTAGGCTTATGGTGAGGGTGAGTGTTAAGTTTAGGGTTGGGGTTAGGCTTATGTTGAGGGTTATGGTTATGGTTAGGCTTAGGGTTAGGTTTAGGGTTAGGGTGAGGGTTAGGGTGAGAGATAGGTTTAGGGTGAAGGTGAAGTTTAGGGTGATGGTAAGGGTTAGAGTTAGGTTTAGGGTGATTGTGAGGGAGAGGGTTCGGGTTAGCGTGAGGGTGTGTGTGAGAGTTAGGTTTAGCGTTAGTGTTAGGTTTAGGGTAAGGCTTAGTTTGAGGGTCAGTGTGAGGGTGAGGGTTAGGTTTAGGGTGAAGTTTAGGATTAGGGATAGGGTGACGGTTAGGGTTAGCGTGACTGAGAGTTAGGGTTAGGATGAGCGTTAGGGTTAGGTTGATTGTGAGGATTAGGGATAGGGTAAAGGTGAGGGTTACAGTTAGGGTTCAGGTTAGGGTGAGGGCTAGGCTTAGGATGAGGGTGAGGGTGAGGGTGAGGATTAGTTTTAGAGTGAGGGTTAGTCTTAGGGTTAGTTTGAGGGTTCGGTTTAGGGGGATGTTTAGGGTTAGTTTCGGGTGAGGGTTTGGGTGAGGGTGAGGTTTAGTGGGTGGTTGAGGTTGAGGGTGAGGGTGAGGGTTTATGGTTAGTGTTAGGCTCAAGGTGAGGGTGATGGAGAGGGTTAGGTTTAGGATTAGGGTGAGGGTGAGGGTTAGGCTTAGGGTGAAGTTTGGGTTAGGGTTAGGGTTACTGTGAGGGTGAGGGTGAGGGATCGTGTTAGGGTTAGGGTTAAGGTTCGGGTGAGGGTGAGGGTGAGAGTTAGGTTTAGCTTTAGACTTAGGTTCAGGTTTATGCTTAGGGTGAGGGTGAGGGTTAGGGATAGTTTTAGGGTTAGGTTTAGGGTGTTGGTTAGAGTTAGTGTAATGTATAGGGTAAGGGTGTGGGTTAGTGTGAGGGTGAGTGTTCGGGTGAGGGTAAGGGTTATGGTGTGGGTGAGGGTTAGCTTTAGGGTAAGGGTTAGGGTGACATTGATGGTTAGGTTGAGGTTGAGCGTTAGGCTTAGGATCACGGTGAGGGTTAGGGTTAGGTTCAGTGTTAGGGTTAGGGTGAGGGTGAAGGTTAGTTTTAGGCTGAGGGTGAGGGTGAGGGAGAGGGTTAGGCTTAGGCTTAGGCTGAGGGTGAGTGTTAGGATTAGGGTTAGTGTTAGGCTTAGGGTGAGGGTGAAGGATAGGGTTAGGGTTAGTGTTAGGGTGAGGGTGAGGGTGAGCGAAAGTGTTAGGGTGAGGGTGAGGGTGAGGTTGAAGGTGAGGGTTAGGGTTGGGGTTAGGTTTAGGGTGATTGTGAGGGTGAGGGTGAGGGTTAAGGTTAGGGTTAGAGTTAGGGTGAGGTTTAGGCTTAGGGTGAGGGTCAGGGTGAGGGTGAGGGTTAGGGTTAGGGTTAGCGTTAGGGTGAGGTTTAGGCTTAGGGTGAGGGTCAGGGTGAGGGTGAGGGTTAGGGTTAGGGTGAGGTTTAGGTTTAGGTTTAGGGTGAGGTTTAGGGTTAGGGTGATGTTTAGGGTGAGGGAGTGCGTTTGTGTGAGGGCGAGTGTTCGGGTGAGGGTGAGGGTTAGAGTGACGGTGAGGGGTAGGGTGATTGTTAGGGTTAGGATTAGGTTTAGGGTGAGCATGAGGGTTTAGGTTAGGGTTAGGGCTAGCGTGAGGCTTAGGATTAGTGTGAGGGTTAGTGTTAGGGTTAGGGTCAGGGTTATTGTAAGGATAAGTATTAAGATGAGGTTTAGGGTGAGGGTGAGGGTTAGGGTTAGCTTTATGCTTAGGGTGAAGGTTAGGGTGAGGGTTAGGGTGAGGTTTAGTGTTAGGGTTAGGTTTCTGGTGAGGATGAGGGTTAGGGTATGGTTCAGGGTTAGGGATAGGGTTAAGGGAGTGTTAGATTTGGGTTGGGGTTAGAGTTAGGTTGTAGGATAGATTTGGCTTTGTGTTAGTGAGGGTGAGTGTGAGGCTTAGGTTTAGGATAAGGATTAGGGTGAGGGTGAGGGTGAGGTTTAGGATTAGGGTTAATTTTAAGCTGAGGGTGAGGGTGAGGGCGAGGTTTAGGGTTAGGATTAGGGTGAGGGTGATGGTTAGTGTTTGGGTTAGTGTTAAGGTGAGGTTGAGGGATAGGGTTAGGGTAAGGGTGAGGATTAAGGTGAAAGTTAGTGTTAGGTTTAGGGTGAGGGTTATGGTGAGGGATAGGGTAATGTTTAGGGTGAGGGTGTGGTTTAGTGTGAGGGTTAGGGTTAGGGTTAAGGTTCATGTTACGGTGAGGTTGAGGATTAGGGTTAGGGTGAGGGTTAGGGTGATGGTGAGGGTTAGGGTGAGGTTGTGGTTTAGGGTTAGGGTTAGTGTGAGGGTTAGGGATAGGTTAAGTGTTACGGTTAAGGTTCCATTCAGGGTTAGGGTTAGGGTTAGTGTTAGGGTGAGGGTTAGGCTTAGGTTGAGGGTGAGGGTGAGGGTGAGGGGTTAGTTTTAGAGTGAGGGTTAGGGTTAGAGTTAGGGAGAGGGTTCGGTTAGGGTGATGTTTATGATTAGGGTTCTGGTGAGGGTGAGGTTTAGGTTGTGGATGAGGGTTAGGTTTAGTGTGAGGGTTAGGGTGACGGTGAGGGTGAGGGTTAGGTTTAGGGTTAGTGTAAGCTGAGGGCTAGGGTGAGGTTGAGGTTTAGGTTTAGGGTTAGTTATAGGGTGAGGTGTAGGATTAGGGTTAGTGTTAGTTTGAGTGTTAGGCTCAGAGGTAGGGTTAGGGTTAGCGTGAGGGTTAGGTTTAGGGTGAGGGTGAGGGTGAGGGTTAGGGTTTTTAGGCTGAGCGTTAGGTTTAAGGTGAGGGTTAGGGTTAGCGTTAGTGTTAGGGTGAGGGTGAGGTTGAGGGTTAGGGTGAGGGTGAGGGTTAGGGTTAGGATTAGAGTGAGGGTTAGGGTTAGGCTTAGGGTGAGGTTGATTGTGAGGGTTAGGCTTAGGGTAAGGTTGAGGGTGGGGTTTAGGTTTAAGGTTAGGCTTAGGGTTAGGATTAGGGTGATGGTTAGGTTTAGTGTGAGGGTTAGGGTTAGGGTTAGGTTAGGGTGTGGGTAAGGGTTGGGTGTGGGTTATTGTGAGGGTGAGGGTTTGGTTTAGGGTGAGGGTTAGGGTTAGTGTGAAGGTTATGGTTAGGGTTAGCATTAGGAATAGGGTGAGGATAAGGATTAAGGTAAGGGATGGTGTGAGGTTTAGGGTTAGGGATAGGGTGAGGGTGAGGGTTAGGGTGAGGTTTAGGGTTAGGGTGAAGGTGAGGGTGTGGGTGCGGCTTAGGGTTAGGGTTGGGGTTAATCTTCGGGTGAGGCTGAGAGTGAGTGTTAGGTTTAGGGTTAGTCGTAGGTTTCGGTTTAGGCTTAGGTTTAGGCTTAGGGTGAGGGTGAGGGTTAGGGTTAGGGTGAGGGTGAGGGTTAGAATTAGGGTTATGTTTAGGGTGAGGGTGTGGGTTAGTGTGAAGGTGAGGGTTCGGATGAAGTTAAGGGTTAGGGTGTGGTTGAGGGTTATCGTTAGTGTGAGGGTTAGGGTGACGGTGAGGGTTAGGGTGAGGTTGAGGGTTAGGGTTAGGGTGAGGTTGAGGGTTAGGGTTTGGAATAGTGTTAGGCTGAGGGTGAGGGTGAGTGAGAGGGTTAGGATTAGGGTTAGGTGAGAGTGATTGTTAAGGTTAGGGTTAGGTTTAGGTTTAGGGTGAGGGTTGTGGTTATGGTTAGTGTTAGGGTTAGGTTTAAGGTTAGGGTGAGGGTGAGGGTGAGGGTGAGGGTTTGGGAGAGGGTGAAGGTTAGGGTTAGGGTTAGGTTTAGGGTGATTATGATTGTGAGGGTTAGGGTTAGGGTTAGGGTTATCATAAGGGTGAGGATGAGTGTGAGTTTTAGGTTTAGGGTTAGTGTTAGGTTTAGGGTTAGGCTTAGGGGGAGTGTGAGGGTGATGGTGAGGGTTAGGGTTAGGGTGAGGTTTAGGATTAGGGTTAGGGTGAGCGTTAGGGTTAGTGTGAGGCTTAGAGTGACAGTGAGGTGTAGGGTGTTTGTCAGGGCTAGGATTAGGTTTAGGGTGAGGATGAGGTTTTGGGTTAGGGATAGGGTTAGGGTGAGGGTTAGGATTAGTGTGAGGGTTAGTGTTAGGTTTAGGGTCAGGGTTATTGTAAGGATAAGGTTTAGGATGAGGTATAGGGTGAGGGTGAGGTTTAGAGTTAGCGTTACGGTTAGGGTGAGGGTTAGGGTGGCAGTTATTGTTAGGGTCAGGTTTCTGGTGAGCGTGAGGGTTAGGGTATGTTTTAGGGTTAGGGTTAGGGTTAAGGGAGGATTAGATTTGGGTTAGGGTTAGAGTAAGGTTGAGCGTTAGAGTTGGGTTTGGTTTAGAGTTAGGGTGAGTGTGAGGGTGAGGCTTAGGGTTAGGATTAAGATTAGGGTGAGAGTGAGGGTTAGGATTAGGATTATTGTTAGGCTGAGGGTGATGGTGAGGGTGAGGATGAGGGTGAGGGTTAGGGATAGGGTTAGGGTTAGGTTGAGGGATAGGTTTAGGGTAAGGGTGAGGATTAAGGTGAAAGTTAGGGTTAGGTTTAGGGTGAGGGTGAGGATGAGGGTTAGGGTTTTTAGGGTGAGCGTTATGGTTAAGGTGAGGGTTAGGGTTAATGTTAGGGTGAGGGTTAGAGTGAGGCATAGGCTTAGGCTTAGAGTGAGGGTTAGGGTTAGGGTTAGGGTGAGGGTGAGGGTCAGGGATAGTGTTAGCTTGAGGGTGAGGGTTAGGGTGAGGTTTAGTGTTAGGGTGAGGCTGAGGAAGATGAAGAGGGTTATGTTTAGGGTGAGGGTTAGGGTTAGAGTTAGGGTGAGGGTTCGGTTTAGGGTGATGTTTATGATTGGGGTGAGGGTGAGTGTTCTGGTGAGGTTGATGTTTAGGTTGTGGTTGAGGTTTAGGGTTAGGGTGAGGGTTAGAGTGACAGTGAAGTTGAGGGTTAGGGTTAGGATTAGTGTTAGCTGAGGGCTAGGGTGAGGTTGAGGTTTAGGGATAAGGTTAGGGTGAGGGTGAGGGTTAGGGTGAGGGTTAGGTTAAGGTTTTGGTTAAGGTTTAGGGTGAGTTTGAGGGTGAGGAGTAGAGTTAGGGTGAGGGTTAGGCTGAGCAGTAGAGTTAGGGTGAGGGTTAGGTTTAGGGTTAGGGTAAGGGTTAGGTTGAAGTTGAGGCCTAGGGTTAGGGTTAGCTTGAGGGTAAGGGTTAGGGTGAGTGTTAAGATGAGGGTAAGTGATAGTGTTAGGTTGAGGGTAAGGGTGATGTTTAAGGTTAGGGTTAGGGTTAGGGTTAGTGTGAGGATTAGGGTGTGGGTAAGGGTTAGGATGAGAATGGAGGTTAGCTTCTGGGTTCGGGTGAGGGTTAGGGTTAGCGTTAGGGTTTGGGTGAGGGATAGGGTGAAGGTAGAGTTAGTGTTAGGGTAAGGGTTAGGGTTAGTTTGAGGATTAGGGTGAGGGTAAGGGTTAGGGTGAGGTTTAAGGTGAGGGTGACGGTTAGGGTTAGTGTTAGGGTTAGGGTTAGGGTTAGGGTGAGGTTTAGGGTGAGTGCTTGGTTTACGGTGCTTGTTAGCGTTAGGGTAGGGTTATGGTTAGGGTGAGGGTTAGGGTGAGGGTGAGGGTGAGGGTTAGGGTTAGGGTTAGGGTTGGTCTAGCGTTACGGGGAAGGTGAGTGTGAGGGTGAGGGTGAAGGTTAGGTTTAATGTTAGGGTTAAGGTTAGGGTTAGAGTTAGGGTGAGGGCTAGGGTTAGGGTGAGGGTGAGGTTTTGGGTGAGGGTTAGGGTGTGGGTGAGTCTTAGGGATAGGGTGAGGTTTAGGGTGATAGTGAGGGTTTGAGTGAGGGTGTGCGTTAGGGTTCGTGTTAGGGTAAGGTTTAAGGTGAAGGGTATGTTTAGGGTTATGGTTAGGGTAAGGGTGGGGTTTAGAATGAGGGTTATTGTGAGGGTTTTGGTTAGATAAATATTATGGTTAGGTTTAGGGTGAGGATAAGGGTGACGGTGAGGGTTAGGGTGAGGGTTTGTGTCATGGTGAGGGTTAGGGTTAGGTTATGGTTAAGGTTAGTTGTAGGTTGAGCATTAGGGTGAGCGTGAATGTTAGGATGAGGGTTTGGTTTACGGTGAGGTTTAGGTTTAGGGTTAGGGTGAGTGTTAGGTTTAGGGTGTGGGTTTGGGTAAGTGTTAGGGTGTGGGTGATGGTTAGGGTTAAAGTGTGGGTTAGGGTGATAGTGAGGGTTAGGGTGAGGGTGTGGGTTAGGGTTACTTTTAGGGTGAGGGTTAGGGTTAGTGTTCATGTTAAGTTGAGGGTTAGGGTGAGGGGTATGTTTAGAGTTAGGGTGACTGTTAGGATTAGTGGGACTGTTAGGGTTAGGGTTAGGGTTAGGGTGAGGGTAAGGTTTAGGGTGAGGTATAAGGTGAGGGTGAGGGTTTGGGTTAGCGTTATGGGTAGTTTGAGGGTTAGGGTTAGGGTTATGTTTAGGGTGATGGTGAGCGTTAGGGTTAGGGTTAGGCTGAGGGTTAGGTTCAGGATGGGGTTTAGTGTTAGGGTGAGTATTAGGGTTAGGTTGAATGTGAGGGTTAGGATTAGGGTTAGTGTTAGCTGAGGGCTAGGGTGAGGTTGAGGGTTAGGGTTAGGGTTAGGGATTGGGTGAGGTGTAGGATTAGGATTAGGGTTAGTGTGAGGGTTAGGCTCAGGGGTAGGGTTAGGGTTAGCGTGAGTGTTAGCTTTAGTGTGCGGGTTAGGGTTAGGGTTAGGGTTAGTGTTAGGGTGAGTGTTAGGTTTAGTGTGAGGGTTAGGGTTAGGGTTAGGTTTCGGGTGAGTGTAAGGGTTTGGGTGAGTGTTAGGGTGAGGGTGAGTATTAGCGTTAGTATTAGGGTTAGGGTTAGGGTTAGGTTTAGGGTGAGGGTGAAGGTGAGGGTTAGAGTTACGTTTAGGGTGAGTGTTAGGGTTAGGGTGAGGGTTAAGTTTAGAGTTAGTGTTAGGGTGAGGGTGAGGTTGAGGTTGAGGGTTAGGGTGAGGGTGAGGGTTACGGTTAGTGTTAGGATTAGGGTTAGGGTTAGGGTTAGGCTGATGTTGAGGGTGATGTTGAGGGTTAGGTTTAGGGTTTGGTTGAGGGTTAGTTTTAGTGTGAGGGTAAGGGAGAGGGTGAGGGTAAGGTTTAGGATGAGGCTTAGGGTAAGGGTGAGGGATAGGTTTACTGTGAGTGTTAGGGTTAGGGTTCAAGTTAGCTTGAGGGTGAGGATTAGGGTTAGGGTTAGGATGAGGGATAGGGTTAGGTTGAGGTTTAGGGTGAGTGTTAGTTTTAGGGTTAGGGTGAGGTTTAGTGTTAGTGTTAGGGTTATTGTTAGCTTTATAGTTATGTGAGCGTTAGGGTTAGGGTTAAGGTTGAGATGAGGGTGAGAGTGACTGTTAGGTTTACGGTTAGTCTTAGGATTAGGTTTAGGCTTAGGGTGAGGGTGAGGATTAGGGTTAGGGTGAGGGTTAGAATTAGGGTTAGGGTGAGGGTTAGAGTTAGGATGATGTTTAGGGTGAGGGTGGGGGTTAATGTGAAGGTGAGTGTTAGGGTGATGGTAAGGGTTAGGATGTGGATGTGGGAAAGCGTTAGGGTTAGGGTTAGGTTGAGGGTTAGGGTTAGGGTGAGGGTGAGGGTGAGGGAGAGGGTTAGGGTTAGTGTTAGGCTGATGATGAGGGTGAGGGAGAGGGTTAGGGTTAGGGTTAGGCTTACGGTGAGTGTTAGGGTTAAGGTTGGGATTAGGGAGAGGGTGAGGGTGCGGGATAGGTTTAGGGTGAGGTTGAGGGTTGAGGTGAGGGTTAGAGTGAGGTTAGTTTTAGGGTGATTGTGAGGGTGAGGGTTAGGGTTAGGGTAAGGGTTAGTGTAATGGTGAGGGTGAGGGTGAGAGTTAGGTTTAGGATTAGTGTGAGGGTTAGGGTGAGGGTAAGGGTTAGGGTGAGGGTTAGGGTGTGGTTTAGGTTGAGAATGAGTGTTAGGGTGAGGTTTTGGGTTAGAGTGAGTGTTAGGGTTCGTGTTAGGCTGAGAGTTAGGGTTAGGGTGATGTTTAGGGTGAGGGTGAGCGTTAGGGTGAGAGTGAGATTTCGGGTGAAGAAGAGGGTTAAGGTGTGGGTGAGGGTTAGGGTTAGTGTGAGGGTTAGGTTGAGAATGAGGGTTAGTGTGAGGGTGAGGGTTAGGGTGAGCGTTAGCGTTAGGGTTAGGGTTAGGGTGAGGGGTAGGGTTAGGGTTATGGTGAGGGTTAGGTTTAGGGTGAAGGTTAGGGTTAGGATGAGGGTGAGGGTAATTGTTACACTGAGGGTTAGATTGAGGGTGAGGTTTAGGATTAGGTTTAACGTTAGGGTGAGATCTAGGGTGAGGGTTAGGTTTAGGTTTCAGGTGAGGGTTAGGATGATTGTTAGGGTAAGGGTTAGGATTTGGGTTAGTTTGAGGGTTAGGGTTTGGGTTAGGGTAAGGGTTAGGGTGAGGGTGAGGGTGAGGGTTAGGGTAACTGTTAGGGTTAGGGTTAGGGTGAGGGTGAGGTTTAGGGTAAGAATTTGGGTTAGGGTTAGGTTTAGGCTTAGGGTGAGTGTGAGGATGAGAGTTAAGATTAGGGTTAGTGTTAGGGTGAGGATTAGGGTGAGGGTGAAGTTTAGGGTGAGGGTTAGGGTTAGTGTAAGGTTTAGGTTTAGGATTAGGGTGAGGGTTAGAGTTAGGGTGATGTGTAGGGTGAGGGTGAGGGTGAGGGTTAGGGTGAGGGTTAGGGATAGGGTTAGGGTGAGTTTGAGGGTTAGGGTTAGAGTTAGGGTTAGGTTGAGGTTTAGGGTGAGGTTTAGAGTTAGGGTGAGGTTGAGGGTTGGGGTTATGTTTAGGGTGAGGGTTAGGTTGAGGGTTAGGGTTAGAGTTAGTGTTAGAGTGAGGGTGAGGGTGAGGTTGAGAGTTAGGGTGAGCGTGAGTTTGAGAGATAAGGTTAGGATTAGTGTTAGGTATAGGGTTAGGCTGAGGGTGTGGGTGATGGTAAGGGTTAGGTTTAGGATTAGGTTGAGAGTTAGGGTTCGTGTGAGGGTTAAGGTTAGGGTTAGAGTTATGTTTAAGATGTTGCTAAGGGTCAGGGTGTGGGTTAGGGGGAGTGTGAGTGTTAGGGTTTGTGTGAGTGTTAGGGTTAGTGTGAGGGTTAGGGTTAGAATTATGGTTTGGGTGTGGGTAAGGGTTAGGGTGTGGGTTAGGGTGAGGGTTAGAATTAGGGTTAGGGTGAGGGTTAGGGTCCGTGTGAGGGTTAGGCTTTGGGTTAGCGTTAGGGTTAGGGAGAGGATAAGGATTAGGGTTATGGATAGTGTGAACGTTAGGGTTAGGGTTAGGGTGAGGATGAGGATTAGGGTGATGTTTAGGGTTAGGTTGAAGGTGCGGGTGAGGTTGAGGTTTACCGTTACGATTAGTGTAAGGGTGAGGGTGAGGGTGAGGGAGAGGGTTAGGCTTAGGATAGGGTGACAGTGAGGGTTAGGCTTAGTGTAACGGTTAGGGTTAGGGTTAGGGTAAGGTTTGGGTGAGTTTGAGGGTGAGGAATAGGGTTAGGGTGAAGGTTAGGCTGAGCAGAAGGGGCAGGATGTGGGTTAGGGTGAGGATTAGGGTTAGGGTGAGGGTTAGGGTGATAGCTAGGGTGAAGGTGAGGTTAGGGTGAGGGTGGGGGTTAGGGTTAGGGTGAGGGTTAGGGTTAGTGTGACGGTGAGTTTGAGGGTTATGGTTATGGTTAGGGTTAGGGTGAGTATTAGTGTTAAGGATAGGGTTAGGATGAGGGTTAGGGTGAGTTGTAGGGTTAGTTTAGGGTAAGGGTTAGGGTTAGTGTGAGGGTTAGGTTTAGGGTTACTGTTAGGGTGAGGGTAAGGTTTGGGTTGAGAGTAAGGTTTAGGGTGAAGATTAGGGTTAGGGTTAGGGTTAGGGTGAGGGGTAGGGTGAGTGTTAGGTTTAGGGTTAAGGTTAGGGTTAGGCTTAGTGTGAGGGTTACAGTTAGGGTTAGGATTAGGGTGAGAGTGAGTGTGAGGGATAGTGTTAGGGTGAGGGTGAGGGTGAGGTTGAGGGTTAGAGTTGGGGTTAGGTTTAGGGTGATTGTGAGGGTGAGGGTTAGGGTTAGGTTTAGGATAAGGGTGAGGGTGAGGGTGAGAGTCAGGTTTAGGTTTAGTGTGAGGGTTAGGGTGAGGGTAAGGGTTAAGGTGAGGGTTCGGGTGAGGGTTAGGGTGAGAATGAGGGTTAGGATGAGGTTTTGGGTTAGACTAAGTGTTAGGGTTTGGGTGAGGCTGAGAGTTACGGTTAGGGTGATGTTTAGGGTGAGGGTGAGCGTTAGGGTGAGAGTGAGTGTTCGGGTGAAGATGAGGGTTAGGGTGTGGGTGAGGGTTATCGTTAGGGTGAGGGTTAGGTTGACAATGAGGGTTAGCGTAAGGGTGAGGGTTAGGGTGACGGTTAGCGTTAGGGTTAGGTTAGGGTTAGGGTGAGGGGTAGAGGTAGGGTTATGGTGAGGATTAGGGTTGGGGTGAGGGTTAGGGTTAGTCTGAGGGTTAGGGTTAGGGTGAGGTTTAGGTTTAGGTTTAGGGTGAGGGTTAGAGTTAGGGTGATGTTTAGGGTGAGGGTGAAGGTGAGGGTCAGGGTGTGGGTGAGGTTTAGGTTTAGGGTTATGGTGAGGGTTAGGGACAGGGTTAGGGTGAGGTTGAGGGTTAGGGTTAGAGTTAGGGTTAGGTTGAGAGTTACGGTGAGGTTTAGAGTTAGGGTGAGTGTGAGGGTTAGGTTTAGGTTTAGGTTTAGGGTGAAGGTTAGGTTTAGGGTGAGAGTTAGAGTTAAGGTTAGGGTGAATATGAGGGTTAGGGTTAGCTTCTGGGTTCGAATTAATGTGAGGGTGAGGTTGAGGAATAGTGTTAGGATTACAGTTAGGGTTCGGGTGAGGGTTAGAGATATGTTTAATGTTAGGGTTAGGATTAGGGTGATGGTGAGGTTTAGGGTGAGTGTTAGGGTTAGGGTTAGTGTTAGGGTGAGGGTTAGGTTGATGGTAAGGGTGGGGTGAAGTTGAGGGTGGGAGTTAGTGTTAGGGTTAGGGTTTGATTGAGGTGTAGTGTGAAGTTTAGGTTTAGGGTTAGTGTGAGTGTAAAGGGTAGGGTGAGGATAAGTTTTAGGGTAAAGGTTAGAGTAAGGTTTAGGGTGAGTTTTAGGGTGAGGAATAGGGTTAGGGTGAGGTTTACCCTGAGGGTGAGGGTTAGGGTGAGGGTGAGGGTTATGGTTAGGGTTAGGGTTAGGGTGAGTATTAGGGTTAATGTTAGGTTCAGGATGAGCGTCAGGGTGAGGGTTAGGGTTAGGGTTAGTTTGAGGGTTAAGGTTAGGGCTAGGGTAAGTGTTAGGGTGAGGGTGAGGGTGAGGGTTAGGGTAACAGTTAGGGTTAGGGTTAGGTGAGGGTGAGGGTTAGGGTTAGGTTTAGGGTTAGGCTGAGGGTGAGGGTTAGGATGAGAGTTAGGGTTAGGGTCAGGGTGAGGATTAGGGTGAGGCTGAAGTTTAGTGTGAGGTTTAGGGTTAGGGTGAGGTTTAGGTTTAGGATTAGGGTGAGGGTTAGATTTAGGGTGATCTGTAGGGTTATGGTGAGGGTGAGGGTTAGGTTGTGGGTGAGGGTTAGCTTTAGGGTTATGTTGAGGGTTAAGGTTAGGGTTCGGGTGAGGTTGAAGGTTAGGGTTAGATTTAGGTTGAGGTTGAGGTTTAGGGTGAGGTTTAGAGTTAGGGTGAGGGTGAGGGTCAAGGTTATGTTTAGGGTGAGGGTTAGGATTAGGTTGAGAGTTACAGTTAGCGTGAGGGTGAGCATCAGGGTTAGTGTTAGCTTCTGGGTTCGAATTAAGATGAGGGTGAGGTTGAGGGTAAGGGTGTGGGTGACGGTTAGGGTGCAGGTTAGGTTTAGGGTTAGGGTTTGTGTGAGGTGTAGGGTGAGGTTTAGGTTTAGGGTTAGTGTGAGGGTAAGGGTTAAGGTGAGGATAAGTTTTAGGATGAGGGTTAGGGTAAGGTTTAGGGTAAGGTTTAGGGTGAGTTTGAGGGTGAAGAATAGGGTTAGGGTGAGTGTTAGGCTGAGCAGTAGGGATAGGATGAGTGTTAATGTGAAGGGTAGGGTTAGGGTTAGGGTGACGGTAAGGGTTAGGGTGAGGGTGAGGGTTAGGGTTAGGGTTAGGGTTAGCTAGAGGGTAAGGGTTAGGTGGAGGGTTAGGATGAAGGTAAGGGTTAGGGTTAGGGTGATTGTTAGGGTGATGTTAAAAGTTAGGGTTAGGGTTAGGTTTAGGGTGAGGGTAAGGTTTAGGTTGAGGGTGAGGGTTAGGGTGAGATTTAGGGTTAGAGTAATGGTTAGGATAAGGGTGAGGGCTAGGGTGAGGGTGATGGTTAGGCTGAGGGTGAGGGTTAAGGTTAGGGTGAGGGTTACCATGACGGTGAGGGTTACGTTGAAGATGAGGGTTATGGTTAGGTTGAGGGTTAGGGTGAGTATTAGGGTTAAGGTTAGGTTTAATATGAGGGGTAGGGTTAGTGGTAATGTTAGGTTTAGGGTGAGGCTTAGGGCTAGTGTGAGGCTTAGGTTTAGGGTTACGGTTAGGATGAGGGTAAGGGTCGGGGTGAGATTAACTTTAGGGTGAAGATTAGGGTTAGGCTTAAGGTTAGGTTGAGGGGTAGGGTGAGGGTTAGGTTTAGGGTTAGGGTTAGGATTAGGTTTAGGGTGCTGGTTAGGTTTAGGGTGAGGGTTAGGGTTATGGTTAGGGTTAGGGTGAAGGTGAGGGTGAGGGTGAAGTTTAGGTTTAGGTTTAAGTTTAGGGTTAGTTGTAGGCTGAGAGTGAGGTGGAGTATGAGGGTCTGGGTTAGGGTTAGGGTTAGGGTGAGGGTGAGGGCTATGTTGAGTGGGAGGGTTAGGGTGAGGGTGAGGGTTTGGGATAGATAAGGGTTAGGGTTATGGTTATGGGGAGGATTAGGTTGAGTTTGAGGGGTAGAGGGAGGGTTAGTGTTATTGTGAGGGTTAGGTTTAGGTTTAGGGTGAGGGTTAGCTTTAGCGAGATGTTTTGAGTGAGAGTGAGGATTAACGTGAGGGTGAGGGTTTGGGTGAGGGTAAGGGTTAGGGTGAGGATGAGGATTAGGGTTAGGTTTAGGGTGAGGGTTAGGGTTAGTGTTAGGCTTTGGGTGAGGGGTAGGTTTAGTGTTAGGGTAAGGTTTAGTGTTAGGGTAAGGGTTAGGCTGAGGGTAAGGGTTAGGGTGAGGTTTAGGGTAAGGATGAGTTTTAGGCTAAGTTTTAGGGTCAGGTTGAGGTTGAGGGTTATGGTTAGGGTGAGGGTAAGGCTGAGGGGTAGGGTTCGGGTCAGGGTTAGGGTCAGGGTGAGGGTGAGTGTGAGGGTTTCGGTTAAGTAAGGGTTAGGTTTAGGGTTAGCCAGAGGATTAGCTTGAGGGTGAGGATTAGCGTGAGGGTGAGGGTGAGGGTTAAGTTTAGGGTTAGGGTTAGGGTTAGGGTGAGGGTTAGGGTTAAGTTTAGGGTTAGGGTGAGGGTTAGGGTGAGTGTTAGGTTTTGGTTTAGGAATAGGTTGAGGGTTAGCGTGAGGGGTAGCGTTAGGTGGAGGGTGTGAGTTAGGGTTAGGGTTAGGGTTAGGGTGAGGGATAGGGTCAGGTAAGGGTTAGGGTGAGGGTTAGAGTCAGGGTTAGAGTTAGGGATAGGTGAGGATTAGAGTTAGGGTTAGGGTGAGTGTGAGGGTTAGGCTGAGTGGTAGAATTATGGTTAGGGTGAGGGTTAGGTTCAGTGTGAGGTTTAGGGTTAGGGATAGGGTAAGGGTAAGTGTTCAGTTGAGGTTAGGGTGAGGGTGAGTTTTTGGGTTAGCATTAGGGATAGAGTGAGGTGTAGGATTAGGGTTAGGGTTAGTGTGAGTGTTAGGCTCAGGGGTAGGGTTAGGGTTAGCCTGAGGTTTAGGTTTAGTGTGAGGATTAGGGGTAGGGTTCGATTTTGTGTTAGGGTGAGGGGTAGGTTTAGTGTAAGGGTTAGGGTTAGGCTTAGGGTTAGGGTGAGGTTAAGGGTTCGGGTGAGGGTTAGGGTGAGGGTGAGTGTTAGCGTTATTATTAGGGTTATGGTGAGGGTTAGGGTGAGGGTTATGGTTAAGATTAGTTTTAGGTTGAGTGTGAGGGTGAGGGTTAGGGTTTTTAGGGTGAGCGTTAGGGTTAGGGTGAGGGGTAGGGGTAGGGTTATTGTTATGGTTAGGGTGAGGGTGAGGTTGAGGGTTAGGGTGAGGGTGAGGGTGAGGGTTAGGGTTAGGATTAAAGTGAGGGTTAGGCTTAGGCTGAGGGTGAGGTTGATGTTGAGGGTTGGGTTTAGGGTTAGGGTTAGTGTGAGGGTAAGGGTAAGGGTGAGGGTAAGTTTTAGGGTGAGGATTAGGGTTAGGGTGAGGGATAGGTTTAGTGTGAGGGTTAGGGTTAGGGTTAGGGTGAGGGTGAGGATTAGGGTTGGATTAGGGAGAGGGTTAGTGTTAGGGTTAAGGTTCGTGTGAGGGTTATGGTTAGGGTTAGAGTGAGGTTTAGGATTAGGGTTAGGGGTAGGGTTATTGTTATCTTTAGAGTTATGTGAAGGATAGGGTTAGGATTAGGTTTAGGGTGAGCATGAGGGTGAGGGTTAGGGTTAGGATTAGGATTAGGGTTAGGGTTAGGCTGAGGGTAAGGTTGAGGGTGGGGGTTAATGTTAAGGTTAGGCTTAGGGTTAAGGTTAGGGTGATGATTAGCTTCAGTGTGAGGGTTAGGGTTAGGGTTAGAGTAACGGTTAGGGTGTGGGTAAGTGTTAGGGTTAGGGATGGTGTGAGTTTTAGGTTTAGGTTTAGGGATAGGGAGAGGGTGAGGGTTAGGGTTAGGGTGAGGTTTAGGGTTAGTGTGAGGGTTAGGCTTCGGGTTAACTTTATGGTTAGGGTGACGACTAGGTTTAGGATTAGGCATGGTGTGAGTTTTAGGTTTAGGGTTAGGGTTAGGTTGAGGGTGAGGGTGAGGGTTAGGGTGATTTTTAGGGTTACGGTGAGGGTGATGGTGGGGGTGAGGGCTAGGGTTGTTGTTGGTGTTAGGCTGAGGTTGAGGGTGAGGGAGAGCGTTAGGTTAAGTATTGGGGTGAGGGTGAGGGTTAGGTTTAGGGTTAGGGTGAGGCATAGGGTGAGGGTTAGGGTGACAGTGAGGGTTAGGGATAGGGTTAGATTTAGGTTGAGGGTTTGGGTTAGGTTTAGGGTTAGGGTAAGGGTTAGGGTGAAATTTAGGGTTAGGGTTAGGGTTAGGGTTAGCATTAGTGTAAAGGTTAGGGTTAGGGTTACGGTCAGGGTTAGGGTGAGGATAAGGTCTAGGGTGAGGTTTAGGGTGAGGGTGAGCTATAGGGTTAGCGTTAGTGTTAGGGTGAGGGTAAGGGTGAGGGTTAGGTTTAGGGTTAGGTTTCAGGTGAGAATGAGGGTTAGGGTAAAATGTAGGGTTAGGGATAGGATTAAGGTGAGGGTTAGGTTTGGGTTAGGTTTAGAGTTACGGTGAAGTTGAGGGTGAGGGTTAGGGTTAGGGTGAGATTTAGGTTTAGGATTAAGGTTAGAATTAGGGTGAGGGTGAGGTTTAGGTTTAGGATTAGGGTTAGGGTTTGGGTTAGGTTGAGGGTGAGGTTGAGGGTGAGGTTTAGGGTTTGGGTTAGTGTTAGGGTGAGTGTTAGGGTTAGGGTTAGGGTTAGGATTAGGGTTAGGGTGAGGGGTATGGTTAGGGTTAGTGTGAGGATGAGGGTGAAATTGAGGGTTAGTGCTAGGTTTCTGGTGGGGGTTAGGGTTAGGGTTAGGTTTAGGTTGAGGGTTAGGTTGAGGGATAGGGTGGGGGTTAGGGTTAGGGTGAGGGTGAGGGTTAGGATTAGTGTGAGGGTTAGGGTTAGGGTTAAGGTTAGGGTTTTGGTGAGGTTAAGTTTTAGGGTGAGGATTAGGATGAGGGTGAGGTTTATGGTGATGGTTACATTGAGGGTGAGTGTAGGGTGAGTGTGAGGGTTAGTGTAATTGTTAGGGTGAGGGTTAGGGTTAGGGTTAGGGTGAGGTTGAGGGTTAGGGTTAGGCTAAGTGTTAGGGTGAGTGTTAGGGTGAGGGTGAGGTTTAGAGTTATGGTTAGGATTGGTGAATGTAGGGTGAGGGTTAGGGTTATGTTTAGGGTTAGTGTAAGGGTGAGAGTTAAGGTTAGGGTGAGGGTTATGGTAGGGTGATAGTAAGGGTTAGGGTGAGGGTAAGGGTTAGGCTGAGGGGTGAGGGTGAGCGTGAGTGTCAGGGTCAGGGATAGTGTTATGATTAGTGTTAATCTTAGGGTTAGGGTTAGGATGATGCTTAGGGTTAGTGGTAGGGTTAATATTAGTGTGAAGGTGAGGGTTAGTGTTAGGGTGAGGCTGAGATTTAGAGTTAGGGTTAGAGAGAGGGTTAGGGTGAGGGTGAGGGTTAGTTTTAGGGTTAGGGTTATGATGAGAGTTCGGGTGAGGGTTAGGTTTATGGTTAGGTTTAGGGTGAGGCTGAGGGTGAGGTTTAGTGTTAGGGTGTGTGTTTAGCTGAGGGTAAGGGTGAGAGAGAGATTCAGGGTTATGCTTAGGGTGAGGGTGAGGTTTAGGGTTAGACTTAGGGTTAGGCTTAGGGTGAGGTTAAAGGTTAGGTTTTTGGTTAGAGTGAGGGTGAGGGTGAGGGATAGGGTTAGGTTGAGGATGAGAGTTAAGGTGAGTGTTAGGTTTAGGGTGATTCTGATGGTGAGGTTGAGGGTTAGGGTTAGGGTGAAGTTTAGGTTTAGGGTGAGGGTTAGGGTTATGTTCAGGGTTAGGGTGATGGTGAGTGTTGAGGTGAGGGTGAGAGTTAGGGTTAGGGTTAGGTTGAGGGTGAGAGTTAGGGTTAGGGTTAGGGTGAGGGTGAGGGTGAGGTTGAGTGTTAGGTTTTGGGTTAGGTTGAGGGTTAGTGTGAGGTTGAGTGTTAGGTTTATGGTTAGGATGAGGGTGAGGGTTAGGTTTAGGGTTAGGGTTAAGGTGAGCGTTAGGCTTAGGAAGAGGGTGAGGTGAGGGTTAGTTGTACGGTGAGGGTTAGGGTTAGGGTTACGGTGAGGGTTTTGTTTAGGTTGATGTTTCGGGTCAGGGTGAGGGTTTGGTTGAGGGTGAGTTTTATGGTGAGGTTGAGGGTTATGTTTAGGGTGATGTTTAGGGTGATGGTGAGGGTTAGGGTGAGCGTGAGGTTTAGGACTATGGTTAGAGATCGGGTGAGTGTTTGGGTTAGGTTTAGGGATAGGGTGAGTGTTAGGTGGAAAATTTTGGGTTAGTGTTATTGTTAGGGTTAGGATTAGTGTGAAGCTTAGTGTTAGGGTTAGCGTCAGGGTTATTGTGAGGATAAGGGTTAGGGTGAGGTTTAGGGTGAGGGTGAGGGTTAGGGTTAGCATTAGTGTTCGGGTAAGGATTAAGGTGAGCATTAGGGTTAGGGTTAGGTTTAAGGTGAGAATGAGGGTTAGGGTAAAGTTTAGGGTTAGGGATAGGATTAGGGTGAGGGTTAGGGTTGGTTAAGGTTAGAGTTAGGGTGAAGGTTAGGGTGAGGGTTAGGGTTAGGATTAGGGTTAGGTTTAGGGTGAGGGTTAGGTGAGGGTAAGTGTTAGAGGGAGGGTTAGCGTGAGTGGGAGTGTGAGGTTAGGGTTAGAGAGAGGGTTAGGCTGAGGGTAAGGTTTAGGGTGAGGATTAGTGTGAGAGCGAGGGTTAGGTTTTGAATTAGGGTGAAGGGTTGGATGAGGGTTAGTGTTAGGGTGAGGATTCTGGTGAGGGTGAGGGTTAGTGTGTGGGTGAGGGTTAGGGTGAGGGTGGGGGTTAGGGTTAGGGTGAGGGTTAAGGTTAGGGTGAGGTTTAGGGTTTGTGTCAGGGTTAGTGTTAGGGTTAATGTTAGTGTTAGGGTGCGGGTAAGGTTTAGGGTTCGGGTTCGTTTGAGGTTGAGGTTTAGGGTAAGGGGTAGGGTTAGGGTTAGTTATTGGGTGAGGTTGAGGTTTAGGGTTAGGTTGAGAGTTAGGCTGAGTGTTAGGGTTAGGATTAGGGTTAATGTGAAGGTGAGGATGAGGGTTTTGGTAAGCTAAGTTTTAGGGTTAGGGTTATGGTTACGATTATGGTGAGGGTGAGATTTAGGGTTAGGGTTAGGGTGAGGGTTAGGTTTAGGTTGATATATACAGTGTGGGTGAGGGTTTGGGTGAGAGTTAGGGTTAGGGTGAGTGTTATGGTGATGGTGAGGTTTAGGGTGAGTGTGCGTGTTAAGGTTACAGTTAGGGTTAGTGTGAGGGTTAGGGTTAGGGTTAGGGATAGGGTGAGGTTTAGGGTGAGGGTTAGGTTTAGGGCTAGTTTAAGGGTTAGGGAGAGGGTGAGGGTTAGGGTTAGGGTTATGTTGAGGTTTAGGGTGAGGGTTAGGGTTAGGGTTAGGTTTAGGGTGTGGGTTAGGTTGAGGTTTAGGGTTAATGTCAGTGTTAGTGTTAGGGTGTGGGTTAGGGTGACGGTGAGGGTTAGGGTTAGGGTTAGGTTTAGGCTTAGGTTTAGGTTGAGGGTTAGGTGAGGGTAAGGGTTAGAGTGAGGGTTAGTTTGAGTGTGAGTGTGAGGGTTAGGGTTAGGGTTAGGGTGAAAGTTAGGGTTAGGGTTAAGGTTAGGGTGAGGGTGAGGGTAATGGTTATGGTGAGGGTTATGGTGAGGGTGTGGGTGAGTGTTGGGGCAAGTGTGAGTGTGAGGTTGAGGTGAGGGTAATGGTTATGGTGAGGGTTATGGTGAGGGTGTGGGTGAGTGTTGGGGCAAGTGTGAGTGTGAGGTTGAGGTGAGGGTAATGGTTATGGTGAGGGTTAGGTTGAGGTTGTGGGTGAGTGTTAGGGTTAGGGTGAGGGTTATGGTAAGCGTTAGGGTTAGGCTTAGGTTTAGGGTGAGGGTTAGGGTTAGGGTTAGTTTCACAGTCAGGGTAGGTTTAAGTTTTAGTGTGAGGGTTAGGGTGAGTGTGAGGGTTAGGGTTAGTGTTCGGTTGAGGGGTTTGATGAGGGTTTAGGATTAGGGTTAAGGTTAGGGTGAGGGTTAGGGTTTGTGTGAGGGTTAGGGTTTGGGTTAATGTTAGGGTTAGGGTGCGGGTAAGGGTTAGGGTTCGGGTTCGTGTGAGGTTGAGGTTTAGGTTAAGAGGTAGGTTTTTTGTTGGTTATTGGGTTAGGTTGAGGTTGAGGGTTAGGTTGAGGGTTAGGCTGAGGGTTGGGGTAAGGTTTAGGGTTAATGTGAAGATGAGTATGAGGGTTAGGTTTAGGGTGAGGGTTAGGCTTAGGTTGATGTATAGGGTGAGGGTGAGGGTTTGTGTGAGAGTTAGGGTTAGGGTGAGTGTTAGGGTGATGGTGAGGGTTAGGGTGAGTGTGCGTGTTACGGTTATGGTTAGGGTTACGGTGAGGTTTAGGGTTAGGTTTAGGGATAGTGTGATGGTTAGGGTGAGGTTTTGGGTTTAGGTTAAGTTGAGGGTTAGGGTTAGTGAGAGGGTTAGGGTTAGGGTTAGGTTGAGGTCAAGGTTTAGGATGAGGGTTAGTGTAAGGGTGAGGGTTAGGGTTAGAGTAAGTATTAGGGTGAGGTTTAGGGTGAGGGTTATGTTTAGGGTTATGTTAAGGGGGTTAGGGTGAGTGTGAGGGTTAGGGTTAGGGTTATGGTGAGGATTAGGGTGAGGCTTAGGGTTAGGGTTAGGTTTAGGGTGAGGGTTAGGTTGAGGGTTAGGGTTATTGTCAGTTTTAGGGTTAGGGTGAGGTTTAGGGTGACGGTGACGGTTAGGGTTAGGGTTAGGCTTACTTTAGGGTGAGGGTTAGGTGAGTGTAAGGGTTTGAGTGAGGGTTAGGGTGAGTGTGAGTGTGAGGGTTAGGGTTAGGGTTAGGGTGAGAGTTAGGGTGAGGCTTAGGGTTAGGGTTAGGTTTAGGGTGAGGGTTAGGTTGAGGGTTAGGGTTAATGTCAGTTTTAGGGTTAGGGTGAGGTTTAGGGTGACGGTGACGGTTAGGGTTAGGGTTAGGCTTACTTTAGGGTGAGGGTTAGGTGAGTGTAAGGGTTTGAGTGAGGGTTAGGGTGAGTGTGAGTGTGAGGGTTAGGGTTAGGGTTAGGGTGAGAGTTAGGGTTAGGGTTAAGGTTAGGGTGAGGGTGAGGCTGATGGTTATGGTGAGGGTTAGGGTGAGGGTGTGGGTGAGTGTTAGGGTTAGGCTGAGGGTGAGGGTAAGGTTTAGGGTTAGGCTTAGGTTTAGGGTGAGTGTTAAATGAGGGTAAGTGTTAGACTGATGGTTAGGGTTACGATTAGGGTTAGGGTTAGGTTTAGGCTGAGTGGGAGGGTGAAGTTTAGGGTTATGGTTAGGTTTAGGGGGAGATTTAGGGGGAGGGTTAGGGATAGGGTGAGGATTAGGGTTAGGTTTAGGGTCAGGGTGAAGGTTAGGCTGAGGGTTTGGATTAGGTGTAGGGTGAGCGATAGGTTTATTGTGAGTGGTAGGGTGAGGGTTAGGGTTAATGTTAGGGTGAGGGTTAGGGTTAGGATGAGGGTTAGGGTTAACATTAGGGTTAGGATGAGGGTTAAGGTGAGGGTAAGGGTTAGGGTTAGGGTTAGGGTGAGGGTGAGCGTGTGGGTTAGGGTTAGGATTAGGGTTAGTGTTAGGGTGAGGGTGAGGGTAATGATTAGGGTGAGGGTTAGGGTGAGGATGAGGGTTAGTGTTAGGGTGAACGTGATGGTTAGGTTGAGGGTTAGGTTTAGGATTAGGTTTAGCCTGAGGCTTAGGTTGAGGGTTAGGGTTAATGTTAGGGTTAGAGTTAGGTTGAGGGTTAGGGTGATGGTCAGGGTTACACTTAGTGTTAGAGTTAGGGTTAGGGTGAGGTTTAGGGTTAGGTTTATGGTGACGTTTAGGGCGAGGGTTAGGGTTAGGATTAGGTTTAGGGTGAGGTTTAGTTTGAGGGTTAGGGTTAATGTCAGTGTTAGTGTTAGGGTGAGGGTTAGGGTGACGGTGAGGGTTAGGGTTAGTGTTAGGCTTAGGTTTACGGTGAGGGTTAGGTGAGGGTAAGGGTTAGAGTGAGGGTTAGGGTGAGTGTGAGTGTGAGGGTTAGGGTTAGGGTTAGGGTGAGAGTTAGGGTTAGGGTTAGGGTTAGGGTGACGGTGAGGCTAATGGTTATGGTGAGGGTTAGGGTGAGGGTGTAGGTGAGTGTTAGGGTTAGGGTGGGGGTGAGGGTGAGGGTGAGGGTAATGGTTATGCTGAGGGTGTGGGTGAGTGTTAGGGTTAGGTTGAGGTTTAGGGTAAGTGTTAGCGTTAGGCTTAGGTTTAGGGTGAGTGTTACGTGAGGGTAAGGTTTACTCTGATTGTTAGGTTGAGGTGAGGGTGACGGTTAGGGTTAGCATTAGGGTTAAGATGAGGGTTAGGCTGAGGGTAAGGGTTAGGGTTAGGGTTAGGTTTAGGTTTAGGATGAGGGTTAGGTTGAGGGTTAGGGTTAATGTTAGGGTTAGAGTTAGCTTGAGGGTTAGGGTGACGTCAGGGTTACATTTAGTGTTAGTGTTAGGGTTAGGGTTAAGGGTTGGGTGAGGGTTAGGGTTAGGGCTAGGGTGAGGCTTATGGTTAGGGTGAGGCTTAGGGTGAGTGTTAGGGTAACGTTTATTTTGAGGGTTAGGGTGAGGGTTAGAGTTAGGGTTATTGTGAGGGTTAGGCTTATTGTTAGGGTTAGGGTTATGGTGATTGTTAGGTTTAGTGTGAGTGTTAGGGTTAGAGTTAATTTTAGGGTTAGGGTGAGTGTTACGGTTAGTGTGAGAGTTAGGGTAAGGGTTAATGTGAGGGTTAGGGTGAGGGTAAGATTTAGGGTGAGGTTTAGGGTGAGGGTGAAGGTTAGCGTTAGGTTTAGGGTGAGGTGTACAGTGAGGGTTAGGGTTAGGTTTAATGTTAGCGTGATGGTTAGGATTTGTGTTAGGGTTAGGGTTAGGTTAAGGGTTAGGGTTAGTGTGAGTGTTACGGTTAGGATTAATGTTAGGGTTAGGGTGAGTGTAACGTTTAGGGTGAGGGTTCGGGTGAAGATGAGGTTTAGTGTAAGGGTTAGGGTTAGGGTTAGGAATAGGGTGAGGGTGAGGTTTAGGGTTAGGTTGAGGTTAGGCTGAGGGGCAGGGTTAGGTTTATGGTGAGAATTACTGTGAGGGTTTCGGTTCGGTAAATGTTAAGGTTTGTGTTAGCGTGAGGATTAGGGTGAGGGTGATGTTTAGGGTGAGGGATTAGGTTTAGGGTTAGGGTTAATGTTATGGTGAGGGTTAGGGTGATGGTGAGGATTAGGCTCAGGGTTAAGGTTAGGATTCTGGTGAAGGGTTTGGTGAGGGTTAGGGTTAGGGTTAAATTTAGGGTGAGGCTTAGGGTTAGGGTAAGTTTTAGAGTGAGGGTCAAGGTGAGGTTTAGGGTTATTGTTATGGTGAGTATTAGGGTTAGGGTTAAAGTTAGGGCGAGGGTTAACGTGAGGGTCAGGTTTAGGGTGAGGATTAGGGTGAGGGTGAGGGTTAGGGTGAGGTTTAGGGTTAAGGTGAGGGTTAGGTTTAGGGTTAGGGTGAGGGTTAGGGTTAGGTTGATGTATAGGGTGAGGATGAGGGTTTGCATGAGATTGAGGATTCTGGTGAGGGTGAGGGTTAGTGTGTGGGTGAGGGTTAGGGTTAGGGTGAGTGTTAGTCTGACGGTGAGGGTTTGGGTGAGGGTGAGTGTTAGGGTTACGGTTAGGGTTAGGTTGAGGGTTAGGTTTAGGGTTAGGGATCGGGTGAGGGTTATGGTGTGGGGTTGGGTTAGGGTTAGAGTGAGGGTTAGGGTTAGGGTTACGTTTAGGGTGAGGTTATGGGTTAGCGTGAGAGTTAGGGTGAGTGTGATGGTTAGGGTTAGCGTTTGGGTTAGGGTGAGGGTTAGGGTGTGGGGTTAGGTTAGGGTTAGTGAGATGGTTAGGTTTAGGGTGGGTTTAAGGGGTAGGGTGAGGGTTAGTGTTAGCGTTAGTGTTAGGTTGAGGGTTAGGTTTAGGGTTAGGTTAATTTAAGGTTTAGGGTGAGGTTGGGGGTTAGAGATAGGGTTAGGGTGAGGGTTAGGGTTAGGGATAGGTTTAGGGTGAGTTTGTGTGTAGTGGAGAGTGTGAGGTTTAGGGTGAGGATGAGGGTTAGGGTTAGGTTTAGGGTGAGGTTGATTGTTAGTGTGAGGGTTAGAATGAGCGTGAGGTTTAGGGTTAGGGTTAGGGTTAGGTTGAGGGTGAGGCTTAGGTTTAGAGTTTGGGTTAAAGTTAGGCTGAGGGTTAGTGTGAGGGTAAGGTTTAGGGTGAGGGTTAGGGTGAGGGTGTGGCTTAGGGTTAGGTTTATAGTGAGGGGTTGGTTGAGGTTTAGTGTTAGGGTTATGGTGAGGGTTAGGGTTAGTTTGAGGGTTAGGGTTAGGGTGAGGGTTAGGATTAGTGCGAGGTTTAGGGTTAGGTTTATTGTTAGGATTATGGTGAGAGTAAGGGTTAGCGTTGGGGTGAGTGTTAGGGTTATTGTTGGGGTTAGGGTTAGGGTTCGATTTAGGGTTAGGTTGAGGGTAAGGGTTAGGTTTAGAATGAGGGTGAGGGTTAGGGTTATGGTTAGGGTTAAGGTGAGGTTAGGCTGAGGGGTAGGGTTAGGATGAATATGAGGATTGCTTTTAGTGTGAGGTTTAGGGTTAGGGTTAATGTTAGGGTAAGGGTTAGGGTTAGGGTGAGGGTTAGGGTTAGTGTGAGGGTTAGGGTTAGGGTGGGGTTTGTGTGAGGGTGAGGTTTCGGTGAGGGTGAGGGTTAGGATGTGGGTGAGGGTTAGGGTTAGGGTGAGTGTTAGGGTGATGGTGAGGGTTAGTGTGAGGTTGAGTGTTAGGGTTACGGTTAGCAATAGCGTGAGGGTAAGTGTTAGGTTTAGGCATAGGGTGAAGTTTAGGATGAGTGATTGGGTTAGGTTTAGAGTTAGGTTTAAGGTATGGGTGAGGTTTATGGTTAGGGTTAGTGTTAGGATGAGGGTAAGGGTTAGGGTAAGGGTGATGATTTGGTTGAGGGTTAAGGTTAAGATTAGGTTTAGGTTGAGGTTTAGGGTTAATGTTATGATTAGGGTCAGGGTGAAGGTTAGGGTGACGGTCTGGGTTAGGCTTAGTGTTAGGGTTAGCGTTAGGGGGATGTTTGGGTGAGAGTTAGCTTTAGCGTGAGGGTGAGACTTAGAGTTAGGCTTAGGGTTTGGGTTAGGGTGAGGGTTAGGGTGATGGTAAGTTTTGGGGTGAGATTTAGCGTGAGTGTGAGGGTTAGGGTTAGGAATAGGTTGAGGGGTTGGGTGAGGGTTAGTGTTAGGGTTATGGTGAGGGTTAGGGTTAGTGTTTGGTTTAGGGTTAGGGTGAGGGTAAGGAATAGGATGAGGTTTAGGGTGAGGGTTAGCATGAGAGTTAGGGTTAGGTTTAGGGTTAGGGTTAGAGTTAGGGTGAGGTTGAGGGTTATTGTTTGGATTAGGATTAATGTTAGGGTTAGGATTAGGCTTAGGGTGAAGTTGAGGGTGAGGGTGAGGTTTAGGTTTATGGTTAATGTTAGTGTGAGGGTTAGGGTTAAGGTTATGTTTAGGGCGAGGGTGAGGATTAGTATGAATGTCAGTGTGACTGTAAGTGTGAGGGTTTGGGTGAGGGTTCGGGTTCGGGTTCGGGTTCGGGTTAGCATGTAGGTGAGGGTTAGGTTAGGGTGAGTGTAAGGCTGACTGTGAGGGTTAGGGTGAGTGTGAATGTTAGGGTTAAGTTTAGGGTTAGGGTTAGGGTGAGGGTTAGGGTGTTGGGTTGGGTTAGGGTTAGTGTGAGGGTTAGGGTTATTTTGAGGGTTAGGGTTAGGGTGAGGTTAAGGGTTAGGTTGAGTGTTAGGGTGAGGGTAAGGGTTAGGGTTACGGTTAGGATGAGGTTTAGGGTGAGGGTTAGCTTTAGCGTTCGGTTAAGGTTTAGGGTGAGGGTGAGGTTTAGGTTTAGGGTTAGTGTGAGGGTTAGGTTTAGGGTTAGGATTAGGGTTAGGGTGAAGTTGAGGGTAATGGTTAGTGTTAGTGTTAGGGTGAGGGTGAGTGTGAGAGATAGGATTAGTGTTAGGTTTATGGTGAGCTTGTGCTAGAGTTTTAGGGAGAGGTTGAGGAGTAGGGTTTGGATTAGGGTCAGTGTGAGGCTTAGGTTGACAGTGAGGGTCAGGTTTAGGGTTCAGGTTAGGTTTAGGTTGAGGTTTAGGTGAGTTTAAGGTTTAGGGTGAGGGTTAGGGTGAGTGTGAGGTTGAGGGTTAGGGTTAGGATTAGGGTTAGTGTTACGGTTAGGCTGAGGGTGAGTGTGAGGGTTAGGGTTAGTGTTAGGTTTAGGGTGAGTGTGTGCAAGAGGTTTAAGGATAGGGTCAGGATTAGGGTTAGTGTTGGGATCAGTGTGAGCTTTAGGCTGAGGGGTAGGGCTAGGGTAAGGGTGAGGGATAGTTTTATTGTGAGGGTGACGGTTAGGGTTAAGGCTAGGTTGAGATTTAGGGTTAGGTTGGCGCTATGGGTTAGGGTTAGGGTTAGGGTGAGGGTTAGGGTGAATGTGACTGTGAGGGTTAGGTTTAGAATTAGTGTTAGGTTTAGTGGTAGGCTTAGGGTGATGGTAAGGGTGAGGGTGAGGGTTAGGGTTAGGGCGAGA
This sequence comes from Dipodomys merriami, assembly GCF_024711535.1. Classification (NCBI taxonomy): domain Eukaryota; kingdom Metazoa; phylum Chordata; class Mammalia; order Rodentia; family Heteromyidae; genus Dipodomys; species Dipodomys merriami. Next base: position 127,682 of record NW_027206322.1, on the reverse strand, counting down.
GTTAGGGTTAGGGTGAGGGATAGGTTTAGGATTAGGGTGAGGGTTATGGGTAGGGTCAGGGTGAGGGTGAGGGTTAGGTTTAGGATTAGTGTGAGGGTTAGGTTTATGCTTAGGGTGAGGGTGTGTGTGAGGGTGATGGTGAGGGTTATGGTGAGGGTTAGGTTGTGGGTGAGGGCTAGGTTGAGGGTTAGGTTGACAGTGAGAGTTAGGGTGAGTGTGAGGCTTAGGGTTAGGTTTAGGGTGAAGGTTAGGGTTAGGGTTTGGGTTAGGGTTACTTTGAGTGTGAGGGTTAGGTTTAGAGTTAGGTGAGGGTTAGGGTTGGGGTGAGGGTTAGGATTAGTGTTAGGGTTAGGTTGAGGGTGTGTGTTAGGGTTAGGGTTAGGGTTAGTGTGAGGGTGATGGTGAGGGTTAGGTTTCAGATTAGTGTTAGGGTTAGGTTTAGGCTTAGGGTGAGTGTGAGTGTGAGGGTGAGGGTTACGTTTAGGGTGAGGGTTAGGTTTCAGGTTAGGGTGAGGGTTAGGGTTAATGTTAGGGTTAAGGTTAGGGTGAGGTTTAGGTTGATGGGTAGGCTTAGGGTCAGGTTGAGGGATAGGTTTAGTTTGAGGGTTAGGGTTAGCATTAGCTTTAGGATGAGGGTTAGCGTGAGGGTTAGGGTTAGGGCTACAGTTATTGTGAGGGTGAGGGTGCGGGTTAGTTTTAAGGTAACGGAGAGGGTTAGGGTAAGGGTGAGGCTAAGGTTTAGGTTTGGGTGTTGGGTGAGGGTGAGGGTGAGAGTGAAGGTGAGTATTAGGGTGAGTCTGAGGGTGAGGGTTAGGGTTAGTATAAGGGTTAGGGTAAGGGTTAGGGTTAGGCTGAGGGTGAGGGTGAGGGTTAGGGTTAGGGTTACATTTAGGGTGAGCGTGAGGGTGAGGATTAGTTATAGCATGAGGGTTAGGGTTAGGGTTAGACTTAGGGTGAGTGTTAGGGTTAGGGTTAGAATGAGTGTTAAGGTTACGTTGATGTTTAGGGTGAGGGTGAGGGGTTGGATGAAGGTGAGTTTTCGGTGAGGGTGATGATTAGCGTGTGGGTGAGGTTTAGGATTAGGGTGTTAGGGTGAGGCTGAGGGTTAGGGTGAGGGTGAGTGTTAGGGTTCCTGTTAGGATTAGTGTGAGGTTTAGGGTTAGGTTTAGGGATATAGTGAGTGTTAGGGTGCTGGGTTGGGTTAGGGTTATGGTTAGTGTGAGGGTTAGGGTCAGTTTTAGGGTTAGTGTTAGGGCTAGGGTGAGGTTAAGGATTAGGGTGAGGGTTAGGGTGAAGGTGAGGTTTAGGTTTAGTGTTAGGGTTAGTGTGAGGGTTAATGTGAGGGGTAGGTTTAGAGTTAGATTAAGGGTTATGGTGAGGGTGAGGGTTAGGGTTAGGGTAAGGTTTAGGATTAATGTGAGGATTAGGGTTAGGGTTAGGGTGAGGGTGAGGTTAAGTGTTAGGATGAGGGTTAGTGTGAAGGTTAGTGTGAGGGTTAGGGTTAGGGTTAGGGTTAGGGTTAGTGTAAGGGCTAGGGTCAGGGAGAGGGTGAGGCTTATGGTTAGGTTTAGGGTGAGCTTGAGGGTGAGGGTTAGGAATAGGATTAGGGTTAGTTTTAGGTTTAGGCTGAGGGTGAGGGTGAGGGTGAAAATGAGGGTTAATTTTAGGGTTTGGCTTATGATTAGTGTTAGGGTTAGAGTTAGGGTGAGGGTTAGGGTTTGTGTGAGGGTTAGGGTTAGTTTTAATGTTATGCTTAGGGCGAGGGTAAGGGTTAGGGTTCGGGTTCGGGTGAGGTTGAGGTTTAGGGTAAGGGTTAGGGTTAGGGTTAGTTATAGGGCGAGAGTGAGGTTAAAGGTTAGGTTGTGGGTTAGGCTGAGGGATAGGGTTAGGGTTAGTGTGAGGGTGGGGGTGAGGGTTTCGGTTAGGTAAGGGTTAGGGATAGGGTTAGGGTGAGGATTAGGGTGAGGGTGAGATTTCGGGTTAGGTTGATGTATAGGGTGAGGGTGAGGGTTTGGGTGAGGTTTAGGGTTAGGGTGAGTGTTAGGGTGAAAGTGAGGGTTAGAGTGAATGTGAGTGTTAGGGTTACAGTTAGGATTAAGGTGAGGGTTAGGGTAAGGGATAGGGTAAGGGTTAGTTTGAGGGGTTGGGTTAGGGTTAAGGTGAGGGTTAGAATTAGTGTGAGGGTTAGGGTTAGGGTTAAGGTTAGGGTGAGGTTAAGTTTTAGGGTGAGGTTTAGGTTGAGGGTGAGGTTATGGTTAGCGTAAGGGTTAGGGTGAGGTTTAAGGTGATGGTTAGGTTTAGCGTTAGGTTAAGGTTTACGATGAGGGTGAGGGTTAGGGTTAATGTTAGGGTTAGGGTGAGGTTAAGGGTTAGGTTTAGAATTAGTGTTAGGTTTAGGGGTAGGCTTAGTGTGATGATAAGGGTGAGGGTGAGGGTTACGGTTAGGGTGAGGTTTAGCGTTAGGGTGAGGGATAGGGTTAGGATTAGGGTGAGGGTTAGGGTTAGTTTTATGGTGAGGGTGTGGTTTAGGTTTAGGATTAGTGTGAGGATCAGGTTTAGGCTTAGGGTGAGGGTGAGGGTGAGGGTTAGGGTTAGGGTGATTTTTCGGTTTAGGGATAGGGTGAGATTTAGGTTTAGGGTGATGTTTAGGTTGAGTGTGAGGTTTAGGGTGAGGATGAGGGTTCGGGTCAGGGTGAGGGTTAGGTTGTGGGTGAGGATTAGGGTTAGGGAGAGGATTGGGTTGACAGTGAGAGTTAGGGTGAGGGTGAGGATTAGGGTTAGGTTTAGGGTGAGGGTTATGGTTAGGGTTTGGGTTAGGTTTATTTGGGTGTTAGGATTAGGTTTAGGGTTAGGTGGGGGTTAGTGTTAGGGTTAGGGTGAGGGTGATGGTGAGGGTTTGGTTTAGGATTAGGATTAGGGTTAGGGTTAGGCTTATGGTCAGTGTGAGGGTGAGGGTGAGGGTAAGGTTTATAGTAAGGGTTCGGTTTCGTGTTAGGGTGAGTGCTAGGGTGAGTGTTAGGGTTAGTGTTAGGGTGAGGGTTAGGGTGAGGATTAGGGTTAATGTTAGGGTTAGGGTTAGGGTGAGGGTTAGGTTGAGGGTGAGGATTAGGAATAGAGTGAGGGTTAGCGTGAGGATTAGGGTTAGGGTTAGGGTTGGGGTTAGGGTGAGGGTTAGGTTTGAGGATAAGTGCTACGGTTAGGCTAAAAGGTGAGGGTGAGGGTTAGGGTTAGGGTTATGGTTAGGGTTATGGGGAGGGTCAGGGTTAGGTTTAGGGTTAGGGTGAGGTCTAGGGTGAGGGTGATGGTGAGGGTTAGTGTTAGGGATAGGGTGAGGATAAGGGTTAGCATTAGGGTTAGTGTGAGGGTTAAATTGACTGGTAGACTTAGGGTTAGGGTGAGAGATAGGTTTACTGTGACGCTTAGGTTTAGCATTAGGTTTAGGATGAGGTTTAGGTTTAGGGTTAGGGTTAGGGTTAGAGTTAGGGTGAGGGTGAAGGTAAGGGTTAGGGTTAAGGTAATGGTGAGGGTTAGGGTTAGGGTGAGGCCAAGGGTTAGGGTTGGGGGTAGGGTAATGGTGACAGTGAGGGTGAGTTTTAGGGTCAGTCTGAGGGTGAGGGTTAGGGTTAGTATTAGGGTTAGGGTAAGGCTTACGGTTAGGCTTAGTGTGAGGTGAGGGTTAGGGTTAGGGTTAGATTTAGGGTGAGCATGATGGTGAGGGTTAGGGTTAGGATTAGGGTTAGGATTAGGGTTCAGCTTAGGTTGAGGGTGAGGGTTAGGTTTAGAGTGAGGTTTAGGGTTACGTTGATATTAAGGGTCAGGGTGAGGGTTTGGATGAGGGTGAGTTTTCCGTGAGGTTTAGGGTTAGGGTGTGGGTGAAGTTTAGGATTAGGTTGAGTGTTATGGTGACGGTGAGTGTTAGGGTGGGGGTGAGTATTAGGGTTAAGGTTAGGGTTAGTATGAGGTTTACGGTTAGGGTTAGGGATAGAGTGAGGGTTAGGGTGCTGGGTTGGGTTAGGGTTAGGGTGAGGGTTAGGGTTAGTGTGAGGGTTAGGGTTAGTTGTAGGGTTAGGGTTAGGGCTAGGGTGAGGTTAAGGGTTAGGTTGAGGGTTAGGGTGAGGGTGAGGGTTAGGGTTAGCGTTAGAGTTAGAGTGAGGGTTAGAGTGAGGGTTAGGTTTAGGGATAGATTAAGGGTTAGGGTAAGGGTGAGGTTTAGGGTTATGGTTAGTGTGAGAGTTATTTTGAGAGTTAGGGTGAGGGTTAGGTTTAGGGTTAGGTTTACGGTGAGGATTAGGTTGAGGGTTAGGGTTAGTGTAAGGGTGAGATTTAGAGTGAAGTTGAGGGTTAGGCTTAGGGTTAAGGTTAGGTTAGGGGTGAGGGGTTGTGTGAGGGTGAGGATTAGGTTTAGGGTGAGGGGTTGGGTGAGGGTAACGGTTAGGTTTATGGTGAGGGTTAGGGTTAGTGTAATTGTAAGGGTTAGGGTGAGGGTTAGGATTAGTGTGTGGGTTAGTGTTAGGGTTAATGTTAGGGTTAGGGTGAGTGTAAGTGTTAGTGTTAGGTTGAGGGTTAGGTTTAGTGTGAGCGTTAGGTTTAAGGTTAGGGTTAGTGTTTGGGTGAGGTTAATGGTTAGGGTGAGGGTTATGATGAGGGTGAGGGTTAGGTTTAGGGTTAGGGTTAGGTTTAGGGTGAGGATTACGGTTAGGTTGAGGCTTATGCTGAGGGGTAGGTTTAGGGTGAGAGTGAGGGTTTGGGTGAGGGTGACGGTTCGGGTGGGGGTAAGGGGTAGGGTTTGGTTGATGGATAGGTTTAGGTTGAGTGTTAGAGTGACGCTGAGGTTTAGGGTGAGCGTTAGGTTTAAGGTTAGGGATAGGGTGAATGTTAGGGTGAGGGGCTGAGTTAGGGTTAGGGTGAGGGTTAGGTTTAGTGTGAGGGTGAGGGTTAGGGTTAGTGTTAGGGTGACCTTTAGCGTTAGGGTTAGGTTTAGGGTGAGGGTGAGGGTAATGATTAGGGTGAGGGTGAGGGTGAGGTTGAAGGTTAGGGTTAGGGTGAGGGTTAGGTTGAGGGTTAGGGTGAAGGTTAGGGTTAGGGTTAGGTTTAGGGTGAGGGTTAAGTTGAGGTTTACGTTTGGTGTTAGGGTGAGGGTTAGAGTGACGGTGAGGGTTAGGCTTAGGGTTAAGGTTAGGTTACGGTTGAGGGGGGTTGTGTGAGGGTTAGGATTAGGTTTAGGGTGAGTTGTTGGGAGAGGGTTAGGGTTAGGGTTATCGTGAGGGTTAGGGTTAGTGTTAGTGTTACGGTTAGGTTTAATGTTAGGGTTGGGGTGAGGGTAAGGGTTAGGGTTAGGTTGAGGGTTAGGTTTAGTGTGAGCATTATGGTTCGGGTTCGGGTTCGGGTTAGGGTGAGGTTAATGGTTAGGGTGAGGTTAGGATGATGGTGAGTGTTAGGTTTAGGGTTAGGGTTAGGTTTAGGGTGAGGGTTAGTTGTAGGTTGTGGTTTAGGCTGAGGGGTAGCTTTAGGGTGAGGGTGAGGGTTTGGGTCAGGGTGAGGGTTCGGGTGAGGGTAAGGGTTAGGGTTTGGTTGAGTTTTAGGTTAGGGTGAGTGTTAGGGTGTTGGTGAAAGTTAGGGTGAGGGTTAGGTTTAGGGTTAGGGTTAGGGTGAAGGTTAGTGTGAGGTTTTGGGTTAGGGTTAGGGTGAGGGTTAGGTTTGGTGTGAGGTTAAGGTTTAGGGTGAGGGTTAAGGTGAAGGTGAGGGTTAGGGTTAGCATTAGGGTTAGGATATGGGTGAGGGTTATATTTAGGTTGAGGGTTAAGGTGATCGTGAGGGTTAGGGTTAGGGTTAAGGTTAGGGTGCGGGTAAGAGAAAGGGTGATGTTTAGGGTTAGGGTGAGGTTTAGGGTAAGCATTAGGTTTAGGATGACGGTTAGGGTGAAGTTAGGTTTAGGGGTAGGTTAAGGGTTAGGGTGAGGGTAAGTGTTAGCGTTAGGCTGAAGGTAAGGTTTAGGGTACGGTTTAGGATATAGGTGAGGGTTAAGTTTAGGGTGAGGGTTAAGATGATGGTGAGGGTTAGGGTTAGGGTGAGGGTAAGAGTTAGGGTGATGGTTAGGGTTAGGGTGAGGTTTAGTGTTAGCATTAGGGTTAGGATAAGGGTTAGGGTGAAAGTTAGGTTTAGGTTTAGGATGAGGGTTAGGGTGATTGTGAGGGTGAGGGCTAGGGTTAGGATTAGGGTTAGGGTGAGGTTTAGGCTGAGGGTGAGGGTGAGGTTTAGGGTTAGGGTTAGGGTTAGCATGAGGGTGAGGGTTAGGTTTAGGATTAGTGTTAGCTTTACGGGTATGCTCAGGGTGAGGGTAAGTGTGAGGGTGAGGTTTAGGGTTAGAGTGAGGTGTAGGGTTAGGGTGAGTGATAGGGTTAGGGTTAGGGTTAGGGTGAGGGTTAGGTTGAGGATTAAGGTTAGGGTGAGGGATTGGTTTAGGATTAGTGCTGGGTTACGGTTAGGCTTAGGGTGAGGGTGGGTGTGAGTGTGAGGGTTAGGGTTAGGGTTAGTTTTTGGGTTAGGGTTAGGGTGAGGGTTAGGGTTAGGGTGCTTTTGAAGGTGAGGGTGAGGTTTAGCGTTTGGTTGAGGGTGAGGTTTAGGGTGTGTGTGAGGGTTAGGCCTAGGATGAGGGTTAGGTTGACAGTGAGGGTTAGGGTGAGGTGAGGCTTATAGTTAGGGTAAGGGTGAGGGTTAGGGTGAGGTTTAGGTTTAGGGTTAGGGTGAGTGTTAGGGTGAGGGTTAGGTTTAGGATGAGAGTTAGGTTGAGGATTAGTTTTATGGTTAGGGTGAGGGTTAGGTGGGTCAGGGTTAGGTTTAGGGTGAGGGATAAGGTTAGTGTGAGGGTTAGGGTTAAGTTAGGGTTAGGGTGAAGGCCTGGGTGAGGGTGCGGTTGGGGGTTAGGGTTAGGTATAGGGTGAGGATTAGGGTTAGGTTTAGGGTTATGGTGAGTTTTAGGCTGATGGGTAGGGTTAGGGATAGGCTGTTGGAGAGGTTTAATGTGAGGTTAAGGGTTAGAGTGAGGGTTAGGCTTAATATTAGGGTTAGGGTAAGGGTTAGGGTGAAGATTAAGGTTATGGTGAATTTTAGGGCTAGCATTCGGTTTAAAATGAGGGTTAGTGTGAGGCTAAGTGTTAGTATTAGGGTTAGGATGAGGGTTAGGGTGAGGGTAAGTGTTAGGGTGAGGGTTCGTTTGAGGGTGAGTGTTAGGTTTAGGATTAGGGTTATGGGTAGGGTTAGGGTTAAATTTAGGGTTAGTGAGAGGGTTAAGGTAAGGGTTTTGGTTAGTGTTAGTGTTAGGGTTAGGGTGAGGGTTAGGGTGAGGGTGAGGGTTAGGGTTAGGGTTAGGGTTATTGTTAGGGTGAGGGTTAGGGTTAAGTTTAGGGTTAGGGTGAGGGTTATGTTGAGGGTGAAGGTGAGAGTTAGGGTTAGGGATAGGGTGAGGATTAGGGTTAGGTTTCGGGTTAGGGTGAGGGTTAGGCTGAGGGTTAGGGTTAGGGTTAGGCTGAAGGATTTGTTTAGTGTCAGGGCTAGGGTTAGATTTAGGGTTAATATTAGGGTGAGAGTAAGTGTTAGAGTGAGGGTGAGGGTTAGGGTTAATGTTAGTGTAAGGGTTACGGTTAGGTTGAGGCTAAGGGTTGGGGTTAGGGTTAGAGTGAGGGTGAGGGTGAGGATGAGGTTTAAGGTGAGTCTGAGGGTGAGGGTTAGGGTTAGGTTTAGGGTTAGGATTAGGGTGAGGCTTAGGGTGAGGCTGAGAGTTCGGGTTCGGGTTAGGGTTCAGGTTAGGTTTAGGGTGAGTGTGAGGGTGAGGGTTAGGGTTAGGATTAGGGTTAGGATTAGGGTTAGGCTGAGGGTGAGGGTGAGGGTGAGGATGAAGGTTAAGTTAACGGTTAGTTTTAGGGTTAGGGTTAGTTTGAGGGTGAGGGTTAGGTTTTGGATTAGTGTTAGGGTTAGGGTTAGGCTTAAGTTTAGGGTGAGGGTGAGGGTGAGGGTGAGCATTAAGAATAGGTTTATGGTTAGGGAGACGGTGAGGCTGAGGGTAAGGGTTATGTTTAGGGTGAGGGTTAGGTTTGGGTGAGGGATCGGGTAAGGGTTAGGGTTACGGTTCGCTGAAGGTGAGGGTGAGGTTTAGTTTTAGGTTTAGGGTTAGGTTTTTAGTGAGGGTGAGGTTTAGCTTTAGGATTAGTATTAGCGTTAGTTTTATGCTTATGGTGAGGGTGAAGGTGAGGGTTAGGGTTAGGGTGAAGTTTAGAGTTAGGGTGAGGGTTAGGTTGAGGGTGAGGGTGAGGGTGACGGTGTGGGTGAGGGTTAGGTTTAGGGTTAGGGTGAGGGTTAGTGTGACGGTGAGGGTTATGGTGAGGGTGAGGTTTAGGGATAGGGTTAGGGTGAGGGTTAGATTTAGGGTTAGGGTTAGGTTTAGGGTGAGGGTGAGGTTGAGGATTTATGTTAGTGTTTGTTTTATTGTGAGGTTGAGGGTTAGGTTTAGGATTAGTGTTAGGGTTAGGGTTAGGCTTAGGGTGAGATAGAGGGTGAGGGTGAGGTTTAGGTTTAGGGTGAGGGTTAGGGTTAGGGTTAGGATGAGGGTTAGCTTTAGGGTGATGGTGAGGGTTCCGGTGAGGCTGAGGGTTAGGGTGTGTGTGAGGGTTAGGTTTAGTGTGAGGTTTAGGGTGTCAGTGATATTTAGGTTGAGGGTGAGGGTTAGGGTTAGGGTTAGGATTACGGTGAGGTTTAAGGTTAGGGTTAGGTTTAGGGTGAGGGTTAGGGTGAGGATTAGGTTTAGGGTTAGGGTTAGTGTTAGTGTGAGGTTTAGGATTAGGGTAAGGGTTAGGGTAAAGGTAAGGCTGAGGGTGAGGTTTAGGTTTACTTTGAGGGTTAGGGCTAGTGTTAGGATTAGGGTGAGGGTTACGGTGATGGTTAGGATTAGGGATAGGTTGAGGTTGAGGGTTAGGGTTAAGTTAATTTTGAGGGTTAGGATTAGGGTGAGGGTTAGGCTTAGGTTTAGGGATAAGGTTAGGTTTAGGGTGAGGGTGAGATTGAGGATTAGGTATAGGATTAGGATTAGGGTTAGGGTTAGGCTGAGGATGAGAGTGAGGGGTAGGGGGAGAGTAGGGTTACAGTTAGGGTTAGGGTAAGGGTTAGGGTGAGGGTTAGGGTTAGGGTTAGGGTTAGGGATATTGTTAGGGTTAGGGTAAAGCTGAGGGGGAGGGGGAAGGGGAGGTTGAGGGTTAGGGTTTGGTTTAGGGTGAGGGTTAGAGTGAGGGTTAGGGTTAGGATTAGGATTACGGTTAGGATTAGGATGAGGTTGAGGGTGAGGGTGAGGTAGAAGTTTAGTGTTAGGGTTAGGGTTAGGGTGAGGGTTTGAGTGATGGTGAGGTTTAGAGTTTGGGTTAGGGTTAGCGTGAGAGTGAGGTTTAGGGTTAGGATTAGTGTTAGGGTTAGGTTTAGGCTGAGGGTGAGGGTGAGTTTGAGGGTTAGAATTAGGTTTGGGTTAACGTTAGGGTGAGGGCTCTTGTGAGATTGAGGGTTAGGGTGAGGGTGAGGGTGAGTTTGGGGGTTTTGTTGAGGTAAGGGTTATGGTTAGTGTGAGGGTGAGGATGAAGGTTAGGGATAGGGTGAGGGTGAGGGTTAGGGTTAGGGTTAGAGTAAGAGTTAGGGTGAGGATTAGTATGACGGTGAGGGTTATGGTTAGTGTGAGGGCTAGGGTTAAGGCGTGGCTTAGGCTGAGGGTGAAGTTGAGGGTGAGGGTGAGGGTTAGGGTTAGTGTAACGTTTTAGTTTAGGGTTAGGGTGAGGATTAGTGTGACTTGAGGATTAGGGTGATGGTAAGTGTTAGGGTGAGGGTTAGCGCTAGGGTTAGGGTTAGGGTTAGGCTGAGGGTGAGTGTTAGGGTTAGATTAGGGTAAGGGTTAGCGTCAGGGTGAGGGTGAGGGTTAGTGTTAGTGTGTTGGTTAGGGTTAGGTTTAGCATTAGGATAAGGATGAGAGGGAGAATTAAGTTTCGGATTAGTGTTAGGTTTAAGGTTAGGCTTAGGATGCCAGTGAGGTTGAGGTTTAGGGTTAGGGATAGGGTGAGCATAAGTGTGAAGATTAGGGTTAGGGTGATGTTTAGGGTTAGTGTTAGGGTTAGGGTGAGGGTTATGGTTAGGGTGAGGGTTAGGATTATGGTTAGGATTAGGGTGAGGGTTAGGGTTAGGGTTAGGCTTAGGCTGTGAATGAGGGTGAGGGAGAGGGTGAGGGTTAGGTTTAGGGTGAGGCTTAGGGTTAGGGTTAAGGTGAGGTTTATGTTTAGGGTGATGTTTAGGGTGAGGGTGAGGTTCATGGTGAGAGTGAGGGTTAGGCTGTGGGTGAGGGTTAGGGTTAGTTTTAAGGTTAGGGTGAGGTTTAGTGTGAGGGTTAGTGTTAGGGTTAGCATTATGTTTAATGTGAGGGTTAGGGTTAGGGTTCTGGTAAGGGTTAGGGTGAGGGTAAGTGTTAGGGTGAGGCTAGGGTTATTGTGAGAGTTAAGGTTAAGGTTAGGGTTAGATTGAGGTTGAGGGTGAGGGTTAGGTTTGTGTGAGGGTTAGAGTTAGAGTGAGGGTTATGGTTGGATTAAGGTTAGAGTTAGAGTGAGGGTGAGGGTGAGGGTTAGGGTTAGGATTAGGGTTAGGGTTAGGGTTAGACTGAGGGCGAGGGTGAGGGTGAGGGTGACGTTTTTTTTTAAAGTGAGGGTTAGGGATAGGGTGAGGGTGAGGGTAAGCGAAAGGGTTAGGGATAGGGGTAGGATGAGGGTTAGATTGAGGGGTAGGGTTATTGTTAGGGTGAGGGTTACGGTTGCTGTGAGGGTTAGGTTTAGGGTTAAGGTTAGGGTTAGGGAGAGGGTAAGGATTAGTTTAGTGTGAGGGTTATGGTTAGGGTTAGGTTTAGGGTGAGGGTAAATGTTAGGATGTGTTTTAGGGTGAGGGTGAGAGTTAGGCTTAGGGTTAGTGTTAGGATTAGTGTGGGGGTGAGGGTGAGGGCGAGAGTGTGAGGTTTAGGTTTAGGGTTAGGGTGCAGCTTTGAATGAGAGTGAGGGTTAGGGTTAGGGTTAGGGTTAGGTTTAGGGTTAGGCTGAGGGTAAGGGTGAGTTTGAGGGTTAGGGTTAGGGTTGGGTTAAGGTTAGGGTGAGGGCTATTGTGAGTGTGAGGTTTAAGGTGATTGTGAGGGTGAGAGTGAGGTTTTCGGTTTGGTAAGTGTTAGGGTTTGTAGAGAGCTGCGAGAGGCCACACCTGGAAGATGGCGCCGGCTTCCGCCCTCCGCCTTCCCAATGGCGAGTGCTCTCGTGGTAAACAACTCCTTATATGGCTAAGGCAAAGAATCTGGCTTGCTTCCGCGCACCTGAACCTATTGGTGGTTCCCACGTGGCGTATGAGGGTTGGCTACCCAGCGGGTACTTAAGGCTGTGGGGAATTCTCCCCGGGGTTGGGGTCAGAAGATTACTCAAAGGTCCTGAATAAACTGCAGAGAGAAGAGTTCGGTGTCGCGTCTTCCTTGCTGGTCGAGGCGGTAGCGACAAAGGTTAGGGTTAGGGTGAGGATTTGGTTGAGGGAGAGTGTTAGTGTGAGGGTTAGGGTTAGGGTGAGGGTTAGGGTTAGGGTTAGGGTGAGGGATAGGGTTAGGGTGATATTAAGGATGAGGGTGAGATTTAGGGTGAGGGTGAGGGTTCGGGTGCGGGTTAGGGTTACGGTTAGAGTTTGGTTGAGGGCTAGGGAGAGGGTGAGGGTTAGGGTTAGCGTTAGGGATAGGGTGAGAATTAGGGTTAGGGTTAGGGTTAGGGTGAGGGTTAGGCTGAGGGAAATGGTTAGGGTTAGGGTGAGGGTTAGGTTTATTCTGAGGGTGAGGGTTAGGGTTAGGTTTAGGGTTAGTGTGAGGTTAAGGGTTAGGGTGAGTCTCAGGGTGAGAGTGAGAGTTAGGGTGTGGGTGAGAGTTAGGGTTATGGTGAGTGTTAGGGTGATGGTGAGGGTTAGGGTGAGTGTGAGGATTACGGTTAGGTTTAGTGTGAGGGTTATGTGTAGGGTGATGTTTAGCGTGAGGGTGAGGGTCAGGGTGAGAGTGAGGGTTAGGGTGTGGGTGAGGGTTAGGGTTATGGTGAGGGTTAGGATGATGGTGAGGGTTAGGGTGAGGGTGAGGGTTAAGGTTAGGTTTAGGGTGAGGGTTAGGTTTAGGGTGAGGGTTAGGGTGATGGTTAGGGTTAGGGTGAGGGTTAGGTTTAGGTTTAGGGTGAGGGTTATGTTTAAGGTGAGGTTTAGCATGTGGGTGAGTGTCAGGGTGAGAGTGAGGGTTAGGGTGTGGGTGAGGGTTAGGGTTATGATGAGGGTTAGGGTGATAGTGAGGGTTTGGGTGAGGGTGAGGTTTAGGGTAAGGTTTATGGTGAGTGTTAGTTTTAGGGTGAGGATTAAGGTGAGGGTTAGGTTTAGGGTGAGAGTTAGAGTGAAGTTTAGATTTAGATTGAGGTTGAGGGTGAGGGTTAGGGTTGCGTGAGGATTAGAGTTAGAATGAGGGTTATGGTTGTATTAGGGTTAGAGTTATGGTGAGGGTGAGGGTGAGAGTTAGGGTTAGGTTTATGGTTAGGGTTAGGGTTAGACTGAGGTCAGGGTGAGGGTGAGGATGATGGTTTTTTTTTAAGGTGAGGTTTAGGGTTAGAGTGAGGGTGAGGGTAAACGAAAGTGTTACGGTTAGGGGTAGGATGAGGGTTAGATTGAGGGGTAGGGTTATGGTTAGGGTGAGGGTTAGGATTACTGTGAGGGTTAGGGTTAAGGTTAGGGTTAGGGAGAGGGTAAGGCTTAGGTTAGCGTGAGGGTTAGGTTTAGGGTTAGGTTTAGTGTGAGGTAAGGGTGAGGGTGAGGGTGAGATTTAGGCTTAGGGTTAGTGTTAGGATTAATGTGTGGATGAGGGTGAGGGTGAGAGTTAGTGTGAGGTTTAGGGTTAGGGTTAGGTTTAGGGTTAGGGTGAGGGTTTGAGTGAGGGTGAGGGTTAGGGTTAGGGTTAGGTTTAGTGTGAGTATGTGGGTTAGGGTTGGGATTTGGGTTACGGTTAGTGTTAGGCTGAGGGTGAGGGTGAGTTTGTGGGTTAGGGTTAGGGTTGGGTTAAGGTTAGGGTGAGGGCTATTGTGAGGGTGAGGGTTAGTGTGGGGGTGAGGGTGAGGGTGAGGTATTCCGTTAGGTAAGTTTTAGTGTTAGGGTTAGCGTGAGGAGTTGGTTGAGGGAGAGGGTTAGTGAGAGGGTTAGGGTTATGGTGAGAGTTAGGGTTAGGGTTAGGGTGAGGGATAGAGTTAGGGTAATGTTAAGGATGAGGGCGAAGGTTAGGTTGAGGGTGAGGGTGAGGGTGCAGGTTAGGGTTTCGTTTAGAGTTAGGTTGAGGGATAGGGTGAGTGTGAGGGTTAGGGTTAGTGTTAGGGATAGGGTGAGAATTAGGTTAGGGTCAGGGTTAGGGTGAGGGTTAGGTTGAGGGGAATGGTTAGGGTTAGGGTGAGGGTTACGTTTAGTCTGAGGGTTAGGCTTAGGGTTAGTGTTATGGTTATTTTGAGGTTAAGCGTTAGCGTGAGGTTGAGGGTCAGGGTGAGGGCTAGGTTTAGGGTGAGGGTTAACTTTAGGGTGAGGGTTAGGGTGAGGGTTCGGGTTAGGGTGAGGTTTAGGTTTAGGGTTAGGGTTAGGGTGAGGGTTATGTTTAGGATGATGTTTAGAGTGAGGGTGAGGGTCAGGGTGAGAGTGAGGGTTAGTGTGTGGGTGGTGGTTCTGTTTAGGGTTAAGGTGACGGTGAAGGTTAGGGTGAGGGTGAAAATTAAGGTTAGGGTTAGGGTGAGGGTTAGTTTTAGGGTTAGGTTGAGGGTCAGTTTGAGGGTTAGGGTTAGGGTTAACATTAGGATTATTGTGAGGGTTAGGGTTAGGGTTAGAGTTAGGGTGAGGGTAAGGGTTAGAGTGGGGGTTAGGGTGAGAGTTAGGGTTAAGGTTAGGGTTAGATTGAAGTTGAGGGTGAGGGTTAGGGTTGGGTGAGGGTTAGAGTTAGAGTGAGGTTTATGGTTGGATTAGGGTTAGGGTTAAGGTTTGGGTTAGGGAGAGGGAAAGGCTTAGGTTAGTGTGAGGGATAGAGTTAGGGTTAGGTTTAGTGTGAGGTTAAGGGTTAGGGTGAGGTTTAGTGTGAAGGTGAGAGTTAAGCTTAGGGTTAGTGTTAGGATTAGTGTGTGGGTGAGGGTGAGGGTGAGAGTTAGTGTGAGGTTTAGGGTTAGCGTTAGTGTTAGGTTGAGGGCTAGGTTGAGGGTGACGGTTAGGGTTAGGTTTTGGGATAGGGTGAGAATTAGGGTTAGCGTCAGGTTTAGGGTGGTGGTTAGGCTGAGGGGAATGGTTAGGGTTAGGCTGAGGGTTAGGTTTAGTCTGAGATTTAGGGTTAGGGTTAGGGTGAGGGTTAGGGTAAGTTTTAGGGTGAGGGTTAGGTTTAGGGTGAGGGTGAGGGTGAGGGTGAGGGTTAGGGATAGGGTGATGTTTAGGTTTAGGGTTAGGGTTAGGGTTAGGGTTAGGTTTAGGATGTGAGTGAGGTTGAGGGTGAGGGTGAGGGTAAGGTTTAGGGTGAGTCTTAGGTTTACAGTTCGGGTGATGGTTACATTTATGGTGATGTTTAGCATGAGGGTTAAGGTCAGGGTGAGAGTGAGGGTTATGGTGTCGGTTAGGGTTAAGGTTAGGGTGAGGGTTAGGGTGACGGTGAGGGTTAGGGTGAGTGTGAGGATTAGGGTTAGCGTTAGGGTGAGGATTAGGGTTAGTTTTAGGGTTAGGGTGAGGGTTAGTTTTAGGGTTAGCATTAGGATTAGTGTGAGGGTTAGAGTTAGGTTTAGGTTTAAGTTTAAGTTAGGGGTTAGGGTGAGAATTAGGGTTAAGATTAGGGTTAGATTGAGGTTGAGGGTGAGGGTTAGGTTTGGGTGAGGGTTAGAGTTAGAGTGAGAGTTAGGGTTGGATTAGGGTTATAGTTAGGGTGGGGTGAGGGTTAGGGTTAGGATTAGGTTTAGTGTTAGGGTTAGACTGAGGTAAAGGTGAGGGTGAGGGTGGCGATTTGGGTTATGGTGAGGTTTAGGGTTAGGGTGAGGGTGAGGGTAAGTGTGAGGGTTTGGGTTAGGGGTAGGATGACGGTAGGTTGAGGGGTAGGGTTATGGTTAGGGTGAGGGTTAGGGTTATTATGAGGTTTAGGGTTAGGGTTAAGGTTAGGGTTAGGGAGAGGGTAAGGGTTAGCATGAGGGTTAGGTTGCGGGTGAGGGTTATTTTTAGGATTAGGATGATTGTTACTGTGAAGTTTAACATTAGTTTTAGGATTAGGGTTAGGGTGAGGATTAGGGTGATAGTAAGGTTTAGGGTGAGCGTTAGGGAGACTGAGGGTTAGGGTTAGGGTTAGGATTAGGGAGAGGCATAGAGTGAGGGTTAGGGTTAGGGTTAGGGTTAGGGTGAGGGTTAGGGTCAGGGTGAGGGTTAGGTTTAGGGTGAGGGTTTGGGTTAGGGTGAAGTTTAGGATTAGGTTTAGGCTAAGTGTTAGGGTGAGAGTTAGGGTTAAGGTTAGGGTAAGATTGAGGTTGAGAGTGAGGGTTAGGGTTGGGTGAGGATTAGAGTTAGAGTGAGGGTTAGGGTTGGATTAGGGTTAGAGTTAGGGTGAGGGTGAGGGTGAGGGTTGGGGTTAGGATTAGGGTTAGGGTTAGGGTTAGAGTGAGGGTGAGGGTGATGGTGAGGTTTAGTGATAGAGTTAGGATTAGGGTGAGGGTGAGAGTGAGTTTTAGGTTTAGGATTAGGATTAGGGTTAGGCTTAGGCTAAGCTTGAGTGTGAGAGTAAGAGGGAGGGTTAGGGTTAGGGTCAGGTTTAGGGTTAGGGTGATGGTTAGGGTTAGGTTTAGAGTTAGGATGAGGGTGTGGGTGAGGGTGAGCATTAGTGTGAGGGTTAGGGTTAGGGTTAGGGTGAAGGTGAAGTTTAGGTTTAGGATTAGTGTTAGGGTTAGGGATAGGCTGAGGGTGAGGGTGAGGTTGAGGGTTTGGAATTAGTGTGAATGTTAGGGTGAGAGCTAGGGTCAGTGTCAGGGTTAGAGTGAGGGTGAGGGTGTGCCTGAGGCTTTCGGTTAATTAAGGTTTAGTTTTAGGGTTAGGTTGAGGATTAGGGTGAGGGTAAGTGTTAGGGTGAGGGTTAGTGTTAGGGTGAGGGTTGGGGTTAGGGTTAGGGTGAGGGTTAGGGTTAGGTTTAGGGTGATGTTTAGGATGGGGGTGAGTGTTAGTGTGAGGGTGATGGTTCGGGTGAGGTTTAGGGATAGGGTTAGAATTAGGGTGAGGGCTAGGGTGAGGTTGAGGGTTAGGGTTAGGGTTAGTGATAGGGTGAGAATTAGAGTTAGGGTTAGGGTTAGGGTGATGGTTAGGCTGAGGGGTAGGGTTAGGGTTAGGGTGAGGGTTACGTTTAATCTGTGGGTTAGGGTTAGGGTAGGGTTAGGCTTAGGGTTAGGGTAAGGGTTAGGGTGAGGTTTAGGGTCAAGATGAGGGTTAGTTTTAGCATTAGAGTTAGGGTGAGGGCTAAGGTTAGGGTTAGGGTTATGGTTAGGGTTAATATGAGGGTGAGCGTTAGTGTTAGGTCAGGTTGAGTGTTAGGATTAAAGTTAGCGTTAGGGTGAGGGTGAAGGTGAGGCTGAGGGTTAGGATGAGGGTGAGGCTGAGGGTGAGGTTGTGGTTTAGGGTTAGGGTTAGGGTGAGGGTGAAGGTTAGTGTTCAGATTAGGGTGAGGGTTAGGTTAGGCTGACGGTGAGGTTGAGTGTGAGGGTGAGGGTTAATGTTAGGGTTAGGGTGAAGGTTAGGGTCAGTGTGAGTCTTAGTGTGACGGTGAGGGTAAGGGTTAGGTTGAAGTTTAGGGTGAGTGTGGAGGTTAGTGGTAGGTTGAAGGTTAGGGTTAATGCTGCGGTTAGGGTTAGGGTAAGGGTTAGGTTGAGGGTTAGGGTTAGGGTGAAGTTTAGGGTTGGGGTGAGGCTTAGGGTTTGAATTAGGTTAAGGTGAGGGCTAGGGTGAGGGTGAGGGATACGGCTAGGCTTAGGGTTAGGGTAAGGTTTAGGTTTAGGGTTAGGTTTAGGGTTATGCTGAGGGGTAGGTTTAGGGTTAGTGTGAGGTTTAGGTTTAGTGTGAGTGGTAGGTTTAGGGTTAGGGTTAGCGTAAGGATGAGGTTAAGGATTAGGGTGAGGGTTAGTGTTAGGGTTAGGTTTAGGGTGAGTGTTAGGGTGAGTGTTAACTTTAGGATTAGTGTTAGGATTAGGGTTAGGCCTAGGGTAAGCGTGAGGGTGAGGGTGAGGTTTAGGTTTTGGGTGAGGGTTAGGGTTAGGGTGAGGTTGAGTCTTAGGTTTAGGATTAGGGTTAGGCTGAGGGTTAGGGTTAGGGTTAGGGTGAAGTTTAGGGTGAGGTTTATGGTTAGGGTTAGTCTTAGGATTAGTTTGAGGGTTAGGGGGAGGGTAAGGGTTAGGGTCCTGGTTAGGGATCGGGTTAGGGTTATGGTTAGGGTTAGCGTACAGGTTAGAGTCAGGATTAGGGTGAGGATTAGGCTGAGGGGTAGTGTAATGGTTAAGGTGAGAGTTAGATTTCATGTAAGGGTTAGGGTTAGGGTTAGTGTTAGGGTGAAGTTTAGGGTTAGGGATAGGGTGAGGGTGAGTGTTAGGCTGAGGGGTGGGGTAAGTGTTTGGTTGAGGGTTAGGGTTAGGGTTAGGGTTATTGTTAGGTTTAGGGTGATGGTTAGATTTAGTGTGAGGCTTAGGGTTTGGGTTAGGGTTAGTGTTAGGGTGAGGATTAGGGTTAGGGTGATGTTTATGTTTAGTGTTAGGTTTAGGGTGAGGGTTAGGGTTAGGGTGAAGGTTAGGGTTAGGGTGAAGGTTAGGGTTTGGGTTAGGCTTAGGCTGTGAATGAGACTGAGGGTGAGGGTGAGGGTGAGGGTGAGGGTTAGGGTAAGGCTTAGGGTTATGGTTAGGGTGAGGGTTATGTTTAGGATAATATTTAGGGTGAGGGTGAGGGTCATGGTGAGAGTGAGTGTTAGGGTGTGGGTGAGGGTTAGGATTAGGTTGAGGGTTAGTTTGATGGTGAGGTTGAGGATTAGGGTTAGGTTTAGCGTGAGGGGTAGGGCAAGTTTTAGGCTTAGGGTGAGGGTTAGTGTGAGGGTTAGGGTTAGGGTTAGGGTTAGTGTGAGGGTAAGTGTTAGGGTGAGGTTTAGGGATTAGGGTTAGGGTGAGGTTTATGTTTAGGGTTATGTTTAGGGTGACGGTGAGGGTCATGGTGAGAGTGAGGGTTAGGGTGTGGGTGAGGGTTAGGGTTAGGTTGAGTGTTAGTGTGAGGTTTAGGGTTAGGGTTAGCCTTAGAATTAGTGTGAGGGTTAAGGTTAGGGTTAGGGATAGGGTGAGGGTAAGTGTTAGGGTGAGGCTAGGGTTAGGGTGAGAGTTAGGGTTAAGGTTAGGGTTAGATTGAGGTTGAAGTTGAGGGTTAGGGTTGGGTGAGGTTTAGATTTAGAGTGAGGGTTAAGGTTGGATTAGGGTTAGAGTTAGAGTGAGGGTGAGGGTGAGGGTTAGGGTTAGGATTAGGGTTAGGGTTAGGGTTAGACTGAGGGTGAGGGTGAGGGTGAGGGTGACGGTTTTTTTTTTAGGTGAGGGTTAGGTTTAGGGTGAGGGTGAGGGTAAGCGAAAGGGTTACGGATAGGGGTAGGATGAGGGTTAGAATGAGGGGTAAGGTTATAGTTAGGGTGAGGGTTAGGGTTAGGTTTAAGTTTATGGTTAGGGAGAGGGTAAGGCTTAGGTTAGTGTGAGGGATAGGGTTAGGGTTAGGTTTAGGTTGAGGGTAAATATTAGGATGAGGTTTAGGGTGAGGGTGAGAGTTAGGCTTAGGGTTAATGTTAGGATTAGTGTGGGGGTGAGGGTGAGGGTGTGAGTTAGTGTGAGGTTTAGGGTTAGAGTTAGGTTTAGGGTTAGGGTGAAGGTTTGAGTGAGAGTGATGGTTAGGTTTAGTGTTAGTGTTAGGTTTAGGGTTAGGCTGAGGGTGAGGGTGAGTTTGAGGGTTAGGGTTAGGGTTGGGTTAAGGTTACGGTGAGGGCTATTTTGAGGGTGAGGATTAGGGTGAGGATGAGGGTGATGGTGAGGGTTTCGGCTAGGTAAGTGTTATGGTTAGGCTTAGGGTGAGGATTTGGTTGAGGGTGATGGTTAGGGTGAGGGTTAGGCTTAGGGTTAGGGTGAGGGTTAGGGTGAGGGATAGGGTTAGGGTGATATTAAGGAAGAGGGTGATGGTTACGGTGAGGGTGAGGGTTCGAGTGCGTGTTATGGTTACAGTTAGAATTAGGTTGAGAGCTAGGGTGAGGGTGCTGATTATGGTTAGGTTTAGGGATAGGGTGAGATTTAGGGTTAGGGTTAGGGTAAGGGTGAGGGTTAGGCTGAGGGGAATGGTTAGGGTGAGAGTGAGGGTTAGGTTTAGTCTGAGGGTTAGGGTTTGCCTAAGGGTTAGGGTTTGTGTGAGGTTAAGGGTTAGGGTCAGGGTCAGGGTGAGATTGAGGGTTAGGGTGTGGGTGAGAGGTAGAGTTATGGTGAGGGTTAGGGTGATTGTGAGGATTAGGGTGAGTGTGAGGATTAGGGTTAGGTTTAGTGTGAGGGTTATGTTTAGGCTGATGTTTAGCGTGAGGGTGAGGGTCAGGGTGAGAGTGAGTTTTCGGGTGTGGGTGAGGGTTAGGGTTAATGTGAGGGTTAGGTGATGGTGAGGGTTAGGGTGAGAGTGAGGGTTAGGGTTAGGTTTAGGGTGAGGGTTAGGTTTAGGGTGAGGGTTAGGGTGAGGGTTAGGGTTAGGGTGAGGGTTAGGTTTAGGTTTAAGTTTAGGGATAGGTTTAGGGTTAGGGTTAGGGTGAGGGTTAGGGTTAGGGTGATGGTTAGGTTTAGGGTTATGGTTAGGGTGAAGTTTAGTGTTAGGGTTAGTCTTAGGCTGTGTGTGAGGATGAGGGTGATGGTTAGGTTTAGGGTGAGCCTTAGGGTTAGGGTTAGAGACAGGGTTATGTTTAGGGTGATGTTTAGGGTGAGGGTGAGGGTCAGGGTGAGAGTGACGGTTAGGGTGTGGTTGAGGGTTAGGGTTAGGGTGAGGGTGGTTAGAAATAGGGAGAGGGTGAAGTTTAGGGTTAGGTTTAGAGTACGAGTTAGGGTGAGGATTAGAATGACGGTGAGGGTTAGGGTCAGGGTGAGGGTTAGGGTTAGGGTTAGGGTTAGGGTGAGGGCTAGGGTGAGGGTGAGGGTTAGGCTGAGGGTGAAGGTGCGGGTGAGGGTGAGGGTTAGGGTTAGCGTAACGTTTTAGATTAGGGTTAGTATGAGGATTAGGGTGACTTGAGGATTAGGGTGACGGTAAGTGTTAGGGTGAGGGTTAGCGCTAGGGTTAGGGTAAGGGTTCGGGTTCGGGTGAGGTTTAATGTGAGCGTGAGGGTGACCGTACGGGTTTGGGTTAGGTTAGGGTAAGGGTTAGGGTGAGGGTGATGGTGAGGTTGAGTGTTAGGATTAGGTTTAGGGTGAGGGTTAGGGTGAGGGTTAGGGTTATTGTTAAGGATAGGGTGAGGGTGAGGTTTAGGTTGAGTTTTAGGGTGAGGGTGAGGGTGAGGGCTAGGGTTAGGGTAAGAGTGAGGGTGAGGGTTAGGGTTAGAGTTAGGGTTAGGTTTAAGGTTAGGGTTAGGCTGAGGTTGAGAATGAGGGTGAGGGTGAGGGTTAGGCTTAGGATTAGTGTCAGGGTTAGGGTTAATGTGAGCGTTAGGGTGAGGGTGAGGATAAGATTTAGGTTGAGGGATAGGGTGATTGGGAGTTTTAGGTTTAGGGTTACGGTTAGGGTGAGGGGTAGGGTGAGGGTTAGGGTTAAGGTTAGGTTAGGGTTAGGGTGAGGGTTAGGGTGAAAGTAACAGTTAGGTTTAGGATTAGTGTTAGGTTTAGGGTTAGGCTTAGGGTGCGGCTGAGGGTGAGGTGTAGGGTTAGGGAAAGCAATAGGGTTAGGGTGAGGTTTCGGGTTAGGGTGATGTATAGGATTAGGGTTAGGGTTAGGGTGAAGTTTAGGGTTAGGGTGAGGGTTAGTTTTATGGTTAGGGTTAGGGTGAGTGTTATTTTTAGTGTTAGGTTTAGGCTGTGAATGAGGGTGAGGGTGAGGGTGAGAGTTAGGTTAGGGTGAGGCTCAGAGTTAGGGTTAGGGTTAGGGTTGTGTTTATGGTGATGTATAGCATGAGGGTGAGGGTCAGGGTGAGAGTGAGGGTTAGGGTTTGGGTTAGGGTGAGGGTTAGGGTGACGGTGAGGGTTAGGGTGAGTGTGAGGATTTGGGTTATGATTAGGATGAGGGTTAGGGTTAGTTTTAGGGTTAGAGTGAGGGTTAGGTTTATGGTTAGCATTAGGTTTAGTGTGAATGTTAGGGTTAGTGTTAGGGTTAGGTGTAGCGTAAGGGTTAGTGTGAGGGTATGGGTTAGGATGATAGGGTTAAGGTCAGTGTTAAATTGAGGTTGAGGGTGAGGGTTAGGGATGGGTGAGGGTTACATTTAGAGTGAAGATTTGGGTTGGATTTGGGTTAGAGTTAGGGTGAGGGTGAGGGTTAGGGTTAGGATTAGGATTAGGGTTAGGGGATAGACTGAGGTTGAAGGTGAGGGTGAGGGTAGCGGTTTTGGTTAGGGTGAAGGTTCGGGTTAGGGTTAGGGTGAGGGTAAGCGTGAGGGTTAGGGTTAGGGGTAGGATGAGGGTAGGTTGAGGGGTAGGGTTATGGTTAGGGTGTGGGTTAGGCTTACTATGAGGTTTAGGGTTTGGGTTAAGGTTAGGTTTAGGGAGAGGGTAAGGGTTATCATGAGGGTTAGGTTCAGGGTGAGGGTTAGGTTTATGGTTAGAGTGATGGTTACTCTGAGGTTTAAGATTAGTGTTAGGATCAGGGTTAGGGTGAGGATTAAGGTGATAGTAAGGGTTAGGGTGAGGGTTAGGGAAATGGAGGGTTAGGGTTAGGGTTAGGGTTAGGGTGAGGCGTAGGGTGAGGGTTAGGGTTACGGTTAGGTTTAGGATGAGGGTTAGGGTGAGAGTTAGGGTTAGGGTTAGGGTTAGGGTGAGGGTTAGTGTCGCAGTGAGGGATAGGTTTAGGGTGAGGGTTAGGGTTATGGTGAGGGATAGGATTAGGGTGAGTGTAAGGGTTAGGGTGAGAGTTAGGGTTAATGTTAGGGTTAGACTGAGTTTGAGTTTGAGGGTTAGGGTTGGGTGAGGTTTAGGGTTGGATTAGGGTTAGAGTTAGGGTGAGGGTGAGGGTGAGGGTTAGGATTAAGATTAGGGTTATGGTTAGGGTTAGACTGAGGGTGATGGGGAGGGTGAGGTTTAGGTTTATAGTTAGGTTTAGGTTTAGGGTGAGGGTGAGAGTGAGTTTTCGGTTAGGATTAGGGTTAGGGTTAAGCTTAGGCTCAGGTTGAGGCTGAGAGTAAGAGGGAGGGTTAGTGTTAGGGGTAGGGTTCGGGTTCGGGTTAGGGTGAGGGTGAGGTTTAGGGTTAAGGTGAGTTTTAGGCTTAGGGTGAGGGTTAGGGTTAGGTTTAGGGTTAGGGTGAGGGTGTGGGTGTGGGTGAGGGTGAGGTTTAGGGTGAGGGTTAGGTTTAGGGTTAGGGTGAAGGTGAGGTTTAGGTTTAGGATTAGGGTTAGGGTTAGGGTTAGGCTGAAGATGAGGTTGAGTTTGAGGTTTTCGGATTAGTGTGAAGGTTAGGGTGAGGGATAGGGTGAGGCAAAGGGGTAGGGTGAGGGTGAGGGTGCGGGTGAGTCTTTCAGATAGGTAAGGGTTTGTTTTAGGGTTAGGTTGAGGATTAGGGTGAGGGTGAGGGTTAAGGTAAGGGTTAGGGTTAGGGTGAGGGTTGGGGTTAGGGTTAGGGTGAGGGTTAGGGTTAGGTTTTGGTGATGTTTAGGATGAGGGTGAGTGTTAGGGTGAGGGTGATGGTTCGGGTGAGGGTTAGGGATAGGGTTAGAATTAGGATGAGGGCTAGGGTGAGGTTTACGGTTGGGGTTAGGGTTAAGGATAGGGTGAGAATTAGGGTTAGGGTGAGGGTTAGGGTGAGGGTTAGGATTAGGGTTAGGGTGAGTGTTACGTTAATCTGAGTGTTAGGCTTAGGGTAGGGTTAGGGTTAGGGTTAAGGTACTGGTTAGGGTGAAGGTTAGGGTGAGGATGAGGGTTAGTTTTAGCGTAAGGGTTAGGGTGAGGAATAAGGTTAGGGTTAGGGTTAGGGTTATGGTTAATGTGAGGGTGAGCGTTAGGGTTAGGGTGAGGTTGAGGGTAAGGGTGAGGGTTAGGATTAGGTTTAGCGGTAGGGTGAGGGTGAAGGTGAGGCAGAAGGTTAGGGTGAGGGTGAGGGTGAGGGTGAGGGTGAGGTTTAGGGTTTGGTTTAGGGTGAGGGTTAGGGTGAGGGTTAGGGTTAGGATTAGCATTAGGGTTAGGGTTAGGTTGAAGGTGAGCGTGAGGGGGAGGGGGAGGGTTAGTGTTAGATTTAGGGTGAAGTTTAGGGTCAGTGTGAGTCTTAGGGTGAGGTTGAGGATAAGGGTTAGGTTGAGGGCTAGGCTGAGGGTGAGGATTAGGGTTAGGGAAAGGATGAGGCTTAGGGTGAAGATTAGGGTTAATGCTAGGATTATGGTTATGGTAAGGGTTAGGGTTAGGATTAGGTTTAGGGTGAAGTTTAGGGTTAGGTTGAGGCTTAGGGTTTGGATTAGGTTAAGTTGAGGGCTACGGTGAGGGTGAGGGTTAGGGTTTGGCTTAGGATGAGGGTAAGGTTTAGGTTTAGGGTTAGGTTTATGGTTAGGGTGAGGGGTAGGTTTAGCTTTATTGTGAGGTTTAGGTTTAGTATGAGTGTTAGGTTTAGGGTTAGGGTTAGTGTTAGGATGAGAGTAAGGATTAGGGTGATGGTTAGGTTTAGGGTTAGGTTTAGGGTGAGTGTTAGGGTGAGTGTTAACTTTAGGGTTAGTGTTAGGTTTAGGGTTATGCCTAGGGTGAGGGTGAACGTGAGGGTGAGGGTTAGGTTGTGGGTGATGGTTAGGGTTAGGGTGAGAGTTAGGGTGAGGGTGAGGCTTAGGGTTAGGATTAGGGTTAGGCTGAGAGTTAGGGTTAGGGTTAGGCTTCGGTTGAGGGTTAGGGTGAGGTTTAGGGTTAGCGTTAAGCTTGGGATGAGTTTGAGGTTTAGAGTGAGGTTAAGGGTTAGGGTCCGTGTTAGGGTTCGGTTTAAGATTATGGTTAGGTTTAGGGTGCAGGTTAGAGTCAGGGTTAGGGTGAGGATTAGGCTGAGGGGTAGGGTAAGGGTTAGTGTGAGGGTTAGACTTTGTGTAAGGTTTAGGGTTAGGGTTAGCATTAGTGTTAGGGTGAAGGTTAGGGTTAGGTTAGGCTTAGGGTGAGGGTGAGGGTGAGAGTTAGGTTAGTGTGAGGGTTAGGGTTAGGGTTAGGGTTAGGGATAGGGTGAGGATTTGAGTGAGGGTGAGGGTTAAAGTTAGGGTTAGTTTTAGGGTGAGGGTGAGGGTTAGGGTTAGGATTAGGGTTAGGTTTAGGTTTAGGCTGAGGGTGAGGGTGAGGTTGAGGGTTAGGGTTAGTGTTTGGTTAAGGTTAGGGTGAAAGCTATTGTGAGAGTGAGGGTTAGGGTGAGGTTGAGGGTGAGTTTGAGGGTTTCGGTGAGGTAAGGCTTAGGCTTAGGGTTAGGGTGAGGATTAGGTTGAGGGTGAGGTTTAGGGTGAGAGTTAGGGTTACAGTGAGGGTTAGGGTTAGGGTTTGGGTGAGGGATAGGTTTATGGTGATGTTTAGCATGAGGGTGAGGGTTAGGGTGAGGGTTAGTTTTCTGGTGCGGCTTAGGTTTACGGTTAGATTTAGGGTGAGCGCTAGGGTGAGCGTGAGGGTTAGGTTTAGGTTTAGGGATAGGGTGAGAATTAGGGGTAGTTTTACGATTTGGGTGAGGGTTAGGCTGAGGGGAATGGTTAGGGTTAGCGTGAGGTTTAAGTTTAGTCTGAGGGTTAGGGTTAGGGTTAGGGTTAGTGTGAGCTTATGGGTTAGGTTGAGGGTTAGTGTGATGGTGAGGGTTAGGTATAGGGTTAGGGTTAGGGTGAGGGTGAGTGTTAGGGTTAGGTTTAGGGTGAGGGTTAGAGTTAGCGTGAGGGTTAGGGTGAGGGTTAGGTTTAGGGTTAAAGAGAGGGTGAGGCTGAAGTTGAGGCTGAGGTTTAGGGTGAGGGTGAGGGTGAGGGTTAGGGTTATGGTAAGAGTGAGGGTGATGTTTAGGGTTAGGATTAGGGTTAGGGTTAGGGTTCGCCTGAGGGTGATGATGAGGGTTAGGCTTAGGGTTAGGGTGAGGGTTAGGGTTAATATGAGGGTTAGGGTGCGGGTGAGAATAAGGGTTAGCTTGAGGGTTAGGGTGAGTGGGAAGTTCGGGTGAGGGTTAGGTTCAGAGTTAGAGTTAAGGTTAGGTTAGGGTTAGGGTGAGAATTAGGGTTAATGTTAGGCTTAGGCTTAGGGTAAGTGTTACGGTGAGGGTCAGCGTTAGGGTTAGAATGAGGTTTAGGGTTAGGGTAAGGTTTAGGGTTAGGATTATCTTTAGGATTAGGGCTAGGGTGAGGGTGAGGTTTAGGGTTAGGCTTAGGGTTAGGGTGAGGGTTATGGTTAGGTTTATGTTTAGAGTTAGCGTGAGGGGTAGTTTTAGGGTTAGGGTGAGGGTTAGGTTTAGTGTGATGGTAAGGGTTAGGGTGAGGGTAAGGGTTAGGCTGGGAGTGAGGATTAGGGTGAGAGTGAGGGTTAGGGTTATCGTGAGTGTTTGGGAGAGGGTGAGGGTGAGGGTAAGGTTTATGTTAGGGTTAGGTTTAGAGTGAGGGCGGGAGTGAGGGTTAGGGTTAGGATTAGGATTAGTGTTAGGGCTAAGCTGAGGGTGAGTTAGAAAGGGAGGGCGAGGGTTAGGTTTAGGGGTAAGTTTGGGGTTAGCGTTAAGGTGAGAGTTCGGGTTAATACGATTGTTAGGATTAGAGTGAGGGTTCAGGTGAGGGTTCGGGTGAGGGTTAGAGTTAGGGATAGGGTTATGGTGAGGGCTAGGGTGAGTGTGAGGGTTAGGGTTATGGTTAGGGATAGGGTGAGAATTAGGGTTAGGGTTAGGGTTAGGGTGAGGGTTAGGCTTAGAGGTAGGGTTAGGGTTTGGGTGAGGGTTAGGTTTAGGGTTAGGGTTAGGATTAGGGTTACGGTTAGAGTGGGGGTTAGGGTTAGTGTTAGGGTGACAATGAGTGTGAGGGTTAAGTTTAGGATTAGTGTTAGGGTTAGGGTTAGTGTTAGGGTGAGTGTTAGGTTGAGGGTGAGTCTTAAGTTTATGGTGAGGGGTAGGGTGTGGGTGAGGGTTAGGGTTAGGGTGAGGGTTAGGGTGAAGGTGATGGTTAGGGTTAGTGTTAGCGTGAGGTTTATGGTTAATGTGAGGGTAAATTTGAGGGTGAGGAAAAGGGTTAGGTTGAGTGTTAGGACGAGTGGGAGGTTTAGTTATAGGGTTAGTGTTAGGGTGAGGGTTAGGGTGAGGGTTAGGGTTAATATTAGGTTAAGGTTAGGGTGAGGGTTAGGGTTAATGTTAGGGTTAGGGTTAGGGTAACTGTTAGGGTGAGGGTTAGGTTTAGGGTGAGGGTTAGGGTTAGGGTGAGTGTTATTATTAGGGTTAGGGTAAGTGTTAGGGTGAAGATTAGGCTGAAGGGTAGGGTTAGGGTTAGGGTGAGGGTTAGGTTTCATGTGAGTTTTAGGGTTAGAGTTAGGGTTAGGGTTAGGGTGAGGGTGAGGGTTAGTGTTAGGGTTAGGATTAGGATTAGGGTTAGGGTGAGGGTGAGGGTGTGGGTGAGGTTTAGGGTTAGAGTTAGGTTTAGGGTGAGGGTGAGAGTGAGGTTTAGGGTTAGGATTAGGATTACAGTTAGGCTTAGGCTCAGGTTGAGTTTGTGAGTAAGAGGTAGGGTTAGGGTTAGGGTTCGGGTTAGGGTTAGGGTGAGTGTGAGGGTTAGGTTTAGGTTCAGGTTTAGGGTTAGGTTGAGGGTTAGGGTTAGGTTTAGGGTTAGGGTGAGGGTGTGGGTGAGGTTGAGGGTTAGGGTTAGGGTTAGAGTGAAGGTGAGGTTTAGGTTTAGGATTAGGTTTAGGATTAGGGTTAGGCTGAGGGTGATTGTGAGGTTGAGGGTTAGGGTAATTGTTAAGGTTAGCTTGAGGGCTAGGTTGAGGGTCAAGGTGATGGTGAGTGTGAGGGTTTCGCTTAGGTAAGGGTTAGTTTTAGGTTTAGGTTGAGGATTACGGTGAGGGTTAGGGATAGGGTGAGGTTTGGGGTTAGGGTTAGGGTGAGGGTTAGGGTTAGGTTTAGGGTGATGTTTAGGATGAGGGTGAGGGTTAGGGTGAGGGTGAGGATTCGGATGAGGGTTATGGATAGGGTTAGAATTAGATTGAGGGCTAGGGTGAGGGTGAGGGTTAAGGATACGGTGAGAATTAAAGTTAGGTTTAAGGTTAGTCGGAGGGTTAGGGTTAGGGTAGGGTTAGGGTTAGGGTTACGGTAAGGGTTAGGGTGAGGTTTAGGGTGAGGATGAGGATTAGATTTAGCATTAGGGTTAGGGTGAGGGATAAGTTGAGGGTTAGGGTTAGGGTTATGGTTAATGCGAGGGTGAGGGTTAGGGTTAGCGTGAGGTTTAGGGTTAGGGTGAGGGTTAGGATTATGATTAGGTTTAGGGTGAGGGTGAAGGTGAGGCTGAGGGTTAGGGTGAGAGTGAGGGTGTGGGTGAGGTTTAGGGAAAGATTTAGGATTAGTGTGAGGGTGAGGGTTAGGGTTAGGATTAGGGTTAGGGTTAGTGTTAGGCTGAGAGTGAGGTTGAGGGTGAGGGTGAGCGTTAGGGTTAGGGTTAGGGTGAGTGTTAGGGTCAGTGTGATTCTTAGGGTGAGGGTGAGGGTAAGGTTTACATTGAGAGTTAATGGAAGGGGGAGGGTTAGTGTTAGGTTTAGGATGAGGCTTAGAGTGAAGGTTATGGTTAATGATAGGGTTAGGGTTAGGGTAAGGGTTAGGGTGAGGATTAGCTTTATGGTGAAGTTTAGGGTTAGAGTGAGGGTTAGGGTTTGGATTAGGTTTAAGGTGAGGGCTAGGGTGAGGGTGAGGGTTAGGATTAAGCTTAGGGTGAGGGTAAGGTTTAGGTTTAGGATTAGGGTTAGGGTTAAGTGAGGGGTAGGTTTAGGGTTAGTGTGAGGTTTAGGTTTAGTGTGCCTGTTAGGTTTAGGGTTAGTGTTAGGATTAGTGTGTGGTGGAGGGTGAGGCTGAGGGTTAGGGTGAGGGAAAGGGTGAGGGTGAGGATTAGGGATAGGGTTAGGATGAGGGTGAGTCTGAGGTTTAGGGTTAGGATTACGGTTAGGGTTAGTGTTAGGCTGAGGGTGAGGTTGAGGGTGAGGGTTAGGGTTAGGGTTAGGGTGAGTGTTAGGGTCAGTGTGATTCTTAGGGTGAGGGTGAGGTAAGGGTTACGTTGAGAGTTAAGGGGATGGGGAGGTTTGGTGTTAGGTGTAGGATGAGGGTTAGGGTGAAGGTTAGGGTTCATGATAAGGTTAGGCTTATGGGAAGGTTTAGGCTAGCGGTTAGCGTTAGGGTGAAGTTTAGGGTGAGGGTGAGGGTTAGGGTTTGGATTAGGGTGAGGGTAAGGTTTAGGTTTAGGTTTAGGGTTAGAGTTTAGTGAGGCGTAGGTTTAGGGTTAGTGTGAGGTTTAGGTTTAGTGTGAGTGTTAGGTTTAGTGTTAGTGTTAGGATTAGTGTGTGGGTGAGGGTGAGGGTTAGGGTGAGGGTTAGGTTTACGGTGCGGGTTAGGGTTAGATTGAGGGTTAGGGTTAGGGTGAAGTTTAGGGTTAGGATTATGGTTAGGGTGTGGGCTGGGGTGAAGGAGAGGGTTAGGGTTAGGTTTAGGGTTAAGGTGAGGGTTAGGGTTAGGTTTAGGGTTAGGGTTAGTGTGAGTTGCAGTTTTAGAGTTATGGTTAGGGTTAGGTTTAGTGTGAGTGTTAGGGTTAGGGTTAGGTTTAGGGTGAGGGTAAGGTTTAGAGTGAGGGTGAGGTTTAGGGTGAGAGTGAGTGTTAGGGTTAGCGTGTGTGTTAGGGTGAGGGTTAGGGTGAGTATTCGGGTTAGGTTCAGGATTTTGGTTAGGTAAGGGTTAGGGTTAGGTTTAGGGTAAGGGTTAGGGTGAGGGTTAGTGTTAGGTTGAAGGTTAAAACTAGGCTGAGGTTGATGGTGAGGGTGAGGGGGAAGGTTAGTGTTAGGGTTAGGGTTAGCTTTATGGTGAGGGTGAGGGTTATGTCAGTGTGAGGATTAGGGTTAGGGTTAGATTTAGGGTGGATGTAAGGGATAGGGTGAGCTTGAGGGGGAGGGTTAGGCTTAGGGTTAGTGTTAGTATAAGTTTGTGGGTGAGGGTGAGGGTGAGGGTTAGGGTGAGGTTTATGTTTAGGGTAAGGGTTAGGGTTAGGTTGAGGGTTTGAGTGAGGCTGAGGGTTAGGGTTAGGGTTAGGGTTAGAGTGATGGTGATGATTAGGGTTAGGTTTAGGGTTAAGGTTAGGGTTGTTAGGCTGAGGGTTGGGGTGAGGTTGAGGGTTAGGGTTGGGTTAAGGTTAGGGTGAGGGCTATTGCAAGGGTGAGTGTTAGGGTGAGGGTGAGGGTGAGGGTTTCTCTTAGTTAACGGTTAGCTTGAGGGTTAGGGTGAGGATTAGGTTGAGTGTGATGGTTAGGGTGTGGATTAGGGTTAGGGTGAGGGTAAGGGTTAGGGTTAGGGTGAGCGATAGGGTTATGGTAATGTTTAGGATGAGGGTGAGTTTTAGGGTGAGGGTGAGGTTTCGAGGTCAGGTTAGGGTTTGTGTTAGTATTAGGGTTAGGGTTAGGGTTAGGCTGAGGGTGAGAATGAGTGTGTGGGTGAGGGTTAGGCTTAGGGTTAGGGTGAGGGTTGTTGTTAATGTGAGGGTTAGGCTGAGGGTGAGGATAAGGGTTAGTTTGAGGGTTAAGGTGAGTGGGATGTTTAGGGTGAGAGTTAGGGTGAGGGTTAGGGTTAAGGTTAGTTTAGGGTAAGGGGTAGGGTTAGGTTTAGGGTGCGGGTTAGGGTTAGATTGACTGTCAGGGTTAGGGTGAGGTTTAGGGTTAGGATTATGGTTAGGGTGCGGGTTAGGGTTAGGCTTAGGGTGAAGCTGAGGGTTAGGGTTAGGTTTAGGGTTAGGGTTAATGTGAGTTGTAGTTTTAGGGTTATGGTTAGGGTTAGGTTTAGTGTGAGTGTTAGGGTTAGAGTTAGGTTTAGGTGAGGGTAAGGGTTAGGGTGAGGGTGAGGTTTAGGGTGAGAGTGAGTGTTAGGGTTAGCGTGAGTGTTAGGGAGAGGGTTAGGGTGAGGGATAGTGTTAGGGTGAGGGTTAAGGTTACGGTAAGGTTTAGAATTGGGGTTATAGTTAGGTTTAGGGTGAGGGTGAGGGTGATGGTGAGGGTGAGGACTAGGGATAGGGTTAGGATTAGATTGAGGGTGGGAGAAAGGGTTAGGGTTAGGATTAGGATTAGGGTTAGGGTTACACTAAGTGTGAGTGGGAAGTGGAGGATAAGTTTAGGCTTAGGGGAAGGTTTAGAGTTAGGGTTATGGTGAGAGTTAGGGTTAAACTTCTTGTTAGGATTAGGGTGAAGGTGAGGGTGAGGTTTCAGGTGAGGGTTAGGTTTAGGGTTAGTGTTATTGTGATTGCTAGTGTGAGTGTGAGGGTTAGGGTTATGGTTAGGGATAGGGTGAGAATTAGGATTAGGGTTAGTTTTCGGGTGAGGGTTAGGTTTAGTCTGAGGGTTACGGATAGGTTTAGGGTTAGGTTTAGGCATAGGGTGAGGGTAAGGGTTAGGGTGAGGGTAAGGAATAGGGTTAGGTTTAGGGTGAGGGTTGGTTGAGGGTTAATTATTTTGTTAGGGTTACTGTGAGGGTGAGGGTTAGGGTTAGGGTTAGGGTGAGGGTGAGGGTGAGAGTGAAGCTGAGGGTTAATGTGAGGGTGAGGTTGAGGATGCGTTTGAAGGTTAGGGTTAAGGTGAGGGTAAGGGTAAATATTAGGGTAAGGATTAGTGTTACTATTAGGGTTAGGCTGAGGATGAGCTTGAGGGTTAGGGTGAGGGTTAATGTGAGGGTTAGGGTGAGTGTAAGGGTAAGGTTTAGATTGAAGTTAGAGTGAGGGGGAGCGTTAGGCTTAGGGTTAGGTTGAGGGTGAGGGTTAGAATGAGGGTTAAGTTTAAGGTTAGCGTTAGGGTTAGGGTGAGGGTTAGGGTTAATGTTAGATTTAGGCTTGTGGTAAGGGTTAGGGTGAGGGTTAGTGTTAGGGTGAGGGGTGGGTTTAGGGTTAGGGTGAGGGGTAGGGTTAGGGTTAGGTTTAGGGTTAGTCTTAGGGTTGGGGTGATGGTTAGGCTTAGGTTGAGGGTTAGGGTTAGGGTGAGGGGTAGGTTTAGGGTTAGGTTTAGTGTGAGGTTTAGGGTGAGGGTAAGGTTTAGGGTTAGGGTTAGCTTGAGAATGAGAGTTAGGGATACCGTAAGTGTTAGTGTGAGGGTTAGGTTGAGGGTTAGGGTTAGGGTTAGGGTGATGGTGAGGGTTAGGGTTAGGTTTAGGGTGAAGTTAAGGGTTAGGGTTAGGTTTAGGGTGAAGGTTAGAGTTAGGGTTAGGGTTAGGTTTATTGTTCGGGTTAGGTTAAGGCTGAGGGTGAGGGTGATGGTGACCCTGATATTGAGGTTGAGGGTTAGGTTTAGGGTTAGGGTGAGGGTGAGAGTGAGTGATAGGTTTAGGATTAGAATTGGGCTTAGTGTTAGGCTGAGGGTGATGGTGTAGGTGAGGGTTAGGATTAGGGTGAGTGTTAGTTTTAGGGTTAGTGTGAAGTTTAGGGTTAGTGTGGGAGTGAGGGTTAGGGTTAGGGTGAGGGTTAGGGTTAGGGTGAGGTTTAGGGTTAGGGTTAGGATGAGGGTTAGGGTTTGTTTGAGGGTGAGGGTTAGGGTTAGAATGAGGATAAGGGTTTGGGAGAGGGTTAGGGAGAGGGTGAGTTTAATGGTTAGGGTGAGAGTAAGGGTAAGGGTGAGGGTTAGGTTGTGGGTTAGGGTTAGGCTTAGTGTTAGGGAGAGTGCTAGGGTGAGGGTGAGAGTTAGGGTTAGGGTTAGCCTTAGGGTGAGGGTGGGGGTGAGAGTTCGGTTTAGGATTAGTGTTAGGTTTAGGGTTAGACTTAGGGTGATGGTGAGGGTGAGGGTACGGTTTAGAATGAGGATTAGGGTTAGGATTAGGGTGAGGGTTAGGTAAAGGTTGATGTTTAGGGTGAGGGTGAGGGTTAGGGTTAGGGTTAGGATTAGGGTGAGTGTTCGGGTTAGAGTTAGGGTTAGGGTGAGGGTTAGGTTTAGGGTGAGGGTTAGGGTTAGGGTTAGGTTTAGGATGAGGGTTAAGGTTAGGGGGAGGATTAGTGATAGTGTTAAGGTGAGGGTGAGTGTGAGGGTTAAGTTTAGGATTAGTGTTAGGGTTAGGGTTAGTCTTATGTTGAGGGTTAGGGTGAAGGTGAGGGTTAAGTTTAGGGTGAGGGTTAGTGTGTGGGTGAGGTTTAGGGTTAGGTTGAGGATTAGGTTGACAGCGGCTTAGAGTGAGGGTGACAGTTAGGCTTAGAGTTAGGGTGAGGGATAGGGTTAATGTGAGGGTTAGGGTGAGGGTGATGATAAGGGTTAGGTGGAGGGTTAGGATGAGTGGGAGGTTTAGGGTTATGGTTATGGTTAGGGTGAGCGTTAGGGTGAGGGTTAGACTTAAGGTTAGGTTAGGGTTAGGGTGAGAGTTACGGTTATTGTTAGGGTTACGGTTAGGGAAAGTGTTAGGGTGAGTGTTAGGGTTAGGGTGAGTGTTAGGTATATGGTGTGGGTTAGGGTTAGAATGAGGGTTAGGGTTAGGTTGAGGTTTAGGGTTAGGATTATTATTATGATGAGGACTAGGGTGAGGGGGAGTGTTAGTGTTAGGCTTAGGGTTAGGGTGAGGGTTAGGGTTAGGGTTAGCATGAGGGGTAGTTTTAGGGTTAGGGTGAGGAATAAGTTTAGTGTGAGTTTTAGAGTTAGTGTTAGGGTTAGTGTGAGTGTTAGGCTGGGGGTAGGGTGAGGGTTATTGTTAGGATTAGTGTTAGGGTTAGGTTTAGGTTGAGGTTTAGGTTTAGGCTTAGGTTTACGATGAGGTTGAGTGTGAGGGATATTGTTAGAATTAAGATTTAGTTTAGGTTTAGGATTAGGGTGAGGATTAGCGTTAGAGTTAGGTTTAATGTGAGGGTTAGACTAAGGATTAGGGTTACGTTTTGGGTGAGGGTAAGGTTTAATGTGAGGGTTAGGGTTAGGATTAGTGTTAGGGTGAGGTTTAGGGTTAGGGTTAGGGTTAGAGTCGGGGTTATTGTTAGGGTTAGGGTGAGGGTGAGGGTGAGGTTTAGGTTTAGAGTGATAGTGGGAGTGAGTGTTAGAGTTAGGATTAGGATTAGTGTTAGGGGTAGGCTGAGGATGAGTGGGAAGGGGAGGGGGAGGGTTAGGGTTAGGGGTAGGTTTAGGGTTAGGGTTACAGTGAGAGTTAGATTAAAATTATTGTTAGGATTAGGGTGAGGTGATGGTGAGTGTGAGGGTTCGGGTGAAGGTTAGGGTTAGGGATATAGTTAGGGTGATGGCTATGGTTTATGTGAGGGTTATGGTTATGGTGAGGGATAGGGTGAGAATTAGGGTTAGGTTTAGGGTTAGGGTGAGGGTTAGGGTTAGTCTGAGGGTTACGGTTAGGTTTTGGTTTAGGTTAGGCTTAGGGTGAGGGTAAGGGTTGGGCTGAGGTTTAGGGTGAGGGTGAGGTTTAGGGTTAGGTTTAGGGTAAGGGTTGGGTGAGGGATAGGGTTAGGGTTAGGGTTAGGGTGAGGGTGAGGGTTAGGGTTAGGGTTAAGGTGAGTGTGAGAGTGAGGCTGAGGTTTAGGGTGAGGGTGAGGGTGAGGGTGAGTTTGAGGGTTAGGGTTAAGGTGAGTGTAAGGATGAGAATTATGGTAAGGATTTGGTTAAAGATTAGGGTTAGGCTTAGGCTGAGCTTGAGGCTGAGGGTTAGGTTTAAGATTAGGTTTAGTGTGAGGGTTAGGGTTAGGGTTAGGGTTAGGGTGAGGGTAAGTGTTAGGGTGAGGGTTAGGTTTAGGGTGAGAGTTAGGGTTAAGGTTAGGGTTACATTGAGGTTGAGGGTGAGGGTTAGGGTTGGGTGAGGGTTAGTGTTAGATTGAGGGTTATGGTTGGATTAGGTTTAAAGTTAGGGTGATGGTGAGGGTGAGGGTTAGGGTTAGGATTAGGGTTAGGGTTAGGGTTAGAGTGAGGGTGAGGGTGATGGTGAGGGTGATTGGTTTTTTTTAGGTGAGGGTTAGGGTTAGGGTGAGGGTGAGGGTAAGCGAAAGTGTTAGGGTTAGGGGAATGATGAGTGTTAGATTGAGGGGTAGGGTTATGGTTAGGGTGATGGTTAGGGTTACTGTGAGGGTTCGGATTAGCGTTAAGGTTAGGGTTAGGGAGAGATTATGGCTTAGGTTAGTGTGAGGTTTAGGGTTAGGGTTAGGTTTAGAGTGAGGGTAAGGGTTAGGGTGAGGTTTAGGGTGAGGGTGTGAGTTAGGCTTAGAGTTAGGGTTAGGATTAGTGTTTGGGTGAGGGTGAGGGTGAGAGTCAGTGTGAGGTTTAGGATTAGGGTTAGGGTCAGGTTAGGGTGAGGGTTTGAGTGAGGGTGAGGGTTAGGGTTAGGGTTAGGGTTAGGGTGAGGGTGAGGGTTAGGGTTGGGATTAGGGTTAGGGGTAGGGTTAGACTGAGGGTGAGGGTGAGTTTGAAGGTTAGGGTTAGGGTTGGGTAAGGTTAGGGTGAGGGGTATTGGGAGTGTGAGGTTTAGGGTGAGGGTGAGGGTGAGAGCTAGGTTTAGGGTGAGGGTTATCTTTAGGATGAGGGTTAGGGTGAGGGTTAGGGTTAGGGTTAGTTTTAGGTTTAGGGTTAGTGTTAGGGTGAATTTTAGGTTTGGGGTTAGGCTTAGGTTGAGTGAGGGTGAGGGTGAGGCTCTGGGTTAGGTTTAGGGTTTGGCTTAGTGTTAGGTTTAGGTTGAGGGTTATGTTTAGGATGATGTTTACGATGAGGGTGAGGGTCAGTGTGAGAGTGAGGGTTAGGGTGTGGGTGAGGGTTAGGGTTATGGTGAGGGTTAAAGTGTCGGTGACTTTTAGGATGACGGTGAGGATTATGTTTAGGGTTAGGGTGAGGGTTATCGTTAGTTTTAGGGTTAGGGTGAGGGTCAGTTTGAGGGTTAGGGTTAGGGTTACAATTAAGATTATTGTGAGGGTTAGGGTTAGGCTTAAGGTGAGGGTAAGGGTTAGGGTGAGGATTAGGGTTAGGGTGAGTGTTACGGTTAATGTTAGGGTTAGATTGAGGTTGAGCGTGAGGGTTAGGGTTGGGTGAGGGTTAGAGTTAGAGTGAGGGTTATGGTTGGATTAGTGTTCGAGTTAGGGTAAGGGTGAGGGTGATTGTTAGGGTTAGGATTAGGGTTAGCGTTAGGGTTAGACTGAGGTTGGGAGTGAGGGTTAGGGTTAGGATTAGGATTAGGGTAAGGGTTAGGCTGAGGATGAGTGGGAAGGGGAGGGGGAGGGTTAGGGGTAGGGGTAGGTTTAGGGTTAGGGTTACAGTGAGAGTTAGGTTAAAATTATTGTTAGGATTAGAGTGAGGGTGATGGTGAGTGTGAGGGTTTGGGTGAAGGTTAGGATTAGTGATAGAGTTAGGGTGATGGCTAGGGTGAGTGTGAGGGTTAGGGTTATGGTGAGGGATAGGGTGAGAATTAGGGTTAGGGTTAGGGTTGGGGTGAGGGTTAATCTCAGGTGTATGGTTAGGGTTAGGATGAGGGTTAGGTTTAGTCTGAGGGTTACGGTTAGGTTTTGGGTTAGGTTAGGCTTAGGGTGAGTGTAAGGGTTAGGGTGAGGGTGAGGTTTAGGGTTAGGTTTAGGGTGAGGGTTGGGTGAGGGATAGGGTTAGGGTTAGGGTGAGGGTGAGGGTGAGGGTTAGGGTTAGGGTTAGGGCTAGGGTTAGGGTGAGGGTGAGAGTGAGGCTGAGGGTTAGGGTGAGGGTGAGGGTGAGGGTGAGGATTATGGTAAGGATTTGGTTTAAGATTAGGGTTAGGCTGAGGCTGAGCTTGAGGTTGAGGGTTAGGTTTAGGGTGAGGGTAAGGGTGAGGTTTAGGGTTAGGGATAGGGTTAGGGAAAGGGTGAAGTTTAGGGTTAGGGTGATGTTTAGTGTTAGTGTAAGGGTTAGGGTGAGTTTTAGGGTTAGGGTGAGGGTGAGGTTTAGGGTTAGGTTTAGGGTGAGGGTTAGGGTTAGGGTTAGGCTTAGGCTGTAAATGAGGGTGAGGGTGAGGGTTAGGTTTAGGGTGAGGCTTAGGGTTAGGGTTAGGGTTACGGTTAAGTTTAGGGTGATGTTTAGGGTGAGAGTGAGGGTCATGGTGAGAGTGAGGGTTAGGTTGTGGGTGAGGGTTAGGGCTAGGGAGAGGGTTAGGTTAAGGGTTAGTATTAGGATTAGTGAGAGGGTTAGTTTTAGGGTTACGGTTAGGGTGTGGGTAAGTGTTAGGGTTAGGTTTAGGTTTAGGGTGAGAGTTACGGTGGGGGTTAGGGTTAGATTGAGGTTGAGGGTGAGGGTGAGTTTTGGGTGAGGGTTAGAGTTAGAGTGAGGGTTATGGTTGGTTTAAGTTAGAGTTAGGGTGATGTTGAGGGTGAGGGTTAGAGTTAGGATTAGGGTTAGGGTTAGGGTTAGACTGAGGGTAAGGGTGAGGGTGAGGGTGATGGTTTTTTTTAAGGTGAGGGTTAGGGTTAGGGTGAGAGTGAGTGTAAAGAAAGGGTTACGGTTAGGGGTAGGATGAGGGTTAGATTGAGGGGTAGGGTTATGGTGCTGGTGAAGGTTAGGGTTACTGTGAGGATTAGGTTTAGGGTTAAGGTTAGGGTTAGGGAGAGGGTAAGGCTTAGGTTAGTGTGAGGGTTATGGTTAGGGTTAGGTTTAGGGTGAGGGTAAGGGTTAGGGTGACGTTTAGGGTGAGGGTGAGAGTTAGGTTTAGGGTTAGTGTTAGGATTAGTGTGTGGGTGAGGGTGACGGTGAGAGTTAGTGTGAGGTTTAGGGTTAGGGTTAGGGTCAGGGTTCGGGTGAGTATTTGAGTGAGGGTGAGGGTTAGCGTTAGGGTTAGGGTTAGAATGAAGGTTAGGGTTAGGTTTGGGTTTAGGGTTAGGGGTAGGTTTAGGCTGAGGCTGAGGGTGAGTTTGAGGGTTAGGGTTAGGGTTGGGTTAA
The DNA here is from genome assembly GCF_024711535.1 of Dipodomys merriami. Taxonomy (NCBI): domain Eukaryota; kingdom Metazoa; phylum Chordata; class Mammalia; order Rodentia; family Heteromyidae; genus Dipodomys; species Dipodomys merriami. Next base: position 90,380 of record NW_027206322.1, on the reverse strand, counting down.
TGTTAGGGTGAGGGCTATTGTGAGGGTGAGGTTTAGGGTGAGGGTGAGGGTTTCCATCAGGTAAGTGTTTGGGTTATGCTTAGGGTTAGGATTTGGTTGAGGGAGCAGGTTAGGGTGAAGGTTAGGGTTATGGTGAGGGTTAGTGTTATGGTGAGGGTGCGGGATAGGGTTAGGGTGATGTTAAGGATGAGGGTGAGATTTTGGTTGCGGGTGAGGGTTCGGGTGAGGGTTAGGGCTACGGTTAGATTTAGGTTGAGGGATAGGTTGACTGTGAGAGTTAGGGTTAGGTTAGGGATAGGGTGAGAATTAGGGTTAGGGTCAGGGTTAGGATGAGGGGAATGTTTACAGTTAGGTTGAGGGTTAGGTTAAGTCTGAGGGTGAGGGTTAGTGTTAAGGTTAGGGTTATTGTGAGGTTAAGCGTTAGGGTGAGGGTTAGGGTGAGGGTAAGGGCTAGGTTTAGGTTGAGGGTTAGTTTTAGGGTGAGGGTTATGGTGAGGCTTAGGTTTAGGGTGAGGTTTAGGTTTAGGGTTAGTGTTAGGGTGAGGTTTAGGGTTAGGGTTAGGCTTAGGCTGTGAGTGAGGGTGAGGGTGAGGGTTAGGTTTAGGGTGAAGCTTAGGTTTAGGCTTAGGGTGAGGGTTATTTTTAGGATGATGTTTAGAGTGAGTGTGAGGGTTAGGGTGAAAATGAGGGTTAGGGTGTCGGTGAGGGTTAGGTTAGGGTAAGGGTTATGGTGATGGTGACGTTTAGGGTGAGGGTGAGGATTAGAGTTAGGTTTAGGGTGAGGGTTAGCGTTAGTTTTAGGGTTAGGGTGAGGGTCAGTTTGAGGGTTAGGGTAAGGGTTAGCATTAAGTTTATGGTGAGGGTTAGGGTTAGGGTTAGGGTTAGGGTGAGGGTAAGCGTTAGGGTGAGGGTTAGGGTTAGGTTGAGAGTTACAGTTAAGGTTAGGGTTAGATTGAGGTTGAGGGTGAGGGTTAGGGTTGTGTGAGGGTTAGAGTTAGAGTGAGGGTTAATGTTGGATTAGTGTTCGAGTTAGGGTAAGGGTTAAGGTGAGGGTTAGATTTAGGTTTAGGGTGAGGTTTACGGTTAGAGTTAGGGTTAGGGTGAATATGAGGGTGAGGGATAGGTTTGGTGAGGGTTAGAGTGAGGTTGAGGGTTAGCATTGGGTAAGGGTTAGAGTTATGGTGAGGGTGAGGGTGAGGGTTAGGGTTAGGATTAGGGTTAGTGTTAGGGTTAGACTGAGTGTGAGGTTGAGGGTGAGGGTGAGCATATGGGTTAGGGTTAGGAATACCGTTGGGGTGAGGGTTAGGGTTAGGGTTAGGATTAGAATTAGGGTGAGGGTGAGGGTCATGGTTAGGGTTAGGATTAGTGTTAGGGTTAGGGTTAGGCTGAGGTTGAGGTTGAGGGTGAGGTTTAGGTTTAGGGTTCGGGTTCGGGTTAGATTTAGGGTTAGGGTGAGGGTTGGGGTGAGGATTATGGTTATGGTTAGGGTTAGGGTGAGTGTCAGAGTGAGGGTTAGGGTTAAGGTGAGGTTTAGGGTGAAGTTGAGCGTTATGATTAGGTTTAGGGTGAGGAGTTTGGTGAGGGTTAGGGTTAAGGTGAGGGTGAGCTTTAAGTTGAGGTTGAGGGTTAGGGTTAGGGTTAGGGTGAGGATTAGCATCAGGGTGAGGGTTAGGGTTAGGGTGAGAGTTAGGTTTAGGGGAGGGTTACATTTAGGGTTAGGGTTAGGGTGTGTGCTAGGGTGAAGATGAGGTTTAGGGTTAGGGTTACGGTTAGGGATAGGGTGAGGATTAGGGTTACGGTTAGGGTTAGGTTTAGGCTGAGGGGTTGGCTTAGGGTTAGGGTGAGGGTTAGGTTTAGTGTGAGAGTTAGGATTAGGGTTAGGGTTAGTTTAAAGGTGAGGGTTACGTTTAGGATTAGGGTTATTTTTAGGGTTAGTTTAACGGTTAGGGTTAGGGTTAGAATTAGGGTTAGGTTGAGGTTTAGTGTTAGGGTTAGGGTTAGGGTTAGGATTAGTGTGAAGGATAGTGTTAGGGTTAGGGTTAGGCTTGGGGTGATGGTAAGGGTTAGGGTGAGGTTTATGGTGAGGTGAGGTTTAGGGCTAACATTAGGGTTACGGTGAGTGTTAGGGTGAGGGTTAGGTTTAGGGTTAGGGTTAGGGTGAGGGTGACGCTTAGGGTTAGTTTTAGGGTGAGGGTGACGTTTAGGGTGAGCGTTAGCCTTAGGGTTAGGGTTAGGGTTAGGGTGATGGTGAGGGTGAGGGTTATGTTTGGTTGAGGGTTAGAGTGAGGGTGATGATTAATGTTGGGTTATGGTTAGAGTTAGGGTGAAGTGAGGGTGTGGGTTAGGGTAAGGATTAGTGTTAGGTTTAGGGTTAGGCTGAGGTTCAGGGTGAAGGTGAGGTTTGGGGTTACGGTTTGGGTGAGGGTTCGTGTGAGGATAAGATTTAGGGTTAGGGTGAGGGTTATGGTTATGGTTAGGGTTAGGCTGAGTGTCAGGGTGAGGGTAAGTGTTAACGTGAGGTTTAAGTTGAAGTTTTGGGTTAGGGTTAGGGTTAGGGTGAGGAGTACGGTGAGGGTTAGGTTTAAGGTGATGGTGAGCGTTAAGTAGAGGTTGAGGTTTAGGGTTAGGGTTCGGTTGTGGGCTAGGGTCAGGGTGAGGTTTAGGGTTAGGGTGAGGGTTAGGGTTAGGGGAGGGTTAGGTTTAGGCTTACGTTTAGGGTGAGGGCTAGGGTGAGGGTGAGGTTTAAGGTTAGGGTTACGGTTATGGATCGGGTGAGGATTAGGTTTAGGGTTAGGGTTAGGATTAGGGTTAGGCTGAGGGATTGGCTTAGGGTTAGGGTGAGAGTTAGGTTTAGTGTGAGAGTTAGGGTTAGGGTTAGGGTTAGTGTTAGGTTGAGGGTTAGTTTAGGGTTAGGGTTATTGTTAGGGTTAGTGTAAGGGTTAGGGTTAGGGTTAAAGTTAGGTTTAGGGTGAGGGTTAGGGTGACAGTGAGGGTTAGGGTGAGGGTGAGGATTAGGGTTAAGTTTAGGGTGTGGTTTAGCATTAGTTTTAGGGTTAGGGTGAGGGTTAGGTTGAGGGTTAGGGTTAGGGTTAGCTTTAGGATTAGTGTGAGGATTAGGGTTATGGTTAGGGTTAGGGTTAGGGTGAGGATAAGGGTTAGGGTGACGGTTAGTTTTAGGGGGAGAGTTAGGGTTAAGTTTAGGGTTAGATTGAGGTTGAGGGTGAGGGTTAGGGTTGGGTGAGGTTTAGAGTTAGAGTGAGGGTTATGGTTGGATTAGGGTTAGAGTTAGGTTGAGGGTGAGGGTGAGGGTTAGGGTGAAGGTAAGGGTAAGGGTGAGGGTCAGGGTGAGCGTGAGTGTTAGGTTTAGGGTTAGGCTTAGGTTTAGGGTATGGGTGAGGGTTAGGGTTAGGTTTAGGGTGAGGGTTAGGTTTAGGGTGAGGGTTAGTGTTATTTTTAAGGATAGGGTGAGGGTGAGGTTGAAGCTGAGATTTAGCGTGAGGGTGAGGGTGAGGGTTAGGGTTAGAGTTAGGGTTAGGGATAGGGTTAAGGTTAGGATGAGGGTGACAATGAGGATGAGGGTGAGGGTTAGGTTTAGGGTTAGGGTGAGGGTTAGGGTTAATATGAGGGTTACGGTGAGGGTGAGGATAAGGGTTAGGTTGAGTGTTAGGGTGAGTGGTAGCTTTAGGTTTAAGGTTGGATTTAGGGGTAGGATTAAGATTAGGTTAGGGTTAGGGTGAGGGTTAAGGGGAGAGTGACAGTTACGTTTAGGATTAGTGTTAGGTTTAGGCTTAGGCTTAGTGTGAGGGTGAGGGTGAGCTTTAGGGTTAGGTATAGCGTTAGGGTTAGAGAGAGGGTTAGGGTTAGGGTGATGTATAGGGTTAGGTTTAGGGTGAAGGTGAGGATTAGGGTTAGGGTCAGGGTTAGGTTTAGGGTTAGGGTTAGGTTGAGGGTTAGGGTTAGGGTGAGGTTTAGGCTGTGAGTGAGGGTGAGGGTGAGGGTGAAGGTGAGGGTTAGGTTTAGGGTGAGTCTTAGGGTTAGGGTTAGGTGAGGGTTATGTTTTTGGTGATGTTTAGGGTGAGGTTGAGGGTGAGGGTGAGAGTGAGGGTTAGGATATGGGTTAGGGTTAGGATTAGGGTTAGGGTTAGGGTTAGGGTGAGGTTTAGGCTGTGAGTGAGGGTGAGGATTAGGGTTAAGGTTAGGGTGAGGGTTAGGGTTAGTTTTAGGGTTAAGGTGAGAGTTAGGGTTAGGGTTAGTTTTAGGGTTAGTGTGAGGGTTAGGGTTAGGGTTAGGTTTAGGGTAAGGTTTAGGGTGAGGTTATGGGTTACGGTGAGATTTAGGGTTAAGTTTAGGGTTAGATTGAGGTTGAGGGTGAGGGGTAGGTTTGGGTCAGGGTTAGAGTTAGAGTGAGAGTTAGGGTTGGATTAGGGTAAGAGTTAGGGTGAGGGTGAGGTTTAGGGTTAGGATTAGGGTTAGTGTTAGGGTTAGACTGAGGGTAAGTGTGAAGGTGAGGGTGGCGGTTTGGGTTAGGGTGAGGGTTAGGTTTAGGGTTAGGGTTAGGGTGAGAGTTAGGGTTAGGTTTAGGGGTAGGATGACTGTAGGTTGAGGGGTAGGGTTATGATTAGGGTGAGGGTTAGGTTTACTATGAGGTTTAGGTTTAGGGTTAAGGTTAGGGGTAGGGAGAGGGTAAGGGTTAGCATGAGGGTTAGGTTGACGGTGAGGGTGAGGGTTTGGGTTAGAGTAAGGGTTACTGTGAAGTTTAAGGTTAGTGTTAGGGTTAGGGTGAGGATTAGGGTGTTGTTAAGGGTTAGGGTGAGGGTTAAGGAGAGTGAGGGTTAGGGTTAGGGTTAGGGTTAGAGTGAGGCCTAGGGTGAGGTTTAGGGTTACGGTTAGTGTTAGGAAGAGGGTTAGGGTGAGGGTTAGGGTGAGGGTTAGGGTAAGGGTGAGGGTTAGGGTCAAGGTGAAGGTTAGGTTTAGTGTGAGGGTTTTGGTTAGGGTGAAAGTTAGAATTAGGTTGAGGGTAAGGGTTAGGGTGAGAGTTAAGGTTAAGGTTAGGGTTACATTGAGGTTGAGAGTTAGGGTTAGGTTTGGGTGAGGGTTAGAGTGAGAGTGAGGTTTAGGGTTGGATTAGGGTTAGAGTTAGGGTGAAGGTGAGGGTGAGGGTTAGGGTTAGAGTTCGGTTTAGGGTGAAAGTCAGAGTGTGGTTTAGGGTTAGGATTAGGATTAGGGTTAGGCTTAGGCTGAGGTTGAGGGTGAGATTAAGAGGGAGGGTTAGGTTTAGGGTTACGTTTTGGGTTAGGGTTGGGGTAAGGGTGATTGTTAGGGTTAGGGTAAGGTTTAGGTTGAGGGTGAGGGTTAGGGTGAGGGTTTGGGTTAGGGTGATGTTAGGTTTAGGGTTATGGTGAGGGATAGGGCCATGGTGATGTTTAGGATGAGGGTGAGGTTTAGGGAGATGTTGAGGGTTCGGGTGCGGTTTAGGTTTATGGTTAGAGATAGGGTGAGCGCTAGGGTGAGCGTGAGGGTTAGGGTTAGGGTTAGGGATTGTGTGAGAATTAGGGTTAAGGTTAGGGTTTGGGTGAGTGTTAGGCTGAGAGGAATGATTAGGGTTAGGTTGAGGGTTAAGTTTAGTCTAAGGGTTAGGGTTAGGGTTAGGGTTAGTGTGAGCTTATGGGTTAGGGTGAGGGTTAGGGTGAGGGTGAGCATGAGGGTTAGGTTTAGGGTTAGGGAGAGGGTGAGGGTTAGGCTTAGGGTTAAGGGAAGTGTTAGGGTGAGGGTTAGGGTTATGGTGAGGGTTAGGTTTAGGGTGAGGGTTAGGGTTAGAATGAGGTTTAGGGTTAGGGTTAGGTTTAGGGTTAGGATTATCTTTAGGATTAGGGCTAAGGTGAGGGTGAGAGTTAGGTTTAGGCTTAGGGTTAGGGTGAGGGTTAGGTTTAGTGTGAGGGTTAGGGTGACAGGATTAGGGTGTGGATAAGGGTTAGGGTGAGGGTGAAGGTTAGGGTGAGAGTGAAGGTTACGGTTAGCGTGAGTGTTAGGGTGAGGGTTAGGGTGAGGATTGGTGTTAGGGATAGGGTTATGTTTAGGGTGAGGGTGAGGGATAGTGTTAGAATTAGGATTAGGGTTAGGGTTAGGATTAGGGTCAGGTTGAGAGTGAGGGTTAGGGTTAGGGTGACACTGAGGGTCAGGGTGAGGGTTAGGGTTCAGGTTAGGGTTAGGGTGAGGATTAGCATTAGGGTTCGGTTTAGTGTAAGGGTTAGGCTGAGGGGTAGGGGTACATTTAGGGTGAGGGTAAGGTTTAATGTGAGGGTTAGGGTTAGGGTTAATGTTAGGATGAGGGTTAGGGTTAGGGTTAGCGTTGGGGTTATTTTTAGGATTGGGAGAGGGAGAGGATGACGATGAGGGTGAGGTTTAGGGATAGTTTTAGGTTTAGAGTGAGGGTGGGAGTGAGGGTTAGGGTTAGGATTAGGATTAGGGTTAGGTTTAGGCTGAAAGTGAGTGGGAAGGGGAGGGGAGGCTTAGGGTTAGGGGTAGGTTTAGGGTTAGGGTTACAGAGAGAGTTAGGGTTAAAATTATTGTTAGGATTAGGGTGAGGGTGAGGGTGAGAGTTAAGGTGCGGGTTAGGGTTAAGCATAGAGTTAGGGTGAAGGATAGGGTGAGTGTGATGGTTAGGGTTATGTTTAGGGGTAGGGTGAGAATTAGTGTTAGGGTTAGGGTTAGGGTGAGGGTTCGGCTCAGGGGTAGGGTTAGGGTTAGGGTGAATGTTAGGTTTAGTATGATAGTTATGGTTAGGGTTAGCGATAGGGTTACGGTTAGGGTGAGGGTAAGGGTTAGGTTGAGGGTTAGGGTGAGGGTTAGTTTTAGGTTTAGGTTCATGGTGAGTGTTGGGTGAGGGTTAGGGTTAGGGTTAGTCTTAGGAGGAGATGGAGGCTTAGGGTTAGGGTGAGGATGAGGGTAAGGGTTATTGTTAGGTTTATTGTGAGGGTGAGAATGAGGGTTAGGGTTAGGTTTAAGGTGAGGGTGAGAGTGAGGGTTAGTGTTAGGATTAGGATTCAGGATAGATTTAGTCTGAGGGTGAGGGGGAGGTAGAGAAGGCGGGTTAGGGTGAGGGTTTGGTTTAGCGCTAGGGTTTGGGTGAGGGTGACGTTTAGCGTTAGGGTTAGTGTGAGGGTAAGGGTTAGGGTCAGCGTTAGCATTAGGGTTAGGGTTAGGGTTAGGGTGAGGTTGAGGGTGAGGGTTAGGTTTGGTTGAGGGTTAGAGTGAGGTTGAGAAGTAGGGTTTGGTTATGGTTAGAATTAGGTTGAGGTGAGGGTGAGTGTTAGGGTTAAGATTAGGGTTAGGGTTAGGGTTAGACTTAGGGTGAGGGTGAGGGTGAGCGTGAGGGTTTGGGTTAGGGTGAGGGTTAGGGTTAGGGTTAGGGTGAGGGTTAGGGTCCAAGTTAGGGTTAGGGTGAATATGAGGGTGAGGGTTAAGTTTGGGGGAGGGTTAGAGTTAGGGTGAGGGATAGCGTTGGGTAAGGGTTAGCGTTATGGTGAGGGTGAGCGTGAGGGTTAGGGTTAGGATTAGGGTTAGGGTTAGGGTTAGACTGAGGGTGAGGGTGAGGGTGAGGTTGAGGGTATGGGTTAGGGTTAGCGTTAGGATTAAGTAGAGGGTAAGGGTTAGGGTTAGGATTAGAATTAGTGTGAGGGTGAGCTTCAGGGTTAGGGTTAGGGTTAGGCTGAGGTTGAGGGTGAGGGTGAGGTTTAGGTTTAGGGTTTGGGTGAGGGTTCGGGTGAGGGTTAGATTTAGGGTTAGGGTGAGGTTTAGGGTGTGGGTTATGGTTATGGTTAGGGTTAGGGTGAGAGTCAGGGTTAGGGTAAGGGTTAAAGTGAGGTTTAGGGTGAAGTTGAAGGTTATGGTTAGGTTTAGGGTGAGGAGTACAGTGAGGGTTAGGGGTAAGTTGAGGGTGAGCATTAAGTTGAGGTTGAGGGTTAGGGTTAGGATTAGGGTGAGGGTTAGGGTCAGGGTGAGGGTTAGGGTTAGGGTGACAGGGTTAGGGGAGGGTTAGGTTTAGGTTTAGGGTTAGGGAGTGTGCTAGGTTGAGGGTGAGGTTTAGGGTTAGGGTTACGGTTAGGGTAGGGTGAGGATTAGGGTTAGGGTTAGGGTTAGGGTTAGGCTGAGGGGTTGGCTTAGGGTTAGGGTGAGGGTTAGGTTTAGTGTGAGAATTAGGGTTAGGTTTAGGGTTAGTGTTAGGGTGAGGGTTAGGGTTAGGGTTATTGTTAGGGTCAGTGTAAGGGTTAGGGTTTGGGTTAGAGTTAGAGTTAGGGTGAGGTTTAGTGTTAGTGTTAGGGATAGGGTGAGGATTAGTTTGAAGGTTAGTGTTAGGGTTAGGGTTAGGCTTAGGGTGAGGATAAGGCTTAGGGTGAGTTTTATGGTGAGGGTGAGGTTTAGAGTTAACGTTAGGTTTAGGGTGAGTGTTAAGGTGAGGGTTAGGTTTAGGTTTAGTTTTAGGGTGAGGGTGTCGTTTAGGGTTAGGGTTAGGGTGAGTGTTAGGGATAAGGTGAGCGTTAGCGTTGGGGTTAGGGATACAGTGACGGTGAGGGTGAGGGTTATGTTTGGTCGAGGGTTAGAGTGAGGGTGACGATTAGTGTTGGGTTATGGTTAGAGTTAGGGTGAATAGAGGGTCAGGGTTAGGGTAAGGATTAGTGTTATGTTTAGGGTTAGGCTGAGGTTGAGGGTGAAGGTGAATTTTAGGGTTAGGTTTCCTGTGAGGGTTTGGGTGAGGGATAGATTTAGGGTTAGGGTGAGGGATAGGGTGAGGGTTATGGTTTTGGTTAGGGTTAGGCTGAGGGTCTGGGTGAGGGTAAGTGTTAAAGTGAGGTTTACAGTGAAGTTGAGGGTTAATTTTATGGTTAGGGTGAGGTTTAGGGTTAAGGTGAGGGTGAGCGTTATGTTGAGGTTGAGGGTTAGGTTTAGGGTTAGGATGTGCATTAGGGTCAGGGTGAGGGTTAGGGTTAGGTTGAGGGTTAGGGTTAGGAGAGGGTTAGGCTGAGGGTTAGGGTTAGGGTGAAGTCTTGGGTGAGGGTGAGGTTTAGGGTTAGGGTTACGGTTAGCGATAGGGTGAGGATTAGGTTTAGGGTTAGGGTTAGGGTTAGGGTTATGCTGAGGGGTTGGCTTAGGGTTAGGGTGAGGGTTAAGTTTACTGTGAGAATTAGGGTTAGGGTTAGGTTTAGTGTTAGGTTGAGGGTTAAGTTATGGTTAGGGTTATTGTTAGGGTTAGTGTAAGGTTTAGGGTTAGGGTTAGAGTTAGGGTTAGGGTCAGGTTTAGGGTGAAGGTGAGGATTAGTGTTAGGTTTAGGGTGAGGGTTAGCATAACTTTTAGGGTTAGGGTGAGGGTTAGTTTGAGGGTTACTGTTAGGATTAGCATTAGGATTAATGTGAGGGTTAGGGTTAGGGTCAGGGTAAGGGTAGGGGTAAGGGTTTGGGTGAGGGTTAGGGTTAGGGTGAGAGTTAGGGTTAAGTTTTGGGATAGATTGAGGTTGAGGGTGAGGGTTAGGGTTGGGTGAGGATTAGAGTTAGAGTGATTGTTATGGTTGCATTAGGGTTAGAGTAATTTTGATGCTGAGGGTGAGTGGTATGTTGAAGGTAAGGGTAAGCATGAGGGTTAAGCTGAGGGTGAGTGTTAGGTTTAGGGTTAGGCTTAGGGTGAGGTTGAGGGTGAGGTTAAGGGTTAGGTTTAGGGTGAGGGTTAGTTTTAGGGTGAGGTTTAGTGTGAGGGTTTGGGTTATTGTTAAGGATAGGATGAGGGTGAGGTTGAAGCTGAGGTTTAGCAAGAGGTTGAGGGTGAGATTTAGGGTTAGGGTAAGGGTGAGTGTGAGGGTTAGGGTTAGAGTTTGGGTTCGGGTTAGGGTTAGGGTTAGGCTGAGGGTGACAATGAGGGTGAGGGTGAGGGTTAGGCTTAGGGTTAGGGTGAGGGTTAGGGTTAATGTGAGGGTTAGGGTGAGTGTGAGGATAAGCTTTAGGTTGAGTGCTATGGTGAGTGGGAGGTTTAGGATTAGGTTTAGAGTGGGGGTTAGGGTGAAGGTTAGGGTTAGCTTTAGGGTGAGGGTTAGGGTGAGGTTTAGGGTTAGGGATAGCGTTCGGGTTAGGGTGAGGGTTAGGGTTAGGGTGATGTATTGGTTTAGGTTTAGGGTTAGGGTGAGGTTTAGGGTTAGGGTGAGGGTTAGGTATAGGATTAGTGTCAGGTTTAAGGTTAGGCTTAGGGTGAGGGTGAGAGTGAAGTTTAGGGTTAGGGATATCGTTAGGGTTAGGGTGAGGGTTAGGGTTAGGGTGATGTATAGGGTTAGTGTTAGGGTTAGAGTGAGGGTTAGGGTTAGGGTGAGGGTTAGGTTTAGGATTAGGGTTAGGGTGAGGGTTAGGTTTAGGGTTAAGTTTAGGCTGTGAGTGAGGGTGAGGATGAGGGTGAGGGTTAGGTTTAGGGTGAGTCTTAGGGTTAGGATTAGGGTGAGGATTGTGTTTACGGTGATGTTTAGGGTGAGTGTGAGGGTCCAGGTGAGAGTGAGGGTTAGGTTGTGGGTTAGGGTTAGCGTTAGGGTGAGTGTTAGGGTGATGGTGAGGGTTAGGGTGAGTGTGAGTATTAGGGGTAGGTTTAGGGTGAGGGTTAGGGTTAGTTTCAGAGTTAGGTTTATTGTTAGGGTTAGGGTAAAGGTGAGGGGGAGGGGGAGGGGGAGGTTTAGTGTTAGGATTTGGTTTAGGGTGAGGGTGAGAGTGAGGGTTAGTGTTAAGATTAGGATAATGGTTAGCATTAGGATGAGGTTGAGGTTGAGGGTGATGGAAAAGGTTAGTGTTAGGGTTAGGGTTAGGGTGAGGGTGAGAGTGAGAGTTAGGTTAGTGTGAGGGTTAGGGTTAGGTTAGGGTTAGGGTTAGGGTGAGTGTTTGAGTGACAGTGAGGGTTAGGTTTAGGGTTTGGTTTAGGGTGAGGGTGAGGGTTTTGGTTAGCATAAGGGTTAGGTTTAGGTTTAGGCTGAGGGTGAGGGTGAGTTTGAGGGTTAGGGTTAAGGTTGGGTTAAGGTTAGGGTGAGGGCTATTGTGAGAGTGAGGGTTAGCGTGAGGGTGAGGGTGAGTGTGAGGGTTTCGGTGAGGTAAGGGTTAGGGTTAGGGTTAGGGTTACGGTGAGGGTGAGGGTTAGGGATAGGGTGAGATTGAGGGTTAGGGTTAGGGTTAGGATTAGAGTAAGAGTTAGGGTGATGTATAGTATGATGGTGAGGGTTCGGGTCAGGGTGAGGGTTAGGGTTAAAGTTAGGATTAGTGTGAGGGCTAGGGTGAGGATGAGCGTTAGGCTGAGAGTGAACTTGAGGGTGAGGGTGAGGGTTAGAGTTAGAACAATGTTTAAGTTTAAGCTTAGCGTGAGGATTAGGGTGACTAGCATTAGGGTGACTGTAAGTGTTAGGGTGAGGGTTAGAGCTAGTGTTAGGGTGAGGGTTAGGGTGAGGGTGAGTTTTAGTGTGTGCGTGAGGGTAAGGGTGAGGGTGACAGTTCAGGTTAGGGTTAGGATTAGGGTTTGGGTTAGGGTTTGGGTGAGGGTGCGGGTTAGGGTGAGGGTGAGTGTTAGGGTTAGGTTAGGGTAAGGGTTAGGGTGAGGGTGAGGGTGAGTATTAGTGTATGGGTTAGCATTAGGGATAAGATGAGAGTGAGAGTTAGGTTTAGAATTAGTGTTATATTTAGGGTTAGGCTTAGGGTGAGGGTAAGGTTGAGGTTGAGGGTTAGGTATAGTGTTAGGGTAAGGGTGAGGATTAGGGTTAGGGTGATGTTTAGGGTTAGTGTTAGGGTTAGGGTGAGAGTTACGGTTAGCGTGAGAGTGAGGGTTAGGGTGTGGGTGAGGGTTAGGGTTAGGGTGAGGGTAAGCAAAAGAGTTAGGATTAGCGGTAGGATGAGGGTTATGAGGGGTAGGGTTATGGTTCTGGTGAGGGTTAGAGTTACTGTGAGGTTTAGGGTTAGGGTTAAGGTTTGGGTTAGGGAGAGGGTAAGGCTTAGGTTAGTGTGAGGGTTAGGGTTAGGGTTAGTTTAAGGGTGAGGGTAAATGTTAGGGTGAGGTTTAGGGTGAGGGTGAGAGTTAGGCTTAGGGTTAGTGTTAGGATTTGTGTGTGGGTGAGGGTGAGGGTGAGAGTTAGTGTGAGGTTTAGGGTTAGGGTGAGGGTGAGGGTTTGAGTGAGGGTGAGGGTAGGGTTAGGGTCAGGGTTATGGTGAGGGTGAGGTTTAGGGTTAGTATTAGAGTTAGGGTAAGGTTTAGGCTGAGGCTGAGGGTGAGTTTGAGGGTTAGAGTTAGGGTTGGGTTAAGGTTAGGTTGAGGGCTCTTGTGAGGGTGAGGGTGAGGGTAAGGGTGAGGGTTTCAGTTAGGTAAATGTTAGGTTTAGGGTTAGGGTGAGGATTTGGTTGAGGGAGAGGTTTAGGGTGAGGGTTGGAGTTAGGGTGAGGGTTAGGGTTAGGTTTAGGGTGAGGGATAGGGTTAGGGTGATGTTAAGGATGAGGGAGAGATTTAGGGTGAGAGTGAAGGTTCGGGGGTGGGTTAGGGTTACGGTTAGAGTTAGGTTGAGGGCTAGGGTGAGGGTGAGTCTTAGGGTTAGAGTTAGGAATAGGGTGAGAATTAGGGTTAGGGTCAGGGTTAGGGTGAGGGTTAGGCTGAGGGGAATGGTTAGGGTTAGGGTAAGGGTTAGGTTTAGTCTGAGGGTTAGGGTTAGTGTGAGGTTAAGGGTTAGAGTGAGGGTTAGGGTGAGGGTGAGGGTTAGGGTTAGGGTTAGGGTTAGGATGAGGTTGAGTGTTAGGGTTAGGTTTAGTTTGAGGGTGAGTTTTAGGGTGAGGGTTAGGGTGAAGATTAGGAATAGGGTGAGGGTTAGGGTTAGGCCTAGGCTTAGGCTGTGAGTGATGGTGAGGATTAGTTTTAGGGTGAGGCTTAGGGTTAGGTTTAGGGTTATCTTTAGGGTGATGTTTAGGGTGAGGGTGAGGGTCAGGGTGAGAGTGAGAGTGAGTGTTAGGGTGTGGGTGAGGGTTAGAGATAGGGTGAGGGTTAAGGTGAAGATGAGGTTTAGGGTGAGGGTGAAGATTAGGGTTAGGGTTAGGGTGAGGGTTATCCTTAGTTTTAGGGTTAGGGTGAGGTTTACATTGAGGGTTAGGATTAGGATTAGCCTTAGGATTAGTGTGAGTGTTAGGTTTAAGTTTTGGGTTAGGGTGAGGGTAAGGTTTAGGGTGAGGGTTAGTTTTGGGGTGAGAGTTAAGTTTAAGGTTAGGGTTAGATTGAGGTTGAGGGTGAGGGTTAGGGTTGGGTGAGGGTTAGATTTAGAGTGAGGGTTATGGTTAGATTAGGGTTAGAGATAGGGTGAGGTTGAGGGTGAGGGTTAATGTTAGGATTAGGGTTAGGGTTAGGGTTAGGGTTAGACTGAGGGTGAGGGTGAGGGTGACGGTTTTTTTAAAGGTGAGGATTAGGGTTAGGTTGAGGGTGAGGGTAAGCGAAAGGGTTAGGGTTAGGGGTAGGATGAGGGTTAGATTGAGGGGTAGGGTTATGGTTAGGGTGATTTTTAGGGTTATTTTGAGGGTTAGGGTTAGGTTTAAGGTTAGGGTTAGGGAGAGGGTAAGGCTTAGGTTAGTGTGAGTGTTAGGGTTAGGGTTAGGTTTAGGGTGAGGTAAGGGTTAGGGTGAGGTTTAGGGTTATTGTTAGGTTGAGGGTTAGGTTAGGGTTAGAGTTATGGTTAGGGTTAGTGTAAGGGTTAGGGTTAGGGTTAGGGTGAGGTTTAGGGTGAGGGTGAGGATTAGGGTTAGTTTTAGGGTGAAGGTTAGCGTAAATTTTAGGGTTAGGGTGAGGGTTAGTTTGAGGGTTAGGGTTAGGGTTAGCATTAGGATTAGTGTGAGGGTTAGGGTTACGGTTAGGGTTAGGTTTAGGGTAAGGGTAAGCGTGAGGGCATTTGTTAGGGTGAGAGTTAGGGTTAAGGTTAGGGTTAGAATGAGTTTGAGGGTGAGGGTTATGGTTGGGTGAGGGTTAGAGTTAGAGTGAGGGATAGGGTTGGATTATGGTTAGAGTTAGGGTGAGGATGACGGGTTAGGGTTAGGATTAAGGTTAGAGTTAGGGTTAGTCTGAGGGGAAGGGAGAGGGTGGCTGTTTGGGTTAGGGTGAGGGTAAGGGTGAGGATGAGGGTGAGGGTAAGCATAAGGGTTAGGGTTAGGGGTAGGATAACGGTAGGTTGAGGGGTAGGGTGATGGTTAGGGTGAGGGTTAGGGTTACTATGAGGTTTAGGTTGAGGGTGAGTTTTAGGGTAAGAGTTAGGGTGAGGGTTACTGTGAAGTGTAAGTTTAGTGTTAGGGTTAGGGTTAGGGTGAGGATTAGGGTGATGGTAAGTGTTAGGGTGAGAGTTAGTGAGAGTGAGGGTTAGGGTTAGGGTTAGGGTTAGGGTGAGATGTAGGGTGAGGGATAGGATTAGGGTTAGGGTTAGGAAGAGGGTTAGGGTGAGGGTTAGGGTTAGGGTTAGGGTTAGGGTGAGGGTGAGGGTCACGGTGAGGGTTAGGTTTAGGGTGAGGGTTTTGGTTAGGGTGAGCCTTAGGATGAGGGAAAGGGTTAGGGTGAGGGTTAGGGTTAGGTTTAGGGTGATGTTTAGGATGAGGGTGAGGATTGGGGTGAGGGTGATGGTTCGGGTGAGGGTTAGGGATAGGGTTAGAATTAGGGTGAAGGCTAGGGTGAGGTTGAGGGTTATGTTTACTCTGAGAATTAGGGTTAGGGTTAGGGTTAGGGTGAGGGTTTGGCTGAGGACTAGGATTAGGGTTAGGGTGAGGGTTATGTTTAATCTGAGGGTTAGGGTAAGGGTAGGGTTAGGGTTAGGGTTAGGGTAAGGATTATTGTGAGGGTTAGGATGAGGATGAGGGTTAGTTTTAGCATTAGTTTTAGGATGAGGCATAAGGTTACTTTTAGGGTTAGCGTTATGGTTAATGTGAGGGTGAGCGTTAGGGTTAGGGTGAGGTTGAGGTTTAGGGTGAGGGTTAGGATTAGGATTAGCATTAGGGTGAGGCTGAAAGTGAGGCTGAGGGTTAGGGTGAGGGTGAGGGTGAGGTTGAGGTTTAGGTTTAGCGTTAGGGTGAGGGTGAGGGTGAGTGTTAGGGTTAGGATTAGGGTTAGCGTTAGGGTTAGGCTGAGGGTGAGGGTCAGTGTAAATGCTAGGTTGAGTGTTAGGGTGAGGGTGAGGGTTAGGGTTAGGGATAGGATGAGGTTTAAGCTGAAAGTTAGGGTTAATGCTAGGGTTAGGGTTAGGGTAAGGGTTAGGGTGAGGGTAAGGTTATGGTGAAGATTAGGGTTAGGGTGAGGCTTAAAGTTTGGATTAGGTTAAGGTGAGTGGTAGGGTAAGGGTGAGGGTTAGGATTAGGCTTAGGGTGAGGGTAAGGTTTAGGTTTAGGGTTAGGTTTAGGGTTAGGGTGAGAGGTAAGTTTAGGGTTAGTGTGAGGTTTAGGTTTAGTGTGAGTCGTAGGTTTAGGTTTAGGGTTAGTGTTAGGATGAGGGTAAGGATTAGGGTGAGTGTTAGTGTTAGGGTTAGGTTTAGGGTGAGTTTTAGGGTGAGTGTTAAGTTTAGGATTAGTGTTAGTATTAGGGTTAGGCCTAGGGTGAGGGTGAGGGTGAGGGTGAGGGTTAGGTTGTGGGTGAGGATTAGGGTTAGGGTTAGAGTTAGGTTTAGACTGAGGGTGAGGGTGAGGGTGAGTGTGACGGTCTTTTTTAAGGTGAGGGTTAGGGTTAGGGTGAGAGTGAGTGTAAGCAAAAGGGTTAGGGTTAGGGGTAGGATGAGGGTTGAATTGAGCGGTAGGGTTATGGTTCGGGTGAGGGTTAGGGTTACTGTGGGGGTTAGGGTTAGTGTTAAGATTAGGGTTAGGGAGAGGGGAAGGCTTAGGTTAATGTGGGTGTTAGGGTTAGGGTTAGGTTTAGGGTGAGAGTAAATATTAGGGTGATTTAGGGTGACGGTGAGAGTTAGGTTTAGGGTTAGTGTTAGGATTAGTGTGTGGGTGAGGGTGAGGGTAAGAGTTAGTGTGAGGGTTAGGGTTAGGGCTAGGGTTAGGTTTAGGGTGAGGGTTTGAGTGAGGCTGAGGGTTAGGGTTTGGGTTAGGTTGATGGTGAGGGTGAGTTTGAGTGTTAGGGTTAGGGTTGGGTTAAGGTTAGGGTGAGGGCTATTGTGAGGGTGAGGGTTAGGGTGAGGGTGAGGGTGAGGGTTTCAGTTAGGCAATTGTTAGGGTTAGGTTTAGAGTGAGGATGTGGTTGAGGGAGAAGGTTTGGGTGAGGTTTAGATTTAGGGTGAGGGTTAGGGTTAGGGTTAGGGTGAGGGCTAGTGTTGGGGTGATGTTAAGGATGAGGGTGAGGGTTAGGGTGAGGGTGAGGTTTTGGGTGCGGGTTAGGTTTACTGTTAGAGTTAGGTTGAGGGCTAGGGTGAGGGTGAGGTTTAGGTTTTGGTTTAGAGATAGGTGAGAATTAGGGTTAGGTTCAGGGTTAGGGTGAGGTTTAGGCTGAGGGGAATGGTTAGGGGTAGCGTGAGGGTTAGTTTTAGTCTGAGGGTTAGGGTTAGGGTTAGGGTTAGTTTGAGTTCAAGGGTTAGGGTGAGGGTCAGGGTTAGGGTGAGGGCTAGGTTTAGGGTTAGGGTTAGGGTGAGGGTTGGAGTTAGCGTTAGGCTTAGGCTGTGAGTGAGGGTGCGTGTGAGGGTGAGGGTTAGGTTTAGGGTGAGGTTTACGGTTAGTGTTAGGGTGAGGTTTATGTTTAGGGTGATGTTTAGGGTGAGGGTGAGGGTCAGGGTGAGAGTGAGGGTTAGGTTGTGGGTGAGGTTTAGGGTTAGGGTGAGGGTTAAGGAGATGGTGAGGGTTAGGGTGAGGGTGAGGATTAGGGTTAGGGTGAGGGTGAGGGTTACCATTAGTTTTAGGGTTAGGGTGAGGGTTAGTTTGAGGGTTACGGTTTGGGTTAGCATTAGGATTAGTGTGAGGGTTAGGTTTACGATTAGGGTCAGGGTGAGGGTAAAGTTTAGGGTGAGGGTTAGGTTTAGGATGAGAGTTAGGTTTAAGGTTAGGTTTAGATTGAGGTTGAGGGTTATGGTTAGGGTTGGGTGAGGTTTCGAGTTAGATTGAGGGTTATGGTTGGATTAGTGTTAGAGTTAGGGTGAGGGTGAGGGTGAGGTTTAGGGTTAGCATAGGGTTAGCGTTAGGGTTAGACTGAGGGTGAGAGTGAGGTTGCGGTTGACGGTTTTTTTAAGGTGAGGTTTAGGGTTAGGGTGAGGGTTAGGGTAAGCGAAAGTGTTAGGGTTATGGGTAGGATGAGGGTTAGATTGAGGGGTAGGGTTATGGTTAGGGTGAGGGTTAGGGTTACTGTGAGGGTTAGGGTTAGGGTTACGTTTAGAGTGAGGGTAAGGATTAGGGTGAGTTTTAGGTTGAGAGTGAGAATTAGGCTTAGGGTTACTTTTAGGATTAGTGTGTGGGTGAGGGTGACAGTGAGAGTTAGTGTGAGGTTTAGCTTTAGGGTTAGGGTTAGTGTTAGGGTGAGGGTTTGAGTGAGGGTGAGGGTTAGGTTTAGTTTTAGGGTTAGGGTGAGGGTGAGGGTTAGGGTTAGGATTAGGGTTAGGTTTAAGGTTAGGTTGGGAGTGAGGGTGAGTTTGAGGGTTAGGGTTAGGGTGGGTTAAGGGTAGGGTGAGGGCTATTGTGAGGGTGAGGGTTAGGGTGAGGGTGTCGGTTAGGTAAGTGTTAGAGTTAGGGTTAGGGTGAGGATTTGGATGAGGGTGAGGGTTATGGTTAGGGTTAGGGTGATGGTTAGGGTTAGGGTGAGGGTTAAGGTTAGGGTTAGGGTGAGGGATAGGGTTAATGTGATGTTAAGGATTTGGGTGAGTGTTAGGGTGAGGTTGAGGGTCCAGGTGCAGGTTAGGGTTCCGGTTAGACTTAGGTTGAGGGCTAGGGTGAGGGTGAGGGTTAGGGTTAGGGTTAGGGATAGGGTGAGAATTATGGTTAGGGTCAGGGTTTGGGTGAGGGTTAGGCTGAGGGGAATGGTTAGGGTTAGGGTGAGGGTTAGGTTTAGTCTGAGGATTAGGGTTAAGGTTAGGGTTAGTGTGAGGTTAAGGGTTAGGGTGAGCCTTACGGTGAGGGTGAGGGCTAGGGTTAGGGTGAGGGTTCGGGTTAGGTTTAGGGTGAGGGTTAGGTTTAGGGTGAGGTTTATGTTGAGGGTTAGGGTTAGGGTGAGGGTTAGGGTTAGGGTTAGGGTGAAGGTTAGGGTTAAGTTTAGGCTTAGGCTCTAAGTGAGGGTGAGGGTGAGAGTGTGGATTAGGTTTAGTGTGAGGCTTAGGGTTAGGGTTAGAGTGAGGGTTATGTTTAGGGTGATGTTTAGGGTGAGGGTGTACGTCAGGATTAGAGTGAGGGTTATTTTGTGGGTGAGGGTTAGGGTGAGGGTGAGGGTTAAGTTTAGGGTTAGGGTGAGGGTTAGCATTAGTTTTAGGGTTAAGATGAGGGTTATTTTGAGGGTTAGGTTTATTGTGAGGTTAAGGGTTAGGGTGAGGGTTAGGTTGAGGGTGAGGGCTAGGGTTAGGGTAAGGGTTAGGGTGAGGGTGAGGGTTAGGGTTAGGGTGAGGGTTAGCGTTAGTTTTAGGGTTAGGCTGAGGGTTAGTTTGAGTGTTAAGGTTAGGTTTAGCATTAGGATTAGTGTGAGGGTTAGGGTTTGGGTTAGGGTTAGGGTGAGGATAATGGTTAGGGTGAGGGTTAGGTTTAGGGTGAGAGTTAGTGTTAAGGTTAGGGATAGATTGAGGTTGAGGGTGAGGGTTAGGGTTGGGTAAGGGTTAGAGTTAGATTGAGGGTTATGGTTGCATTAGGCTTAGAGTTAGGGTGAGGGTGAGGGTGAGGGTGAGGGGTAGGGTGAAGGTAAGTGTATGGGTGAGGGTTAGGGTGAGGGTGAGTGTTAGGTTTAGGGTTAGGCTTAGGGTGAGGGTTAGGGTTAGGTTGAGGGTGAGGGCTAGGTTTAGGATGAGGGTTAGTTTGAGGGTTAGGCTTATTGTTAAGGATAGGGTGAGGGTGAGTTTGAGGTTCAGGTTTAGGGTGAGGGTGAGGGTGAGGGTGAGTGTTAGGGTTAGGGTAAGAGTGAGGGTAAGGGTTAGGGTTAGATTTAGGGTTAGGGTTAGGGTTAGGGTTAGGCTGAGGGTGAGAATGAGGGTGAGGGTGAGGGTTAGGTTTAGGGTTAGTGTGAGGATTAGGGTTAATGTGAGGGTTAGGGTGAGGGTGAGGATAAGGGTTAGGTTGAAGGTTGGGGTGAGTGGGAGGTTTAGGATTAGGGTTAGGCTTAGGGTGAGGGTTAGGGTGAGGGTTAGTTTTAAGGGTAGGTTAGGGATAGGGTGAGGGTTAGGGTGAGAGTGACAGTTAGGTTTAGGATTAGTGTTAGGTTTAGGATTAGGCTTAGGGTGAGGCTGAGGTTTAAGGTTAGGTTTAGGGTGAGGGTTAGGGTTAGGGTGATGTATAGGGTTAGGGTTAGGGTTAGGGTGATGGTTAGGGATAGGGTGAGGGTTAGGTTTATGGTTAGGGTTAAGGTGAGTGTTAGGGATAGGGTTTGGTTTAGGCTGTGAGTGAGGGTGAGGATGAGGGTGAGGTTTAGTTTAGGGTGAGGCTTAGGATTAGGGTTAGGGTCAAGGTTATGCTTACGGTGATGTTTAGCGTGAACTTGAGGGTCAGGTTGCGAGTGAGGGTTAGGGTGTGGATTAGGGTTAGTGTTAGGATGAGGGTTAGGGTGTCTGTGAGGTTTAGGGTGAGTGTGAGGTTTAGGGTTAGGGTTAGCATTAGGATTATTGTGAGGGTTAGGGTTAGGGTTAGGTTTAGGTTAAGGGTTAGGGTGAGTTTATGGTTTAGGGTGAGAGCTAGGTTTAAGGTTAGGGTTAGATTGAGGTTGATGACGATTAGGGTTGGGTTATCGTTAGAGTTAGGATGAAGTGAGGGTGAGGATTAGGGTAAGGATTAGTGTCAGGTTTAGGGTTAGGCAGAGGTTGAGGGTGAATGTGTGTTTTAGGGTTAGGGTTTGGGTGAGGTTTCAGGTGAGGGTTAGATTTAGGGTTAGGGTGATGGTTATGGTTATGGTTAGGTTTAGGCTGAGGGTCAGGGTGAGGGTAAGGGTTAACGTGACGTTTAGGGTGAAGCTGGGGGTTAAGGTTAGGGCTAGGGTGAGGAGTACGTTGAGGGTTTGGTTTAAGGTGAGGGTGAGTGTTAAGTTGACGTTGAGGGTTAGTGTGACGGTTATGTTGTGGGTTAGGTTCAGGGTGAGGTTTAGGGTTAGGGTGAGGGTTAGGTTTAGGGTAGGGTTAGGTTTAGGGTTAGGGTGAGGGCTAGGGTGAGGGTGAGGTTTAGGGTTAGGGTTAGGGTTCAGGATAGGGTGAGGATTAGGGTTAGGTTTAGGGTTAGGGTTAGGGTTAGGCTGAGGGGTTGGCTTAGGATTAGGGTGAGGTTTAGGTTTAGTGTGAGAGTTAGGGTTAGGGTTAGAGTTAGTGTTAGGTTGAGGGTTACGGTTAGGGTTAGTGTTATAGTTAGGGTTAGTGTAAGGGTTAGGTTTAGGGTTAAAGTAAGAGTTAGGGTGAGGGTTAGGATGAGGTTTAGTGTTAGGGTTAGATTTAGGGTTAGGATTAGAGTGAGGGTTAGTGTTAGGTTGAGGGTTAGACTTAGGGCGAAGGTAAGGGTTAGGGTAAGCTTTATGGTGAATGAGAGATTTAGGGTTAATGTCAGGGTTAGGGTGAGTTTTAGGGTGAGGTTTAGGTTTAGGGTTAAGTTGAGGGTGAGGGTTTGGCTGAGGGGTTGGCTTATGGTTAGGGTGAGGGTTAGGGTGAGCGTTAGCGTTAAGGTTAGGGTTAGGGTTAGGGTGAGGGTGAGGGTGAGGGTTACGGTTGTTTGAGGTTTAGAGGTAGGGTGAGGATTAGATTTGGGTTATGGTTAGAGTTAGGGTAAGGTGAGGGTGAGGGTTAGGGTAAAGATTAGGGTAGGGATAGGGTTAGACTTAGGGTGAGGGTGAGAGTGAGCATCAGGGTTTGGGTTAGGGTGAGTGTTAGTGTTAGGGTTAGGGTGAGGGTAAGGGTTAGAGTTAGTGTTAGGGTGAATGTGAGGGTGAGGGTTAAGTTTGGGTGAGGGTTAGAGTTAGGGTGAGGGTTAGGGTTAGGTAAGGGTTATGGTTATGATGAGGGTGAGGATGAGCGTTAGGGTTAGGGTTAGGGTTACACTGTGGGTGA
This sequence comes from Dipodomys merriami, assembly GCF_024711535.1. Taxonomy (NCBI): domain Eukaryota; kingdom Metazoa; phylum Chordata; class Mammalia; order Rodentia; family Heteromyidae; genus Dipodomys; species Dipodomys merriami. The sequence continues at coordinate 69,171 of NW_027206322.1, read as the reverse complement.
GGTTGAGGTTGAGGGTGAGGGTAAGGGTTAGGTTTAGAATTAGGGTGAGGGTCAGGGTTAGGGTTAGGATTAGGGTTTGGGTTAGGGTTAGGCTGAGAGTGAGGTTTCGGGTGAGGGTTAGGCTTAGGTTTCTGGTTCAGGTTCAGGTGAGGGTTAGTTTTAGGGTTAGGTTGAGGTTTAGGGTGAAGGTTATGTTTATGGTTAGGGTTAGGGTGAGGCTAAGGTTGAGGTTAAGTGTTAATGTGAGGTTTAGGGTGAAGTTGAGGGTTACGGTTAGGGTTAGGCTGAGGAGTAGGGTGAGGGTTAGGGTTTGGGTGAGGCTGAGCGTTAACTTGAGGTTTAGATTTAGGGTCAGGGTGAGGGTTAGGGTTAGGTAAGGGTGACGGTTAGAATTAGGGTGAGGGTTAGGGTTAGGGGAGGGTTAGGTTTACGCTTAGCGTTAGGGTGATGGCTTGGGTGAGACTGAGGTTTAGGGTTAGGGTTACAGTTAGGGATTTGGTGAGGATTAGGGTTAGGGTTAGGGTTAGGGTTAGGCTGAGGGGTAGGGGTAGGGTTAGGGTGAGGGTTAGGTTTAGTGTGAGAGTTAGGATTAGTGTTAGGGTTAGTGTCAGGGTGAGGGTTAAGGTTAGGTTTAGGTGTAGGTTTAGGGTGAGGGTGAAGGTGAGGGTGAGGGTGAGAGTGAGGGTGAGGGTGAATTTTAGTGTTAGGTTTAGGTTTAGTGTGAGGGTGAGAGTGTGGTTTAGGGTTAGGATTAGGATTAGGGTTAGGGTTAGGGGGAGGGGGAGGGTTAGGGTTAGGGTGAGTGTTAGAGTTTGGGTAAGGGTGAGTGGTAGTGTTCGTGTGAGTGTTAGGTTTAGGGTTAGGGTGAGGGAAAAGTTTAGGTGGAGGTTTAGGTTGAGTGTGAGTGTTAGGCTTAGGGTTAGGGTTAGGATTATTGTGTGGGTGAGTGTGAGGTTTAGATTTAGGGTGAGATTTACGTTTAGAGTGATGGTTAGGTTTAAGGTTAGATTTAGGGAAAGGGTGTGTGTGAAGGTGAGTGGTAGGGTTAGGTTTAGAGTCAGGGTGAGTGTGATGGTGAGGGTTAGGGTTTGGATTAGGGTTAGGGTTAGGTTAGGGTTAAGCTGAGGGTGAGGGTGAGGTTGAGGTTTAGGGTTAAGTTTAAGGATAGGGTGAGGGCTTGGTTGAGGGTGAGGGTTAGGGTGAAGGTGAGGGTGAGTGTGAGGGTTAGGGATAGGGTGCGTGTTAGGGTTTGGGGTTCCTTTGGGGTTAGGTTTAGGGTGAAGATTAGGGTTAGTGTGAGGGTTAGGCTCAGGGTTAGGTTTAGGGTGAGGGTAAGGGTGAGGGTGAGGGTTAGGGCGAGGGTGAGGGTTAGGCTTAGGGTTATGGTTAGGATTAATGTTTGGGTGAAGGTGAGGGTTGGGGTTAGTGTGAGGTTTAGTGTTAGGTTGAGGCTTGGCTTTAGGGTTAGAGTTAGGTAAGGGTGTGGGTGAGGGTGAGGGTTAGTGTTAGGGTGAGGGTGAGGGTGAGGGGTAGGGTTAGGATTAGGGTTAGGCTGAGGGTGATGTTGGGGTTAGGTTGAGGGTGAGGGTGAGGGTGAGTGTTTCGGTTGGTAAGTGTTAGGTTTAGGGTTAGTGTGAGGATTACAATGAGGGTGACGGTTAGGGTGAGGGTTAGGGTTAGGGTGTGGGTTAGGGTTAGGTTTAGAGTGAAAGTTAGGGTTAGGGTGATGTTTGGGGTGAGGGTGAGTGTTAGGGTGAAGGTGAGAGTTCTGGTGAGGGTTAGGGTTAGGGTTAGAGTTAGGGTGAGGGCTAGGGAGATTGTGAGGGTTAAGGTAACTGTTAGGGATAGGGTGAGAATTAGGATTAGCGTTAGGTTGAGGGTGAGGATAAGGGTTAGGGTGAGGGTTATGGTGAGGGTGAGGGTTAGGATTAGCATTAGGGTTAGGGTGATGTTTAGGGTGAGGGTTAGTGTTAGGGTTAGGGTTAGGGTGAGTGTGAGGTTGAGGGTTAGGCTTAGGGTTAGGTTGAGGATTAGGGTTAGGGTGATGGTTAGGGTTAGGATTGGGTTTAGGATGAGGAAGAGGGTGTGCCTGAAGGTTAGGGTGAGGGTGAGGGTGAGGGAGTTGGTTAGGGTTAGGGTAAGGTGAGGGTGAGGTTTAGGCTTAGGATTAGGATTAGGGGTAGATTTAGGTTTAGGCTGAGGGTGAGCTTGAGGGTGTGGGTGAGGGATAGGGTTAGGGTGAGGATTAGGGTTAGTGTGCGAGTTAGGGTTAGTTTTAGGGTTAGTGTTAGTGTTAGGGTGAGGGTTAGGGTTGGGGTTAGGTTTATTGTTATTGTTAGATTTTAGGGTGAGTGTGACGGTGAGGGTGAGGGTGACGGTGAGGGTGAGGTTTAGGGTTAGGGTTAGGTTTAGGGTGAGGGTGAGAGTGAGGGGGAGGGGGACAGTTAGGGTGAGCGTTAGGGTTAGGATGAAGGTTAGGTTTAGGTTTAGGTTTATTTATATTGGTAGGGTAAGGCGGAGTGGGAGGGGTAGGGGGAGAGGGAGGGGGAGGGTTAGGGTTGGGTTAGGTTTAGGTTGAGGGTGAGAGTGAGGGTTAGGTTTAGTATTAGGATTAGGGTTAGGGTTAGGCTGAGGCGGAGGGGTAGGGTTAGGTTTACGTTTAGGGTTAGGGTGAGGGTGAGGGTTAGGGTTAGTGTGAGGGTTAGGGTTAGGGTTAGGGTGAGGGAAAAGTTTAGCGTGAGAGTTAGGGTGAGGGTGAGTTTTAGCCTTAAGGTTAGGGTTAGGATTAGTGTGTTGGTGAGCTTGAGCTTTAGGGTTATGGTGAGGTTTAGATTTAGGTTGAGGGTTAGGGTTTGGGTTAGAGTTAGGTGAGGGTGTGGGTGTGTGAGAGTTAGGGTTAGGGTTTGGGTTAGGGTTAGGCTGAGGGTGAGGGTGAGGTTGAGAGTTGGTGTTAGGGTTAGTGTTAATGTTAGGGTGAGGGATAGGGTTAGGGTGAGGGTGAGGTTGATGGTGCAGGTTAGGTTTAGGTTTAGAGTTAGGGTGAGGGCTAGGGTGAGCGTGAGGTTTAGGGTTAGGGTTCGGGATAAGGTGAGATTTAGATTTAGGTTTAGGTTTAGGGTTAGGGTGAGGCCTAGGGTGAGCGTGAGGTTTAGGGTTAGGGTTCGGGATAAGGTGAGATTTAGATTTAGGGTTAGGGTTAGGGTGAGGGTCAGGGTTAGGGTTAAGGTTAGGGATATGGTGAGGATTAGGGTTAGGGTTAGGGTTAGGTTTAGGGTGAGGGTTACGTTGAGTGGTAGGTTTAGGATTAGGGTGAGGGTTAGGTTTAGTGTGAGGTTTAGGGTTATGGTTAGGGTGAGGGTTAGGTTTAGTCTGACGGTTAGGGTTAAGGTGAGGGTGAGGGTAAAGTTTAGTGTAACGGGTAGAGTGAGGGTGAGATTTAGGGTTAGCATTAGTTTTAGGGTTAGTGTTAGTATGAGGGTTAGGTTTAGGGTGAGGGTGAGGTAGAGGGTGAGGATGAGTGTTAGGTTTATGTTTAGTGTGAGGGTTAGTGTTAGGGTGAGGGTTAGGTTTAGGGTGAGTGTTAGGGTGAGGGTCAGGATGAGGGTTATGGTTAGGTCTGCTTAGGGTTAGGGTGAGAGTTAGGGTTAATGTTAGGGTGAGAGTTAGGTTTAGGGTGATGTTTACTGTGAGGGTGAGGGTTAGGGTAAGTTTGAGTGTTTGGGTAAGAGTTCGTGTTCGGGAAGTGTGAGGGTTATAGTGTGGTTAAGGCTTATGGTTAGGGTGAGGGTGAGGGTGACGGTGAGGGTTAGGGTGAGGGTGAGGGTTAGGTTTACGGTTAGGGTTAGAGTGAGGGTTAGGGTTAAGGTTAGGGTGAGAGTTATGGTGAGGTGTCGGGATAGGGTTAGTCTGAGGGTTAGGTTTAGTGTGATGGTTAGGTTTAGGGTTAGGGTTAGTGTGAGGATAAGGGTTAGGGTGAGGGTGAGGGTTAGGCTTAGCATTAGGGTTAGGGTGAGGGTTAGGGTTAGGGTGAGCATGAGGGTTGGGATTAGGGTGATGTTTAGGGTGAGGTTGAGGGTTAGTGTGAGAGTGAGGGTGAGGGTGAGGGTTAGGGTGAGGGAGCCAGTGAGGGTGAAGTTGAGGATGAGGGTTAGGGTTAGGGTGAGGGTTAGATTAAGGGTGAGGTTTAGGGTTATTGAGAGGGTAAGTTTTGGGTGAGGGTTAGGTTGAGGGTGAGGGTTAAGGTTAGCATGAGGGTTAGGGTGAGGGTGAGGGAGAGGGTGAGGATTAGGCTTAGGGTTAGGTTTAGGGTGAGGGTTAGGTTTAGGGTTAGATTGAGTGTTAGGTTTAGTGTGATGGTTAGGGTTAGGGTTAGGGTGAGGGTAATGGTTAGAGTGAGGGTTAGAGTGAGGGTAAGGGTTAGGGAGAGGTTTAGATTTACCGTTAGGTTTAGGATGAGTGTTAGAATTAGGGTGAGGTTGAGTGTGAGTGTGAGTGTTCAGTTGAGGGTGAGGGTTAGGGTGAGGGTGAGAGTTAGGGTGTGGTTGAGGGTTAGAGTTAGGGTTAGGGATAGGGTGATGGTGAGGGTGATGGTGAGGGTTAGGGTTAGGTTTAGATTTAGGGTTAGGGTGAACGTTAGGGTTAGGGTTAGAGTTAGGTTGAGAGTTAGGGTGAGGTGTTGGGATAGGGTTAGTTTTAGGGTTAGGGTTAGGGTGAGGGTGAGGTTTAGGGTTAGGATTAGTGTTAGGGTCAGGGTGAGGGTGAGCGTGAGGGTTTCAGTTAGGTAAGGGTTAGGGTAAGTGTGAGGATTAGGGTGAGGTTGAGGGTTAAGCTGAGTTTAGGTTTAGGGTGAGGGTTAGGGTTAAGTTTAGGGTGAAGGTTATTGTTAGGGTGATGTTTAGGGTGAGGGTGAGGGTTAGGGTGAGGTTGAGGGATAAGGTTAGGGTTAGTGTTAGGGTGAGGGTCAATATGACTGTTAGGTTTAGGGTGAGAGTTAGGGATAGGGGGAAGGTTAGGGTTACCTTTAGTTTGAGGGTGAGGGTTAGGGTGATATTTATTTTGAGGGTGAGGGTTAGGGTTTGGGTGATTGTTCGGGTGAGGGTGAGGGTTAGGATGCGGGTGAGTGTTAGTGTTTGAGTTAGCGTTAGGGTGAGGGATATGGTGAGCATTAGGGTTAGGATTAGGGTTAGGGTTAGGGTTAGGATTAGGGTTAGGGTTAAGGTGAGGTTTAGGGTAAGGGTAAGGTTTAGGTTGAGGGTGAGGATGAGAGTGACGTTTAGGTTGTGGGCGATGTTTAGGGTTAGTGTAAGGGTTAGGTTTAGGGTTAGGTTTAGGTTTAGGATGAGGGTAAGGGGTGGTTTAGGGTGATGGTGAGGGTAAGGGTTATGGTAAGGGTGAGGGTGGGTGTAAGATTTAGGGTGAGGGTGCGGGTTAGGGTTATTGTTAGGGTTTGGATTAGGCTTAGGGTGAGGGAGAGGGTTAGGGTTAGTGTGAGGTTTAGGGTTAGGGTGAGGGTTATGGTTATGGTTATGGTTAGGATTAGGTTTAGGTTGAGGGTGAGGGTGAGGTTAGGGTTAGTTGTTAGGGTTAGGTTTAGGGTTAGGGTTTGGGTTAGCATTAGGGTGAGGGTGAGGTTGGGGGTGAGGGTTATGGTTAGGGTAAATTTGAGGGTAAGGGTTAGGGTGAAGGTTTGTGTGATGGTGAGGGTTAGGGTGAGCGTTATGGTTAGGGTTAGGTTTAGGCTCAGGAGGAGGGGTAGGGGGCTGTTGAGGGTAAGGGTTAGGTTTAGGGTTAGGGTGAGGGCTAGGGTGAGTGTGAGGGTTAGTTTGAGGGTGAGGTTGTGGGTTTCATTTACCTTAGTGTTAGGGTTAGGGGTGAAGATTAGGTTGACGGTGAGGGTTAAGCTGAGTTTAGGGTTAGGTGAAGGTTAGGGTTAGGCTTAGGGTGAGATTAGGTTTAGGATGATGTTTAGGGTGAGGGTGAGCGTTCGGTGAGGGTGAGGGTGAGGGTTAGTGTTAGGGTTACGTTTAGGGTGAGCGTGGGTGTCAGGGTTAGGATTTGGAATACAGATAGGCTTAGGGTTAGGCTGAGGGTTTGGGTCAGGATGAGGGTGAATTTTAGGATTAGGGTTAGGTTTAGGGTTAGGGTGAGGGTTAAAGTTAGTGTGAGGATTATGATTAGTGTTAGGTTTAGGGTTAGGGTGAGGGGAAGGCTTAGGGTGAGGTTAAGGGTTAGGGAGAGTGTTAGGGTTAGGGATAGGTTTAGGCTGAGGGCTAGGGTGAGGGAGAGGGTTAGTGTTAGGGTTAAGGTGAGGGATTGTTTTAGGTAAGGTTTAGGGTTATAGGGAGTATTAGCATGAGGTTGAGTGTTACATTGAGGGTTACGGTTAGGGTGAGGGTTAGGGTTAGGTTTAGGGTAAGGGTTAGGGTTTGGGTGATGTTTAGGGTGAGGGTAAGGGTTAGGGAGGATGAGTGTTCGGGGAAGGGTGAGGGTTCGGGTGATTGAGAGGTTTAGGTTGTGGGTGAGGATTAGGGTTTGGGTGAGGGTTAGTGTTAGGGTTAGGGTTTGTGGGAGGGTGAGGGTTAGGGATAGGGTTAGCCTTAGTTGAGGGTTAGGGTTAGAGTTAGTGTTTGGGTGAGGGTTAGGGTGAGGGTGAGGGTTATTGTGAGGGTGAGGTTGAGGGTTAGGGTTAGTGTTAGGGTGAGTTTGAGGGTGAGGGTTAGGTTTAGGATTAGGGTTAGGGTTAGTGTTATGTTGAGTGTAAGGGTTCAGGTTTGGCTTCGGGTTCGGGTTCGGGTTAGGGTGTGGGTGAGTGTTAGGGTTAGGTTGAGAATTAGGATTAGGTTTAGGGTTATGGTGAAGGTAAGGGTTAGGGTGAGGTATAGTGTGAGGGTGAGGGTTAAGGTTAGTTTTAGGCTTAGGGTGAAGGTTAGGGTTAGGCTTAGGGTTAAGTTTAGGTTTAGGGTGAGGTTGAGGTATAGGGTGAGGGTTAGCGCTATGGTGAGGGTTAGGGCTAGGGTTAATGTGAGGGTGAGGGTGAGTGTTAGGTTTAGAGTTAAGGAGGGGTGAGGGTGAGGGTTAGGATTAGGGTAAGGATTAGGGTTATCCTGAGGGTGAGGGTGACAGTAAGGGTGTGGGTTAGGTTTAGGGTGAGGGTTAGGTTTAGGGTTATGGTTAGGGTGAGGGTGAGGGTGAGGGTTAGAGTTAGGGGTAGGGTGATGGTTAGACTGAGGGTTAGGGTTAGGGTTAGTTTGAGGGTTAGGTTTAGGTTTGGGTTTTGGGTTATCATGAGGGTTAGGGTTAGTTTTAGTGTTAGGATAAGGTTTAGGCTGAGGGTTAGGGTTGGGGTTAGGGTGAGGATTAGATGGTCAGGATTATGTTTAGGGTTAGGGTGTGAGTTAGGGTAAGGATTAGGTTTAGGGTTAGGCTTAGGGTGAGGGCTAGGGTGTAGGTAAGGGTTAGGGTGAGTGTTAGGATGAGGGTGAGGTTTAGGGTTAGGGTGAGGCTAAGGGTTAGTGTGAGGGTTAGGGTGAGGGTGAGATTTAGGGTTAGCATGAGGGTTAGGGTGAGGGTGAGGGTTAGGGTTAAGTTTAGGGATAGGGTGAGGATTAGGTTTAGGGTTGGGTTTAGGGTGAGGGTTAGGCTGAAGGGTAGGTTTAGGGTTAGTTTGAGTGTTAGGTTTAGTGTGAGGGTTAGGGTTAGGGTTAGGGTGAGGGTAAAGGTAAGGGTGAGGGTTAGGTTGAGGGTGAGGTTTAGGGTTAGCATTAGGTTTAACGTTAGGGTTAGGATGAGTGTTAGGGTTAGGGTGAGGGTGAGGTGAGGGTTAGTGTTAGGGTTAGTTTCACGGTTACTGTTATGGTGAGGGTTAGGTTTAGTGTGAGGGTTAGGTTTAGGGTAAGGTTTTGGGTTAGGATTAGGGTTATGGTGAGGGTCAGGGTGAGGGTTAGGTTTAGGTTGAGGGTTAGGGTTAGGGTGAGGGTTAGGGTTAGGGTTAGGTTGAGAGTTAGGGATAGGGTGATGTTTATTGTGAGGGTGAGGGTTAGGGTGAGGGTGAGTGTTCAGGTGAGGTTGAGGGTTAGGGTGAGGGTGAGGGTTAGGTTGGGGTTGAGGGTTAGGGTGAGGGTTAGGGTTATTGTGAGGATAAGTGTTAGGGTGAGGGTTAGGGTGAGGGTGAGGTTTAGGGTTAGCGTTAGGGTTAGGGTAAGTGTTAGGGTGAGGGTTAGCGTTAGGCTGAGTGTTAGGGTTAGTTTTAGGGTGAGTGTTAGGGTTAGGGTACGGTTTAGGTTGAGGTTCCGTGTTAGTGTGAGGGTGAGAATGAGGGTTAGGGTTAAGGTGAGGGTGAGGGTTAGGTTGAGGGTTAGGGTGAGGTTTAGGGTTAGGGTGAAGCTGAGCGTGAGGGTTAGTTTTGGATTAGGGTTAGGTTTAGGGTTAGGCTGAGGGTGAGGGTGAAAGTGAAGGATGAAGGTTAGTGTTAGGTTTAGGGTAAGGGTTAGGGTTAGTGTGAGGGTTATTTTGATGGTGAGGGTCAGGGTGAGGCTGAGGATGAGGGTTAGGGTTAGGATTAGGGTTAGGGTCAGTTTTAGGGTTAAGGTTAGGGTTAGGGTTAGGGTTAGGTTTATTGTTAGGTTTAGGTTAGGGTGAGGGTGAAGTTTAGCGTTAGAGCTAGCATTAGGTTATGGTGAGGGTGGGGTTGAAGGTTAGGGTTAGGGTTAGGTTTAGGGTGAGGGTTATGGTGAGGGTGAGTGTCAGGGTGAGGGTTTCAGTTAGGTAAGGGTTAGGGTTAGGGTGAGGATTACGGTGATGGTGAGGGTTAAGCTGAGTTTAGGTTTAGGTTGAGGGTTAGGGTTAGGGTTAGGGTGATGGTGATGATTAGGTTGAGGGTGAGGGTTAGGGTGAGGTTGAGGTTTAGGGTGAGGGTGAGGGTCAGGGTGAGGTTTAGGGTTAGGTTTAGGGTGAGAGTGAGGGTTAGGATTAGGAGTAGGGTTTGGTTTAGGGTTAGGCTAAAGTTGAGGTTCAGGGTGAGGTTGAAGGTTAGGGTTAGGGTTAGAATTAGGGTTAGGGAGATTGTTAGGGTGAGGTTGAGGATTCGGATGAGGGTGAGGGTTAGGTTGTGTGTGAAGGTTATGGTTAGGGTGATTATTAGGGTTAGAGTTAGTGTTAGGGTTATGGTGAGGGTAAGGGTTAGGGTGAGGTTTAGTGTGACGGTGAGGGTGAGTGTTAGGGTTAGGTTCAGGGTTAGATTTAGGGTTAGGCTGAGGGTGATGGGAAGGGTGAGGGTGAGGTTTAGGGTTAAGGTGAGGGTAGGGTTAGGGTTAGGGTGAGGATTAGTGTTAGGTTTAGGGATAGGATGAGGGTTAGGCTGACGGTTAGGGTTAGGAGTAGTTTGAGGGTGCAGGTTAGGGTTAGGGTTAGGGTGAGAGTTAGGTTTAGTTTTAGGGTTAGGATAAGGGTTAGGCTAAGGGTTAGGGTTAGGGTTAGTGTGAGATTTAGGTTTAGGGTTAGGATAAGGTGACGGTTACGGTGAGGGTGAGGGTTAGGGTTAGAGTGAGGGTTAGGGTGAGGGTTAGGTTTAGGGTTATGTTTAGGGTTAGGGTGAGGTTTAGGGTGAGGGTTCCATTTAGGGTTAGGGTTAGGGTGAGGTATAGGGTGTGGGTAAGTTTTAGGGTGAGGGTTAGGGTGATGGTGTGAGTTAGGGAGAGGGTGAGGGAAAGGGTAAGGGTGAGGGATAGGCTGAGGGTTAGATTTAGGGTTAGCATTAGGTTAAGGGTTAGGGTTAGGATTAGTTTGAGGGTTTGGGTTCGGGTTCGGTTTAGGGTGAGGTTTATGGTTAGGTTTAGGGATAGGATAAGTGTAAGGCTGAGGGTTAGGTTTAGGGTTAGTTTGAGATTTAGGTTTAGGGTTAGGGTTAGGGTTAGGGTTAGGGTGAGGGTGAGTGTTAGGTTTAGGGTTAAGGTTAGGGATAAGGTGAGGATTAGGGTTAGGGTTACGTTTAGGGTGAGGGTTAGGATGAGGGGTAGGGTTAGTATTAGGGTGAGTGTTAGGTTTAGTGTGAGGTTTAGGGTTAGAGTTAGGGTGAGGGTTAGGTTAAGTCTGACAGTTAGGGTTAGGGATAGGGTGAGGGTAAGGGTTAGGGTGAGGGTTAGGCTGAGGGTCAGATTTAGGGTCAGCATTAGGTTTAGGGTTAGGGTTAGGATGAGAGTTAGGGTTAGGGTGAGGGTGAGGCAGAGGGTGAGGAAGTGTTAGGTTTAGGTATAGTGTGAGGGTTAGTGTTAGTGTGAGGGTTTAACGTGAGTGTTAGTTTTAGGGTAAGGGTTAGGGTGAGTGTTAGTGTTGGGGTTGGGTTAGGGTGAGTGTCACGGTGAGGGTTAGGGTTAGGTTGAGGCTTAGGGTTAGGGTGAGGGTTATGGTTAGTGTTAGGGTGAGAGCTAGGGTTACGGTGATGTTTATTGTGAGGGTGAGGGTTAGGGTGAGGGTTAGTGTTCAGGTGAGGTTTCGGGTTCGGTTTCGGGGAGGGTTAGGGTGTGGTTGAGGCTTTGTGTTAGGGTGAGGTTTAGGGTGACGGTGAGGGTTAGGGTGAGGGTGAGGTTTAGGTTTATGGTTAGGGTTAGGGTGAGGTTTAGTGTGAGGATAAGGTTAGAGTGAGGGTTAGGGTGTGGTTTTGGGATAGGGTTATGGTGAGGGTTAGGGTTAGCGTGAGGGTTAGGGTTAGGGTTAGGGTTAGTGTGAGGATAAGGGTTAGGGTGAGGGTTAGGGTGAGGGTGAGGGTTAGGGTTAGGGTGATGTTTAGGGTGAGGTTGAGGGTTTGTGTGAGGGTGAGGGTGAGGGTTAGGTAGGTTGCGCATAAGGGTGTGGTTGAGGATGAGGGTTACGTTTCGGGTTAGGGTTAGGGTGAGGGTGAGGGTTAGGGTTAGGATTAGTGTTAGGGTTAGGGTTAGGCTGAGGTTGAGGGTGAAAGGGAGGGTGAGGGTTAGGGTTACCGTGATGGTTAGGGTTAGTGTGAGGGTTAGTGTTACGGTGACGGTCAGGGTGAAAGTGAGGGTTAGAATGAGTGTGAGGGTGAGGGTGAGGGTTAGGGTTAGGATTAGGTTTAGGGTGATTTTTAGGGTTAGTGTTAGGGTTATAGTTAGGGTTATTGTTAGGTTTAGAGTTACGGTTAGGGTGAGGATGAGGGTTTCGTTTAGGTAAGGGTTAGGGTTAGGGTGAGGATTAAGGTGAGGTTGAGGGTAAAGCTGAGGTTTGGTTTAGGGTGATGGTTAGGGTTAGGGTTAGGCTGAGGTTTAGGGTTAGGGTGATGTTTTGGGTGAGGGTAAGGGTGAGGTTTAGGGTGAGGGTGAGGGTTAGGGGGAGGATTAGGGTGAGGGTGAGGTTTAAGGTGATGATTAGGGTGAGGGTGAGGGTTAGGGGTAGGGTGATGTTTAGGTTGAGGTTGAGGGTTTGTGTGAGGGTGAGGGTGCACATGAGGGTGAGGTTGAGGATGAGGGTTAGGGTTAGGGTTAGGGTGAGGGTGAGGGTTAGGGTTAGGATTAGTGTTAAGGTTAGGGATAGGCTGAGGGTGTGTGTGAAAGTGAGGGTGAGGGTTAGTGTTAGGGTGATGGTTAGGTTTAGTGTGAGGGTTAGTGTGACGGTGACGATCAGGGTGAAAGTGAGGGTTAGAATGAGGGTGAGGGTTAGGGTGAGGGTTAGGGTTAGGATTAGGTTTAGGGTGATTTTTAGGGTTAGTGTTAGGGTTAGAGTTACGGTTATTGTTAGGGTTAGAGTTAGGGTTAGGGTGAGTGTGAGGGTGAGGGTTTCCTTTAGGTAAGGGTTATGTTTAGAGTGAGGATTAGGGTGAGGTTGAGGGTTAAGTTGAGTTTAGGTTTAGGGTGATGGTTAGGGTTAGGGTTAGGCTGCGGTTTAGGGCTAGGGTGATGTTTAGGGTGAGGGTGAGGGTGAGGGGTAGGATGAGTGTGAAGGTTAGGGTAAGGGTGAGGGTGTGGGTGAGGGTTAGGGTTAGGGTTAGGTTTATTTTTAGGGTGAATGTGAGGGTAAGAGTTAGGATTAGGAATAGGGTTAGGGTTAGGGTTAGGCTGAGGTTGAGGGTCAGGGTGAGGGTAAAGATTAGGGTTACGGTTAGGTTTTGGGTGAGAATTACGGAGAGGGGTAGGGTTAGGGTTAGGGTGAGGTTTAGGGTGAGTGTGAGATTAGGGTGAGGGTGAGATTGAGGGTGAGGGTTAGGTTTAGGTTTAGAGTTAGGGTGAATTTGAAGGTGAGGGTTAGGTTTAGGATTAGGATTAAGGTTAGGGTTAAGGTGTGTGTTAGGGTGAGGGTTCGTGTTTGGGTTCGGGTAAAGGTCAGGGTTAGGGTTAGTGTGAGGGTGAGGTATAGGGTGAGGGTTAGGATAAGGGTTAGGGATACAGTTAGGGTTGGGGTGAGGGTGAGGGTGAGTGTTAGGGTTAGGTTTCGGGTTAGAGTTAGTGTGAGGGTGAGGGTGAGGGTTAGGGTTAAGATGAGGGTTAGGGTTAGTGTTAGGGTTATGATGAGGTTTAGGCTGAGTGTTAAGGTTATGGTTAATGTGAGGGTTAGGGTTAGGGTTAGGGTTAGGTTTAGGGTGAGGTTTAGGTTTAGGTTTAGGGTTAGGATAAGGGTTAGGCTGAGGGTTAGGGTTAGGGTTAGGGTTAGTCTGAAGGTTAGGTTTAGGATAGGGTAAGGGTTAGGGTGAGGATAAAGTTTAGGGTGAATATTACAGTGAGGATGAAGGTTAGGGTTAGGTTGAGGGTTAGGGTGAAGGTTAGGTTTATAGTTCGGGTTAGGGTGAGTGTTAGGGTGTGGGAAAATGTTACGGTGAGGGTTAGGTCGAGGGTGAGGGTTATGGTTTGGGTGAGGGTAAGGATAAGGATGAGGGTTAGGGTGAGGGTGAGGGATAGGGTGAGGGTTTGGGTTAAGGTTAAGGATAGGATGAGGATTTGGGTTAGGGTTAGGTTTAGGGTGAGGTTTAGGCTGAGGGGTAGGGTTAGGGTTATGGTGAGGGCTAGTTTTATTGTGAGGGTTAGGGGTAGCGTTAGGGTGACAGTAAGGGTTATGGTGAGGGTTAGGGTGAGTGTGAGTTTTAGGGTTAGCATTAGGTTTAGTGTTAGGGTTAGGATGAGTGTTAGGGTTAAGTTTAGGGTTAGGGTTAGGGTGAGGGTGAGGGTTAGGGTTAGGGTTAGGTTGAGGGTTAGTGTTAGTGTGTGGGCTAGGGTGAGAGTGAGGGTGAGGGTGAGGTTTTTGGTTAGGTAAAGGTTAGGGGTAGGGTTAGGGTGAGGATTAGGGTGAGGGTGTGGGTTAAGGTTAGGGTTAGGGTGAGGGTGAGGGTGAGAGTGAGTGTTAGGATGAGGGTTAGGGTTAGTTTAGGGTGAGGGTGAGGGTGAGGCTGAGGGTGAGGGTTAGGCTTAGGGTTAGTGTTAGTTTTAGGGTTACAGTGAGGGTTTTGGTTAGGGCGAGGGTTAGGGTTAGGTTTAGGCTGAGTCTTAGGTTTAGGGTGATGTTTATTGTGAGGGTGAGGGTTAGGGTGAGGGTGAGTGTTCTTGTGAGAGTTAGGGATAGGTTTAGGGTTAGGGAAAGTGTTAGTGTGAGGGTAAGGGTTAGGGTGAGGGTTAGGGTGAGTGTGAGGATTAGGTTTAGGGTGAGGGTTAGGGTTAGGTTTAGGGTTAGGGTGAGGGTGAGTGTTAGGGTGATCATTTGGGTTAGGGTTAAGGTTAGTTTGTGGGTTAGAGTGAGTGTAAGGTTTAGGGTGAGATTTAGGGTGAGGGTGAGGGTTAGCCTTAGGGTGAGGGTAAGGGTTAGGTTGTGGGTTAGGGTGAGGTTGAGAGTTAGGGTTAGCATTAGAGTTAGGGTGAGGGTGAGGGATAGGCTGAGGGTTAGGGTTAGGGTTAGTGATAGGGTGAGGATTAGGTTTAGTGTGAGGTTTAGGGTTAGGGTTATGGTTAGGGTTAGTGTGAGGATAAGGGTTATGGTGAGGATTAGGGTGAGGATGAGGTGTAGGGTTAGTGTTAGGGATAGGGTGAGCGTTAGGGTAAGGGTTAGGTTTCGGGTGAGGGTGAGGTTTAGGTTTAGGGTTAGGGTTAGTGTTAGGCTTAGGGTGAGTCTGAGCGTTAGGTTTATGATAAGGGTTAGGGTTAGAGTTAGTGTGAGTGTTAGGGTGAAGATGAGGGTTCGGGTGATGATGAGGGTTAGGGTGTGGGCGAGGGTTAGTGTTTCGGTGAGGATTAGGGTTGGGTTAGCTTTAGGGTTATAGTGAGGGTAAGGGTTAGGGTTATGTTTAGGGTGAAAGTTAGGATTAGGGTAATGATTAGGGTGAGGGTTAATGTGAGGGTGAGGTTTTGGGTTAGGGTAAGGGTTAGGGTGAGGGTTAGGGTTAGGGTGATGTTTACGCTGAGGATTAGGGTGAGGATGAGTGTTCAGTTGATGGTGAGGGTTCAGATGAGGGTGAGGGTTAGTGTGTGGGTGAGGATTAGAGTTAGGGTGAGGATTAGTTTTAGGTTTAGGGTTAGTGTGAGTGTGAGCGTTAGGGGAAGGGTTAGGCTTAGGGTTAGGGTTAGGGTGAGGGTTAGGGTTAGGTCACCCTCACAATAACCCTAACCCTCACACTAACCCTAAAACTCACCCTATCCCTAACCCTACCCCTCTCCCTAACCCTAAACCTAACCCTAACTCAACCTAACCATAACCCTAGCACTAACCCTCATCCGCAAACTAAACCTAAACCTAACACTAACCCTCACCCAAACCCTAATCCTCACCCACAACCTAACCCTCACCCTCACCCTCATCCACACCCTAACCCTCACCCTAACCCTAACGCTAACCCTAATCCTCACCCTCACCATAACCCTCACCCTAAACCTTATCCTCACACTAACAAAAACCCTCACCCTAAACCTATCCCGTCACATCACCCTAACTCTCACACTAACCCTAACCCTAACCATAACCATAACCATAACCCTCACCCTAACCCTTATTCTAAACCTAACCCTCACCCTAAACCTAATCCTCACCCTAACACTAACCCTCACACTATACTTAACCCTAACACTCACCCTCACCCTCAACCTCACCCTCACTCTAACCCTAACCCTCATCCTAATCCTAACTCTAAACCTAATGCTAACACTAAACCTCACCCTCACCCTAACCCTTACCCTCACCCTAACCCTCACACTAAACCCAAGCCTCACCCTAACCCCAACCCTAACACTCAGCCTAACCCTCACCCTAAACCTAACCCTAACCCTAATCCTCACCTTATCCCTATCCTTAACCTTAACCCTCACCATAATCCTCACTCTCACCCTAACCCTAATGCTAAACCTAACCCTCACCCTCACCCTAACCCTCACCCTAACACTTACCCACACCCTAACCCTCACCCTAAACTAACCCTAAACCTAACCCTCACCGTAAACTTCACCCTAATCCTAACCATTACCTTAAGCCTAAACCTCACCCTAATCCTCATCCTAACCCTAACCCTCAGCCTCATCCTAGCCCTCACCCTAAACTTTACCCTCAAAGTAACCCAAACCCTAACCCTAAACCTAACACTCACAATAAACCTAACCTTAACCCTCAGCCTAACACTTATCCTAACCCTAAACCTAACCCTAAACCTAACCCCCACCCTAACCCTAACGCTAACCCTTACCCACACTCTCACAATAACTCACACCCTAAAACTTATCCTCACACTAACCCTAACCCTAACCCTAACCCTCCCATTAACCCTCAACCTCACCCTAACCCTAATCCTACCCCTCACCCTACCCCTCACCCTCAACCTAATCATAAGCCTCACCCTAAACCTAACCCTAACCCTCACCTTCACCCTAACCCTCACAGTCACCCTAACCCTCAACCTAATCCTAAACCTCACCTACACCCTCACCGTCATCCTCAGCCTCACCTTCACCCTAACCGTAACCCTCACCCTAAACATCAATCTAACAATAACCCTAACACTAACCCTAACACTAATGCTCACCCTAACCCTAATCCTCACCTTAAAGCTCACCCTCACTCTAATCCTCACCCTAAACCTAACTATAAGCCTTTCCTAACCGAAACCCTCACCCTCACCCATGCCCTTATACTAACCCCGACCCTCACTCTAGCCCTCACTCTAAACCTAACCCTAACCCTAACCCTCACCCTCACCCTCATCCACAACCTCAGCCTAACCCTAACCATAACCCTAATCCTATCCCTAACCCTAACCCTTACACTATACCTTATCCTAAACCTAATGCTAACACTAACCCTCACCCTCACTCTAACCCTAACCCTAACCCTAACCCTCACCCTCAACCTCACCCTAATCCTAACACTAAATCTAACCCTCACCCTAACCCACACCCTAAACCTATGCCTCTGCCTAACCCTCACCCTAATATAACCCTAACAGTAATCCTCACCCTATACCTAACCCTAACCCTAACCCTCACCCAAACCCTAAAGCTAACCCTAACCCTCACCCTCACCCTAAACCTCACCCTAACCCTAACCCTCACCCTAACCCTAACCCTAACCCTAACCCTAATCATCACCTTAACCTTAACCCTAAACCCAACCCTAACACTCACCCTAACCCTACTCCTCACCCTCACACTGAAACTCACCCTCAGCCTAACCCTAATCCTAACCGTAATCCAAACACTAACCCTCACCCTCACCCTCACCCTAAACCTCAACTTCGCCCTAAACCTCATCCTAAGCCTTTCATTCACCCTAACTCTAATCCTAACCCTAACCCTAACTCTCACCCTAAAGCTAACAGTATCCCTAACCCTCATCCTAAACCTAACCCACACCCTAACCCTAACCCTAACCCTCACCCTCATGCTAACCCTAACTCTCACCCTAACCCTCACCCAAACCTAAAGCTAACCCTAACCCTCACCATCATCCTAAAACTCACCCTAACCCTTACCCTCAACATATCCCAAACTCTAACCCTAACCCTAATCCTCACACTAACCCTAACACTAACCCTCACCCTAATGCTCACCCTAATCTTCACCCTCACCCTAACCCTTACCGTCACCTTAACCCTCACCCTAACCCTAACCGTCACCCACACATTAACCCTCACCCTCACCCTCATCCTAACCCTAACCCTAACCCTAACCCTCAACCTCACCCTAACCCTCAACCTTACCCTCACCCCCACTCTAACCCTAACGCTAAACCCAAACCGCACTCACACCCTAACCCACACCCTAAACTATATCCTGACACTAACACTAAACCTAATCCTAACCCTAACATTAAGGCTAAACCTCACCCTAACTTTAACGCTACCCATTACCCTACCCGTCACTCTAAACCTAACCGGAATCCTCACCCTAAACCTACGCCTAACGCTCACCTTCACCCTAACCCTCACAGTCACCCTAACCCTCACCCTAACCCTCACCTACACCCTCACCTTCACCCTCACCCTCACCTTCACCGTAACCCTCACCCCCACCCTAAACATCAATCTAACCCTAACCCTCATCCTAACACTAACCCTAATCCTCACACTAACCCTAATCCTCGCCTAAATCTCACCCTCACTCTAATCCTCAACCTAACACTAACCCTAACCCTCACCCAACTCTAACCCTGACCCTAATCCTAACTCTAACCCTCACCCTCAACATAACACTAACCCTAACCATCACCATAACCCTCACCCTAAACCTAACACTAACCCAAACCCTCAATATCACCCTGACTCTCACCCTAAACCTTATCCTCACACTAACCCTAACCCTAACGCTAACCCTCACACTAACCCTAACTCTCACTTTAACCCTAACCCTTCCCCTCACCATAAACCTCACCCTAACCCTAACCCTAACCCTAAACCTAACCCTAACCCTCACCATCACCCTAACCCTGACCCTAACCCTAACCCTCACACTAAACCTAATCCTCACCCTCACCCGAACCTTCACCCTAATCCTAACCCTAACCGGCACCCAAACCATCAACTTAAAACTCACCCTCACCATACTCCTCACCCTAACCCTAAACATAATCCTTTCCTAACCAAAACCCTCACCGTCACTGTAACCCTCACCCTACCCCTCACACTGACCCTAGCCCTCACTCTAAACCTAACCCTTACTCTAACCATCATACTCACCCTCACCCTCACCCTCAGCCTAACCCTAACGCTAACCCTAATCCTAACCCTATCCCTCTCCCTCACCCTCAACCTAACACCAACCCTAATCCTCACCCTAACACCAACCATAACCCTAACACTCAACCTAACCCTAACCGTAACCCTCATTCTAATACTAACCCTCATCCTCACCCTAACCCTTACCCTAATACTTAACCTCAACCTCACCCACACCCTCATCCTTACCCTAACCCTAACCCGACCCCTACCCCTCAGCCTTACCCTCACCCTAACCCTTACCCTAACCCTAATCCTCACACTAACCTTCACCCTCACCCTAACTATAATGCTAACCCTAACCCTCAACCTCACCCTAAACCTCGCCCTAACCCTTACCCTGACCATAACACTCCCTCACCCTCACCCTAACCCTCACCCTAAACCCTATGCTCACCCTAACCCTCAGCATAACCCCAAACTTAACGCTAACCTAACCCTCACCCTTACCCCCACCCTAACCTTCACCCTAACCCTCACGCTAAACAAAACCCTCACTCTAACCCTAACCCTCACCCTAACCCTTATCCTGACACTAACCCTAACCCTAACCCTCATACTAAGCCTAACATTCACCCTAAACCTAACCCTACCTCTCACCCTAACCCTAACGATAATGCTCACCCTAACCCTAATGCTAACCCTAATCCTCTAACCATAACACTAATCATAAACCTAACCCTATCCCCATCCTTCACCCTAACCCTCACCCTAATCCTAACACTAACACTAATCCTCACGATAATGCTACACCTATCCCGAACCATCACACTTACCCTAAACCTCACAGACACCCTAACTCTCACCCTAACCATAACCCTCACAACAACACTCAGCCTCACACTAACCCTAACACGAAAAATAACCCTAACCCTCACCCTCATCTTCACCCTTACTCTAAGCCTAACCCTAACGTGAACCCTCACCGTAAGGTTCACACTCACTCTAACCCTAACCCTAACTTTCACCCTCACCTTAAACATCACCTTAACCCTTACCCTCACCTTAACCCTAACCATAACCCTCACCCTCACCCTAACCCTAACTCGAAACCTAACACTCACCCTAACCCTCACACTAACACTCACGCTAATCCTAACCTTCACTCTCACCCTAACCCTCACCCTAATACTTACCCTCACCCTAACCCTAACCCTAACCCTCACACTAAACCTAACCCACACCCCAACTCTAACCCTAAACCTAACTCTAATCCTAAACCAAAACCTCACACTCACCCTCACCCTCAGCTTAACCCGAACCCTCACCCTCACCCTAAAACTCACCCTCAACCTAAACATCATACTAACCCTAACCCTCAACCTAAACCTATGCCTAACCCTCACCTAAACCTAATCCTCATCTTAACCCTAACCCTAACCCTCACCTTCACCCTAGCCCTCATCCTAACCATAATCCTAGCAATAACCCTAACCCTTACCCTAAAGCTCACCCTAACCCTAACCCTAACACTCACCCTCACCCTTACCCTAACCTTAACCCTCACCCTCACCCTAAATCTCACCCTAACCCTTTTCCTCATCCTAACCCTAACCCGAACCCTCCACCTCACCCTCACCCTCACCCTAAAAAGAACCCTAACCCTCACAGTAAACCTAACCCTCAGGCTAATCCTAAACCTCACCCTCTCCCTAACCCTAACCCTAACTATAACCCTCACCATCACCCTCACCCTCAACCTAACCCTCACCCTCATCCTCACCCTAACCCTCATGCTCACCCTAAACATCACCCTAACACTAAACCTCACCATCACCCTAAACCTTACCCTAACCCTAACACTCACCCTAACCTCACCCTAACCCTAATGATAATCCTAATCCTCGACCCTCATCCTAAACCTCACCCTAACCCTTATACTCACACTAACACTAAACCTAACCCTAACCCTCACACTAACTCTAATACTCACCCTAACCTTAGCAATACCCCTCACCCTAACCCTCACACTAACACTAAACCTAACCCTAACCCTTTCCCTAACCCAAACCTTAACAGTAACCTTAACACTCATACTAAACATCACGCTAACCCTAAGCCTGACCCTAAACCTAACCCTAACCCTCACCCTAACCCTATCCCTGAACATAACACTCACTCTCCCCTAATCCTCACCCTAACCCTCACCTTAACCCTAACACTAACCTTACCCTCATCCTCACAATAAAACCTCACCCTAACCCTTACTCTCACCATAACCCTAACCCTAACCCTAAACCTAATCCTTACCCTAAACATAACCCTCTCCCACACCCTAACTCTCAACCTCACCCTCACACTCACCCTCACCCTAACACTCTCCCTAACCCTAAAACTAACCCTAATCCTAAACCTAATCCTCACCCTCAAACTCACCCTAACCCTAACCATAACAATAACCATAACCCTAACCCTCACCGTCTCCATCACCCTAACCGTCACACTCACGCTAAAACTCACCCTAAGCTTAACCCTACCCCTCTCCCTAACGCTAATACTCAACATAACCCTAACAATACCCCTAACCCTAACCCTCACAAGAAAGCTAAACCTAACGCTAACCCTCACCCTAACCCTAATCGTCACCCACTCCCTCACCCTCAACCACACCCGAACCATCATCCTCTCCCAACCCCTCAACCTCACCGTAAACATAACCCAAACACTAACCATCACCCTAATCCTAAACCTATCCCTAACCCTCACCCTAACCCTCACCCTAACCCTTACCCTCAACCTATCCCTAATCATAATCCTAACCATAACCCTCACACTAACCCTAATCCTAACCGTAACCCTAACCTTAAACCTCACCCTGACCCTCACGCTCAGCCTAAACGTAACCCTACCACTATTCCTTACCCTGACCCTCACCCTCACCTTCACCCTCACCCTCACATTAACCATCAACCTCACCCTAAATATCACTCTAACCCTAACCCTCACCCTCACACTGACCATAACTCTTACCCTAAGGCTAACCATCACCCTAACACTCAATCTAACCCTAACGCTAACCCTAACCCTCACCCTCACCCTAAACCTCACCCTAAACCTTATTTTCACACTAACCCTAACCCTAAGCCTAACCCTCACACTAACCCTAACCCTCACCCTAACCTTATCCCGACACCTCACCCTAACCATAACCCTAACCCTAAACCTCAACCTAACCCTAACTCAAGACTTAACCCTCACCCTCACCCTAACCCTCACCGTCACCCTAACCCTCAACCTAAAACTAACCCTCAACCACAACAAAACCCTCACGCTCACACGAACCCTATCCCTCACAGGAACACTCACCCTCACCCTAACCATCAACCTTATAATAAACATCACCCTAACCCTAACTCTCACCCTAACCCTAACCCTAACCCTTAACCTAAACCTAACCCTAACCCTAACCCTCACCCTCACCCTAACACTAACCCTCACACTAACCCTTACGCTCACCCTAACTCTAAAACTCACCCTCATCCTAACCCTGACCCTAACTCTTATCTACACCCTAACCCTCACCCTAAGCCTAACCCTAAACCTAACCCTCACCCTAACCTTAAACATAACCCTAAACCTCACCCTAAACTTTACCCTCAACCTACTCCAAACCCTAACGCTATACCTAACACTCACACTAACCATAACCCTTACCCTCACCCTAACCCTCACCCTCACCCTAACCCTAACCCTCACCCTCACCCTCACCCTAACCCTAACCCTAAACCTAACCCTCACCCTAACCCTAACCTTCACCCTTACCATCACCCTCACCTCAGCCTATCCCTAATCCTTACCCTAATCATAACCCTTACCCTCTCCCTCACCCTAACTCTAAACCTAACACTCACCCTCACCCTCACCCTAAGCCTATCTCTAACCCTCACCATAACGCTAAACCTCACCCTATCACTCAACCTCACCCTAACCCTACACCTAAACCTAACCCTCACCCTAACTCTCACCCTAACCCTAACCCTAACCCTCATCCTCACACTATACCTCACCCTAACCCTTACCTTCACCATAACCCTAACCCTACCCCTAATTCTAACCCTAACCCTAACACTCACCCACACCCTAACCCTCACTCTCACCCCAACCCTCACCCTCAACCTAACACTCAACTTAATCCTAACACTAACCCTAATCCTAAACCTAACCATCACCCTCAAACTTACCCTAACCCTAACCTAACCCTCACCCTCACCCTCACAATAACCCTCACCCTCACTCTAACCCTCACCCTAACCGTAACCCTAATCCTAACCCTCAACCTAATGTTAACCCTATCCCTAACCGTCACTCTCCCACTAACTCTAATGCTAACACTAACCCTCACCCTAACCCTAATCCTCACCCACACCCTAACCCTCTCCCTCAACCGAACCCTCAACTTTTCCCCAACACTCATCCTCACCCTAAACCTCAACCTCACCCTAAACTTTCACCCAAACCCTAACCCTTACCCTAAACCTAACCCTAACCCTCACCCTAAAGCTCAACCTCAGGATAATCCTCACCATAACTGTAACCCTTAGCTAAAAGAATCCCTCACCCTAACCCTCACACTAACCCTCAGCCTCACCCTAGCCCTCAGCCTAAACCTATCCCTAACCCTTAACCTTAACCTCATGCTAACCCTTACCCTCACCCTAACCCTAAACCAAACACTAATCATAATCGTCACACTAACCTTAACCCTCACCCTAACCCTAACCCTAACCCTAAACTTCACCCTCACCCTGACCCTTACCCTCAGCCTAACCCTAACCATAACCCTATTCCTAATCCTAACCCTCACATGCAACCTAACCCTAAACCTAACCCTAAAACTAACCCTCACCCTCACTCTCATCCTCACCCTCAACGAACGCTCAACCTAAACATCACCCTAAACCTAACTCTCACCCTAAGCCTAAGCCTAACCCTCACACTAAGCCTAACCTCAGCTTAACCCTCACCATCAACCTAATCTTCACCCTAACCCTAACCCTAAGGTAAATGAAACCCTCACCCTCACCCTCACACTAACCCTCACCCTCACCCTAGCCCTCAACCTAAGCCTAACCCTAACACTTACCGTCAACCTCACCCTCCCCCACCCCCTCAGCTTAAACCTAACCCTTACCATAAACCTAACCCTAACCCTCACCATCACACAAAGTTTCACCCTAAACCTTACACTCACCCTGAACCTAACCCTAACACTAAACCTCACCCTCACCCTCACCCTAATACTAACCCTAACACTAACCCTAACCCTCACCCTAATCCTAACCCTAACATTAACCCTAACCCTCATCCTCACCCTCACCCTAAACCTCACCCTAAACCTTACCCTCACCTTCAACCTAAACCTAACCCTAACCATAACCATAACCATAACCCTCACCCTAACCCTAACCCTCACCCTAAACCTAACTCTCTCCCTCAACCTAACCGTAATCCAAAACCTAAAAATAACCCTAACCCTCACCCTCACCCTAACCCTCATTCGAACTCTTACACTCACCCTCATCCTTACCGTAATCCTCACCCTCAACATCACCCTAACCCTAACTCTAACCCTAAACATAACCCTCACACTAAACCTAAGCTTCATCCACACGCTAAACATCACTCTCACACTCACCCTCACCCTTAACCTTACCCTCACCCTAAACCTAAACCTAACCCTCACCCTCACCCTAACCCTCACCCTAACTTTTTCACTCACCTTCACCCTTATCATAACCCTCACCCTCAACATCACCCTAACCCTAACCCTAACCCTAAACATAACCCTCACACTAAACCTAAGCTTCATCCACACGCTAAATATCACTCTCACCCTCACCCTCACCGTTAACATTACCCTCAACCTAAACCTAACCCTAACCCTAACCCTCACCCTCACCCTAACCCTCACCCTAACTCGTACACTCACCCTCACCCTTATCATAACCCTCACCCTCAAAATCACCCTAAACCTAAACCTTACCCTCACCCTAACCATAACCCTAAAACTATACCTAACCCTCACACTAATCCTAAGCTTCACCCACACCCTAACCGTCACTCTCACCCTCACCCTCACACTAAACCTTACTCTCACTCTAAACCAAACCCTAACCCTAAACCTAATCCTAACCCTAACGCTCACCATACCACTCACCCAAACCCTAACTCTAACCCTAAACCTCACACTCATCCTAACCCTCAACCTCACCCGAAAAATCACCCTAACCCTAAACCTCACCCTCACAATAAACAACACCCTAACCCTCACATTAACACTAACCGTCACCCTAACCCTTACCCTAACCCTAAACCTCACCCTAAACCAAGACCTCACACTTATCCTAACCCTATCCCTCACCCTCACCCTCAACTTCACCCTAAGTCTAACCCTAACCATGATCCTATCACTAACCCTCAACCTCACCCTCACCCTAAACCTTACACTAAACCTAACTCTAAACCTAACCCTGATCCTAAACTTCACCCTAATCCTAACCATTAACCTAAGCCTAACCCTCACCCTAATTATCACCGTAACCCTAAACCTCACCCTCACCCTAACAATCACCCTAAACTTTACCCTCAAACCTATCCAAACCCTAACCCTAAACCTAACACTCACACTAACCCTAACCCTAACCCTCAGCCTAACCCTTATCCTAACCCTAAACCTAGCCCTAACCCTAACCCTTACACTAACCTTAAACCTAACCCTCAACCTAACCCTAATCCTAACCCTAATCCTCACCCTAACCCTCACCCTCACCCTGCCCTAACCCTAAACCTCACCCTAACCCTAAACCACACTCTCATCGTCCCCATCACCCTCAGCCTAACCCTAATCCTAACGCTAATCCTAACCTTCATCCTCACCCTCACACTAACCTTAACCCTATCCCTATCCCTCACCTTTACCCTAACCCTCACCCAATACCTCACCCTCACTTTAACCCTAAACCAAACCCTAACTTTCATCCTAACCCTAACACTATCCTTACCCTCATCCTCACAATAAACCTCACTCTAACCCTTACTCTCACCATAACCCTAACCCTAACCCTAAACTTAATCCTTACCCTAAACCTAAACTTCTCCAACACCCTAACTCTCAACCACACCCTCACCCTCACCCTCACCCTAACACTCTCCCTAACCCTAATCCTAACCCTAATCCTAAACCTAACCCTCACCCTCAAACTCACCCTAACCCTAACCTTAACCCTAACCCTCACCGTCACCATAACTGTAGCCGTCACACTCACCCTAAAACTCACCCTAAACCTAATCCTCACCCACACCCTCACTCTCACCCTCAGCCGAACCATCATCCTCTCCCTACCCATCAACCTCACCCTAAACATCACCCAAACCCTAACCGTCACCCTAATCCTAACCCTAACCCTCACCCTAACCCTTACCCTCAACCTATCCGTAATTGTAACCCTAACCATAACCGTCACACTAACCGTAACCCTCACTCTAACCCTAATCCTAACCTTAACCCTAAACTTCACCCTCCCCCTGAACCTCACCTTCAGCCTAACCCTAACTCTAACACTATTCCTAATTCTAACTCTCAGCCTCAACTTCACCCTAATCCTAACCCAAACCCTCATCCTCACCCTGACCCTCACCCTAACCCTCACCCTCACCTTCACATTAACCATCAACCTCACCCTAAACATCACCCTAACCCTAACCCTGACCCTAACCTTAACCCTAACCCTCGCCCTAACGCTAACCCTCAACCTAATCCTCACTCTAACCCTAACGCTAACCATAACCCTCACCCTCAACCTAAACCTTATCCTCACACTAACCCTAACCCTAAGCCTAACCCTCACACTAACCCTAACCCTCACCCTAATCCTTTCACGAAACCTAAACCTAACTGTCACACTAAACATAACCCTAACCCTAAACCTCAACCTAAGCCTAACTCTAGACTTAACCTTAACCCTCACCCTAACCCTCAACGTCACCCTAACCCTCACCCGAACACTAAGCCTCAACCACACCCAAACCCTCACCCTCACCGAACCCTATCCCTCAACCTTATAATAAACATCACCCTAACCCTAACTCTCAACCTAACCCTAACCCTAACCCTTACCCTAACCTAACCCTCAACCTAACACTAAAGCTCACCCTGACCCTCAACCTAACCCTAATCCTAACCCTCACCCTAACCCTTACCCTAACCATAACCCTCACCCTAAACCTAACCCTCACCCTAACACTAAACCTCACACTAACAGTAACCCTAATCCTCATCCTCACCCTAAACCTAACCCTCATCCTAAACCTAACGGTAAACCTAATGCTAAACATAAAACTCATCCTCACCCTAACCCTCACCCTTACACTTACCCTCAACCTCACCCTAAGCCTAACCCTCACCCTCACCCTAACCCTCACACTAAACCTAAAACTCACCATAACCCTAACCCTAACCCTCACCCTAAACTTAACACTCACCCAAAACCCAACCCTACCCCTCAGCATAACCCTCACCCTAAACTTAACTGTAACCCTAATCCTCACCCTAACCCTAACCTTTACCATAACCCTCACCCAAACCCTCACCCTAACCCTCGTGCTAACCCTAACCCTCACCCTCACACTAACCCTCACAATAACGCTTACCCTCACCCTAACCCTAAACCTCACCCTCATCCTATCCCTCATCCAAACCCTTACCTAAACCCTAACCCTCAGCCTAAGCCTAAACCTTAAAATAAACCTCACCCTAAACCTCACCCTAAACCTAAACATAACCCTAAACCTCAGCCTCACCCTAACTCTCACCCTAATCTTTAACCTCAACCTAACCCAAACCCTAACCCTAAACCTAACACTCACACTAACCCTAACCCTAACCCTCAGCCTAACCCTTATCCTAACCCTAAAACTAACCCTAACCCAAACCCTAACCCTAACCCTAACCGCACACTAACCCTAACCCTAACCCTCAGCCTAAACCTCACCCTAACCCTAACCCTAACCCTAACCCTCACCCTCATCGTAACCCTAACCCTAAACTTAACCCTCACCCTAACACCACCCTCACCCTTATCATCACCCTCACGCTCAGCCTAACCCTAATCCTTACCCTAATCCTAACCCACACCCTCACCCTCACCCTAAATGTAAACCTAACACTCACCCTCACCATGACCCTAACACTATCCCTAACCTTCAC
The DNA here is from genome assembly GCF_024711535.1 of Dipodomys merriami. NCBI lineage: Eukaryota > Metazoa > Chordata > Mammalia > Rodentia > Heteromyidae > Dipodomys > Dipodomys merriami. Next base: position 41,785 of record NW_027206322.1, on the reverse strand, counting down.
CATAACGCTAAACCTCAACCTATACCTCAACCTCACCCTAACCCTAAACCTAAACCTAATCCTCACCCTAACCTTCACCCTAACCCTAACCCTAACCCTCATCCTCACACTATACCTCACCCTAACCCTTACATTCACCATAACCCTAAACCTAACCCTACCCCTATTTCTCACCGTAACCCTAACACTCACCCACACCCTAACCCTCACTCTCAACCGAACCCTTGCCCTCAACCTAACACTCAACCTAATCCTAACCCTAAACCTAATACTAAACCTACCCATCACCCTCAAACTCACCTTAACCCTAAACCTAACCCTCACACTCACCCTCAAAATAACCCTCACTATCACCCCAACCCTCACCCTAACCCTAAAGCTAACCCTAATAGTAACCCTAACCCTCATACTAAACATCACCCTAACGCTAACCCTCACCCTAACGCTAACACTAACCCTCAGCCTAACCGTAACCCTCAACCTAATTCTCACCCTCCCCTAATCCTCACCCTAACCCTAACCCTAACCCTTACCTAAACGAAACCCTCACCCTCATCCTCACCCTCAACCTAACTCTCAACATAACCTTTACCCTCAACCTAAACCTAACGCTAACCCTAACCATCAACTTAACGCTAAACCTACCAATACCCCTAACCCTCAGGCTAACTCTAACCCTCACACTAAACCTAACCCTAAACCTCACCCTCACCCTAATCATCACCATCACCCTAACACTCAGCCTAACCCTAACCCTCACCCACACCCTAACCCTCACCCTGACCTGAACTCTAAACCTCACCCTAACCATAAACCTCACCCTAAACATCACCCTAAGAATAAACCTCACCCAAATCCTAACCCTAACCCTCACTCTAACCCTAAAGATCACACTAACCCTCAATCTCAACATAATTCACACCCTAAAAATAAACCTAACCCTTACCTAACCGAAAACCTCACCCTCACCCTCACCCTAACTCTCACCCTCACCCTAACTCTCACCCTCACCCTAGCCATCACCCTAACCCTAAACCTAACCCTATCCCTAACACTAAAACTATCCCTTACCCTCACCCTAACCCTCACCCACACACTAAACCTAACCCTCACCCTAAAAGTCACCCAATCCCTAACTCTAACCCTAACCCTCACCCTCATCCTAACCCTCACCCTAACCCTATCCCTACACCTCACCCTAACTCTCACCCTAACCCTAACCCTCACCCTCACCCTAAACCTAACCATAATCCTAACACTCACCCTCACCCTAATACTCACTGTCACCCTAACCCTAACCCTCAAGAATACCCTAACCCTCACCCTCACCCGAACCTTCACCCTCATCCTAACACTCTCCCTCACCCTAACCCTCACCCTCCCAATAAACATCACACTAACCCTACCCCTCAGCCTAACCCTAAACCTCTAACTAACTCTAACCCTCACCATGACTCTCACTCCAAACCTAACCCTAACCCTAAACTTCACACCAACCCTTAGCATAACCCTAAGCCTCACCCTAAACCTAGCCCTCACCCTAACCCTAACCCTCACACTAAACCTAACCCTAACACTCACCTTCACCCTCACCCTCATCCTAACTCTAATCCTAATCCTAACACTAACCCACACCCTCACCCTGAACCTCACGCTAACCCTAACACTAACCTTAACCCTAAACCTCATCCTAACACTAACGCTAACCATAACCCTCACCTTAACCCTAAACCTCACCCAAACCCTTACCCTCACCATAACCCTAACCCTAACCCTAACCCTAATCTTCACCCTAACCCTAACCCTCGCCCATAACCTTACCCTCACCATTACCCGAACGCTCATCCTCACCCTAACACTCATACTAAACCTAACCCTAACACTAATCCTAAACCTAACCCTCAACCATACCCTCATCCTAAGAATAAACCTAGCCCTAACCCAAAACCTAACACTCACCCTCACCCTAAATCTAACCCTCACCCTAACGCTCACCCTATCCCTAACGCTAACCCTACACCTCCCACTCAAGCTAACCCTCACCCTAACCCTTGTCCTCACAGTAAACCTAATCCTAATCCTAATGCTAAACCTCACACTAACCCTAATTCTCACACTATCCCTCATTCTAACCCTAACCCTAACATTAACCCTAAACCTAACCCTCACCCTCACCCTAACACTCACCCTCACCATAAACATCACCCTAACACTAATCCTCACCCTAAACCTAACCCTAACCCTCAACCTAAACTTAACTATCACCCTAACACTCACCCTTACCCTAACTCTAACCCTACACCTGACCCTCACCCTAACCCTCATGATAACCCTTATCCTCACACTAACCAAATCACAAACCCTAACCCTAACCCTCACACTAACCGTAATCCTCCCCCTATCCCTAACCCTAACCCTAACCCTCACCCTCAGCCTAAGTCTAATGGTAACCCTAACTCTCACCCTCACCTTAACCCTCATTCTAAACCTTACCCTCATCCTAACCCTAACCCTCACCCTCACACTCACCCTAAATCTCACCCTAACCCGCAAACTAACCCTAACCCAAAACTTAATGCTCACCCTAAACCTCACTCTAACCCTAACCCTAACCCTAACCCTCACCCTAACCCTAACACTCACCCTCACCCTAACCCTCACCCTAACCCTTACCCTCACAATAACCCTATCCCTGTCCCTAACCCTAACACTAACTCTCACCAGAACACTCACCCTCACCGTAACACTCACTATCACTCAAATTATCACCCTAAACCTAACACTCACCCTAAGCCTAACCCTAAACCTCACCCTAACCCTAACCCTCACCGTAAACCTACCCCTCACGCTAAACCTAACCCTCATACTCACCCTCACCCACACCATCATCCTAACCCTAACCCTCATCCTAGCACTCAACCTCACCCACACACTCACCTAACCCTAACCCTAACCCTAACCAACACACTCATCCTAATTCTCACCCTAACCCTAAACCTAACCCTCACCCTAACTCTCATCCTAACACTAAAGCTAACCCTAACCCTCACCTTAAAAGTAAACCTCAGCCTAACCCTTACCCTCACCATAAACCTAACCCTAACCCTAACCCTTATCCTCACCCTAACCCTAACTCTCGCCCACATCCTAAACCTCACCATTACCCTAACTCTCATCCTCACCCTAACACTCACACTAACCCTAACCAAAACCCTAATTCTAAACCTAACCCTCAACCTCACCCTCACCCTAAGCCTAAAACTAGCTCTAACACTAAACCTAACCCTCACCCTCAACCTAAACCTAACCCTCACCCTAATGCTCACCCTATCCCTAATGCTAACCGTACACCTCACCCTCAGCCTAACCCTCACCCTAACCCTTATCCTCACACTAACCCTAACCCCAATCCTAATGCTAAACCTCACACTAACCCTAATCCTCACCTTGTCCCTCAGTCTAACCCTAACACTAATATTAACCCTAAACCTAACCCTCACCCTAACACTCACCCTCACCATAAACATCACCCTAACCCTAATCTTCACCCTAAACCTAACCCTAACCATCACCCTAAACTTAACCCTATCCCTAAAACTCACGCTATCCCTAACGCTCATCCTACACCTCAACCTCACCCTAACCCTCACGATAAACCTTATCCTCACACTCACTGAAACAATATCCCTAACCCTAACCCTCACAATAACCCTAATCCTCACCCTATCTCTAACCCTAAACTGAACCCGAACCCTAACCCTCAACCTCAACCAAAGTCTAATCCTAACCCTAACTCTCAATCTCACCCTAACCTTCACCCTAAACCTTAGCCTCATCCTAACCCTAACCCTCACCCTCACCCTAAATCTCACCCTAACCCTTACTCTCACCGTAACCCGCAAACTGACCCTAACCCTAAACCTAACACTCACCCTAACCCTCACCCTAACCCTAAACCTCACCCTCACCCTAACCTTCACCCTAACCCTTAACCTCACACTAACCCTATGCCTGTCCCTAACCCTAACCCTAACTCTCACCAGAACACTCACCCTCACTCTAAACCTCACTATCACTCTAAACATCATCTTAAACCTAACCCTCATCCTAAGCCTAACCCTAATCCTCACCGTAACCCTAACACTCACCGTAACCCTACCCCTCACACTAACACTAACCCCCACCCTCACCCTCACCCACACCCTAACCCTCACCCTAACCCTCATCCTAACACTCACCCTCACCCACACCCTCACACTAACCCTAAGCCTAACCCGAACCCATACCCTTACCCTAATTCTCACCCTGAACCTGACCCTAAACCTTACCTAACCAAAAACCTCACCCTCACCATCACTGACACCCTAAACCTCACCCTCACCCTAGCCCTCTCCCTAACACTAACCCTCACCCTAACACTAACCCTACCGCTCATCCTCACGCTAACCCTAACCCTAAACATAACCCTAACACTCATCCTAACCCTAAAACTTAACCTAATGATAACCCTAAAATTCACACTCACACTAACCCTCACCCTAAACCTTACAGTCACCCTAACCCTAACCCTAACCCCCAAACTAATCCTAACCCTCACTCTAACCCTAACCCTACACTTCAGCGTAACCCTTACCCCAAACTTAACCCGAAACTTAATCCTCACCCTATCCTTAACCTTAACCCAAACCCTCACACAAACCCTCACCCTCACCCTAACCCTCACCCTAACCCTTACCCTCACCCTAACCCTAACCCTCACCCTCACCCTAACACATACCCACACCCTAACAATCACCCTCACCCTAACCCTAACCCTAACCCTAACCCTCACCCTCACCCTAACCGTAACCCTCACCCTAACCCTTACACTCAAACTAACCCTATCCCTGTCCCTAGCCCAAACCCTAACACTAACCAGAACACTCACCCTCACCCTAACCCTCATTCTCACTCTAAACATCACTCTAAACCTTACCCTCACGCTAAGCCTAACCTTAACCCTCATCCTAACACTAAACCTCTCCGTAACACTAACCCTCACATTAACCGTAACCCTAACCTTCACCCACACCCTCACCCACACCCTCACCCTAATCCTAACCCTCAATCTAACACCCTCACCCTCACCCTCACCCTAACTCTAACACTAACCCTAATCCACACCCTCAAACTAATTCTCACCCTGAACCTGACCCTAAAGCTTACCTAACTAAAAATCTCACCATCACCCTCAACCTCAATCTAAACCTCACCCACACCCTAGGCCTCACCCTATTCCTAACCCTCACCCTAACCCTAACGCTAAACCTACATATCACTCTAACCCTCACCCTAACCCTAACCCTAAACCTTACCTAACCGAAAAACTCACCCTCACCCTCAACCTCAAACAAACCCTCAACCTCATCCTAGCCCTCACCCTAACACTAACCCTACCCCTCTCCCTAACCCTCACCCTAACTCTTACACTCACCCTAACCCTAACCCTAACCCTCACACTAACCCTAACACTCATCCATCCTAACCCTAACACTACCCCTCACCCTAACTCTAAACCTAACCGTCACCCTAACCCTCACCCTCATCCTAAACCTAAACATAATCCTCACCCTCACCCTAACCATAACAGTCACCCTAACAGTCAATCTAACCCTAACCCTCACCCACAACATAACCCTCACCCTCACCCGAAAGCTAAACCTCACCCAGACCCTAAAACTCACCATAAACATTACCCTAACCCTAACCCTCACCCTAACCCTAAAGCTAACCCTAACCCTCACCCTCACCCTAACCTCACCCTAAACCTCACCATATCCGTAGCCCTAAATATAACACTCACCCTCACCCTAAACCTCACCGTCACCCTAACCATCACCCTAAACCTAACCCTCAACCACACCCTAAACCTCACACTCACCCAGACCCTCACCCTCACCCTAACACTCACCCTCACCCTAACCCTCACCCTCACAATATACATCACCCTAACCCTAACCCTCAGCCTAACCCTAACCTTCACCCTAACCCTAACCCTAAACTTAACACTAAAACTCACCCTCACCCTCACCCTCACCCTAACCCTAACCCTAACCCTAATCCTCGCCCAAACCCTCATCCTTACCCTCACACTCACCCTAACTCTAATGCTAACCCTACCTCTCACCCTCACACTAACCCTCACCCTAACCCTTACCCTCACCATAACCCTAACCCTAACTCTAACCCTAATCCTCACCCTAACCCTAAACCTCACCCACACCTTAACCCTCACCATAAGCTGAATCCTCATCCTCACCCTAACACTCACACTAACCCTAACCCTAACCCTAATCTGAAACCTAACCCTCTCCCTCAACATCACCCTCAACCTAACCGTAACCCTAACCCTAAACCTAAACCTCAACCTCAACCTCACCCTCACCCTAACACTCACCCTCACCATAAACATCACCCTAACACTAACCCTCACACTAAAACTAACCCTAACCCTCACCCTAAACCTAACACTCACCCTAATGCTCATCCTATCCCTAACGCTAACCCTACACCTCACGCTCAACCTAACGCTCACTCTAACCCTTATCCTCACACTAACCCTCACCCTAACCCTACCCCTCACACTAACCCCAATCCTCACCGTATTCCTAACCCTCACCCTAACCCTCATCCTCACCCTAACACTAATGTTAACCCTGCCTCTCACCCTCCCTCTAAACCTCACCCTAAAACTTACCCTCACCCTAACCCTTAAAATAACCCTAAACTTAACCCTAACGCTCACCCTATCCCTCACCCTAACCGTAACCCTAACCCTCAGCCTCACCCTCACCCTAACACTCACCCTAACACTATCCCTAACCCTAAACCTAACCCTAACTCTGACCTGAACTCTCACGCTCACCCTAACCCTCACACTAAACATCACCCTATCCATAACCCTCACCCTAATACTTACCCTAATCCTAACCCTCACCCTAACCCTAATTCTAACCCTGAACCTGACCCTAAAGCTTAACTAACCAAAAACCTCACCCTCACCCTCATCCTCAATCTAAACCTCACCCTCACCCTAGCCCTCACCCTAACCCTAACCCTCACCCTAACCGTAACGCTAAAACTACCCATCACTCTAACCCTCACCCTAAAACTAACCCTAACCCTTACCTAACCGAAAACCTCACCCTCACCCTCAACTTCAACCTAACCCTCACCCTCATCCTAGCCCTCACCCTAACACTAACCCTATCCCTCACCCTAACCTCAACCTAACTCTTATATTCACCCTAACCCTAACCCTAACCCTCACACTAACCCTAACGCTCATCCTAACCCTAAACCTACCCCTCACCCTAACTCTCACCATAACCCTCACCCTAACCCTCACCCTCACCCTAAACCTAACCATAATCCTCACCCTCACCATAACCATAACAGTCACTCTAACAGTCAATCTCACCCTAACCCTCACCCACAACCTAACGCTCACCGTTACCCGAAAGCTAACCCTCACCCTAACCCTAAACCTCACCCTAAACTTCACCCTAACCCTAACCCTCACCCAAATCCTAACCCTAACCCTCACCCACAACCTAACCCTCACCCTATCCCTAATGCTAACCCTAACCCTCACCCTCACCCTAACCCTCACCCTAACCCTATCCCTACACCTCAACATAACTCTCACCCTAACCCTAACCCTAAACTTCACCATAACCGTAACCCTAAATCTAACACTCACCCTCACCCTAAACCTCACCATAACCCTAAACCTCACCCTAAACCTAACCCTCAAACAAACCCTAACCCTAACACTCACCCTCACCCTAACACTCACCCTCACCCTAACACTCACCCTCACCCTAACCCTCACCCTAACTCTAACCCTAATCCTCACCATAACCCTAACCCTCTCCCACACCCTAACCCTCACCATAAGCAGAAACCTCAACCTCACCCTAACACTCACACTAACCCTACCCCTAACCCTAATCTGAAACCTAACCCTCTCCCTCATCCTCACCCTCAACCTAACCGTAACCCTAACCCGAACCCTAAACCTAACCCTCAACCTCACTCTCACCCTCACCCTAAAACTCACCCTCACCATAAATATCACCCTAACACTAACCCTTACACTAAAACTAACCCTAACCCTCACCCTAAACCTAACACTCACCCTAACGCTCACCCTATCCCTAACGCTAACCCTACACCTCACCCTCAACCTAACCCTCACTCTAACCCTTATCCTCACACTAACCCTCACCCTAACCCTAACCCTCACACTAACCCTAATTCTCACTCTATTCCTAACCCTCACCCTCATTCTCACCCTCACCCTAACACTCATGCTAACCCTACCTCTTACCCTCAACCTAACCCTCACCCTAAACCTCACCCTAAACCTTAACCTCACCCTAACCCTTAAATGAACACTAAACATAACCCTAATGCTCACCCTATCCCTCACCCTAACCCTAACCCTAACCCTCACCCTCAACCTCACCCTAACCCTCACCCTAACCCTATCCCCAACCCTAACCCTAACAGTAACTCTGAACTGAACATTCACGCTCACCCTAACCCTCACAATAAACATCATCCTATCACTAAACCTCACCCTAAACCTCACACTACTCCTAACCTTCACCCTAACCCTAACCATCACCCTATCCCTGACCCTCACATTAAACCTAACCCTAAACCTCACCCTCACCCTCAACCCTAACCCTCATCCTAACACTAACCCTCAACCTCACCCTCACCCGCAACCTAACCCTAACACTAACCCTACCCTAACCCACATCCATACACTAATACTGACCCTAAACCTAGCCCTAACCCTTACATAACCAAAAACTTCACCCTCACCCTTAAACTCACGCTAACCCTCACCCTCACCGTAGCACTCACCCTAACACTAACCTTCACCCTAACCCTAACACTAACCCTAAACCTCACCCTAACCCTAACCATAAACCCAATTCTAACCCTAAACCTCACACTCACCCTAACCCTCACCCTAAACCTAACCCTAACACAAATCCTCACCCTATCCTTAACCTTAACCCAAAACCTCACCCTATCCCTCACTCTCACCCGAACCCTCACCCTTACCCTTACCATCACCCGAACCCTAACACTCACCTTCACCCTAACCCTCACCCTAACACTTATTCACAACCTAACACTCACCATAAACCTAAGTATAAACCTAACTTTCACCTTACCATCAATCTAACCCTAAGCCTCACCCTCACCCTAACCCTCACCCAAACCTTTACACTCACCCTAACACTTACCCTAACCCTAACCCTAACCCTTACCCTCATCCTAACCCTAACCCTCCCCCTCCCCCTCCCCCTCCCCCTCAGCCTAACCCTAATCCTAACCCTAATCCTAACCATCACCCTCACACTCACCCTTACTCTAATCCTAAATCTAACCCTAACAGTAACCCTCACACTCACCCTAACCCTAAACGTATCCCTAACCCTGACCCTAACTCTAACCCTCACCCTATACCTCACCTTCACCCTAATCCTAAACCTAACCCTCACCCTCACACTAACCCTCACCCTAAAACTAACACTAAACCTAACCCTCATCCTCACACTAAACCTCACCCTAAACCTTACCCTCACCATAACCCTAACCCTAACCTTAACCCTAATCCTCACCCTAACCCTAATCCTCACCCACACCCTAACTCGAACCATCACCCGAACTGGAAGCCGTACACTGACACTCACCCTAACCCTAACCCTAACCCTAATCCTAAACCTAACCCTAACCCTCAAACTCACCCTAACACTAACCCTAAACCTAACCCTAGCCCTCCCCCTCACCATCACCCTTACATTCACCCTAAACCTCACCCTAACCCTACCCCTACCCCTCGCCCTACACCTCTCCCAAACCCCAACCCTAAACCTAACCCTCAACCTAACCTTAACCTTACCCCTAACCCTCACCCTCATACTAACCCTAAACCTTAAGCTAACCCTCACCCTAACCCTAATCCTCACCCACACCCTAACCCTCACCCTCACCCGAACCCTCACCCTCACCCGAACCCTCATCCTCTCACTGACCCTCACCCTAAACATCACCCAAACCGTAACCATCAGCCTAATCCTAACACTAACCCTAATCCTAAACCTAAACCTAACCCTAACCCTAACCCAAACCCTAACCATAACCATAACGCTCACACTAACCATAACCCTCACCATAACGCTAACCCTAACCATTGCCTAACCCTAACCTTCACCCTCACCCTGACCCTCATCCTCAACCTAACCCTAACCCTAACTCTATTCCTAATCCTAACCCTCACCCTCACCCTAAACCTAACCATAACCCTAACCCTGACCCTCAGCCTCACCCTCACCCTCACTCTAATCCTCACCCACACACTAACCCTCACCATCACACTAAACATCATGATAACCCTAACCCTCACCCTAACCTTAACCCTAACCTTCATCCTAAACGTAACCTCAGCTTAACCCTCAGACTCACCCTAAACCTCACCCTAACCCTAACCCTTACCTAACCGAAACCCTCATCCTCAACCTCACCCTCACCCTCAACATGACCCTAGACCTCACCCTAACCGTAACCCTAACCCTCACCCTCAACCTCATTTTCCACTCAGCCTTACCCTAACCCTAACCCTAATCATAACCCTAACCCTCAACCCCACCCTCATCCTAACACTAACACTAACCCTAAAGCTAAAACTCACCCTCACCCTCACCCTAACAATAACCCTAACCCTAACCCTAACCCTAAACCTAAAACTCACCCTAACCTGAATCATAAACCTAACCCTCACTCTAACCCTCACCCTCATTCTAACTCGCACTTTCATCCTGATCCTCAAAATCACACTTAACCTCACACTAACTCTAACCCTCACCCTAACCCTAACACTAAACCTCACCCTCAATTTCACCCTCAACTTCAGCCTAACCCTAACCCGAATCCAAACCCTAACCCTAACCCTAACCCTTATCCTCACCCTAACACTAAACATAACCCTCACCCTCACCCTCACCCTAAAACTAACCCTAACCAAAACCCTCACCCTCACACTCGCCCACACCCTCAACCTAACATTCACCCTCACCCTAAATATCACCCTAACCCTAACCCTCAAGCACACCCTAACCCTCACCCTCACCCAAACCGTCACTCTCATCGGAGGACACGCCCTCACCCTAACCCTCACACTCACAATAAACATCACCCTAATCCTAACTCTCACCCTAACATTATCCCTAACCCTCACCAAAAAACTAAACCTCAACCTACACATAACACTCCCTCTGCCCCTCACCCTAACCCGACACTAACCCTAACACTCACCCTAACACTCACCCTAACCTTAACCCTAAACCTTATCCTCAACTTAACCCTCACTCTAACCCTTACCCTGAGCCTTTCCCTAACCCTAACCTTCACCCTCACCCTAACCCTAACCCAAACAGTAACCCTAACGATCACCCTAACCCTAACCCTCACACTCACCCAAACCCAAACCTTAACCGTAACCCTCACCCTCACCCTCACCCTCAACCTAAACATCAACCTCACCCTCACCCTAACCCTCACCCTCACCCTAAACATCAACCTAACCCTAACCCTCACACTAAACCAAACCCTAACCCTAAACCTAACCCTCACACTAACCCTCACCCTATCCCTAAACATAAACCTAACCCTCACACTCAACCTAACCCTCACCCTAACATTTATCCTCACACTAAATCTAACTCTAAACCTAACCCTTACCCTCACACTAACCCTAACCCTCACACTCACCCTAACCCTAACCCAAAAAATAACCCTAACGATCACCCTAACCCTAACCCTCACCCTCACCCAAACCCAAACCTTAACCGTAACCCTCACGCTCACCCTCACCATCAACCTAAACATCAACCTCACCCTCACCCTAACCCTCACCCTCACCCTAAACTTCAACCTAACACTAACCCTCACACTAAACCAAATCCTAAATCTAACCCTCACCATAATTCTCACTCTAACCCTAACGATAAATCTAACCCTCACACTCAACTTAAACCTCAGCCTAACATTTACCCTCACACTAACCCTAACTCTAAACCTAACCCTTACCCTCACACTAACCATAACCCTCACCCTAACCCTAACCCTCACCCTAACCCTAATCCTACCTCTAACCCTAACCCTCACCCTAACCCTTACCCTAAGCCTTTCCCTAACGCTAACCCTAACTTTAACCCTCACCCTCATACTAAACATCACTCTAACATAACCCTCACCCTAAACCTAACCCTAACCCTCACCCTAACCATACCCTCAACCTAACCCTCACCCTAACCTAATCCTCACCCAAACTCTAACCCTAACTCTTACCTAAACAAAACCCTCACCCTCACCCTCACCCTCAACCTAACCCTCACCATAAACCTTACCCTCACCCTAAACTTAACTCTAACCCTCAGCCTAAACCTAGCCCTCACCCTAACCCTAAAACTACACCTCACCCTAACCCTCATCCTAACCCTCACCCTAAACTTAACCTTAACCCTCAAACTCACCCTAACCCTCACTGTCACCCTAACACTCAACCTAAACCAAACTCTCACCCACACCCTAACCATCACACTCACCCGAAGCCTAAACCTTATGCTAACCCTAAACCTCACCCTAAACCTCACCCTAACCCTAAACTTCATCCGAACCCTTACCCTCAGAATAAACATCACGCTATCCCTACCCCTGAGCCTAACCCTAACCCTCTACCTAACCCTAAACATCACCCTGACCCTCACCCTAACCCTAACCCTAACCCTAACCCTGACCCTAAAACTTACACTCAACCTAAACCTAAACCTCACCCTAAACCTAACCCTCACACTAACCCTAACCCTAACCCTCACCCTCACACTCACCCTCACAATAACCCTAACCCAAACCCTAATCCTAACACTGACCCTCACCCTCACCCTCACCCTAACCCTAACCCTAAACCTAAACCTTACCCTCACTCTCACCCTAACCCTCACTCTCACCCCAAACCTCATCCCAACCCTACCCCTACTCCTCTCCCTAACCCTCACCTTCACCCTAACATTAACCCTAATCCAAACCCTAACCCTACCCCTAACACTCACCCTCACACTAACCCTAAACCTAACGTTAACTCTCACCCTAAAACTAATCCTCACACACACCCTAACCCTCAACCTCACTTGAAGCCTCACCCTCACCCGAACCCTCATCCTCACCCTAAACCTCAAGCGAAACATCACCCAAACCCTAACCCTCAACCTAACCCTAACTCTAACCCTCACCCTCACATTTACCCTCACCCTAACCCTTATCCTCACCCTAACCCTAACCCTAACACTAAACATAACCCTCACCCTCACCCTCACCCTAAAACTAACCCTAACCCTAACCCTCACCCTCACCCTCGCCCTCACCCTCAAACTAACTTTCAACCTCACCCTAAATATCACCCTAAACCTAACCCTCAACCACACCCTAACCCTCACCCTCACACTAACCCTCACTCTCATCTGAGGACTCGCCCTCACCCTAACCCTCACACTCAGAATAAATAACAACCTAACCCTAACTCTCACCCTAACACTATCCCTAACACTCACCATAAAACTAAACCTCAACCTAAACATAACCCTCACTCTGCCCCTCACCCTAACCCAACCCTAACCCTAACCCTCACCCTAACACTTACCCTAACCTTAAACCTAAACCTTATCCTCAAACTAACCCTCACCCTAACCCTTACCCTCATCCTTTCCCTAACCCTAACCCTCACCCTCACCCTAACCCTAACCCAAAAATAACCCTAACGATCACCCTAACCCTAAACCTCACCCTCACCCAAACCCAAACCTTAACCGTAACCCTCACACTCACCCTCACCCTCAACCTAAACATCAACCTCACCCTCACCCTAACCCTCAACCTCACCCTAAACATCAACCTAACCCTAACCCTCACACTAAACCAAACCCTAATCCTAACCCTAACCCTCACCCTAACCCTCACCCTATCCCTAACGTTAAACCTAACACTCACACTCAACCTAACCCTCACCCTAACATTTATCCTTACACTAAACTTAACTCTAATCCTAACCCTTACCCTCACACTAACCCTAACCCTCACCCTAATCCTAACCCTCACACTAAACCTAAACCTACCTCTTACCCTAACCCTCACCCTCACCCTAAATCTAACCCTTTCCCTAACGCTAACCCTAACATTAACCCTCACACTCATACTAAACAACAATCTAACACTAACCCTCACCCTAACCCTAACCCTAACCCTCACCGTAACCCTACCCCTCAACCTAAACTTCACCCTCACCTAATCCTCACCCAAACTCTAACCCTAAACCTTACCTAAAAGAAAACCTCACCCTCACCCTCACAAAAACCTAACCCTCACCATAGCCCTTACCCTCACCCTAAACCTAATTCAAACCCTCAGTCTAAACCTAAACCTCACCCTAACTGTAAACCTGCCCCTCACCCTAACCCTCACCCTTAACCTAACTCTAACCCTCAAACTCACCCTAACCCTCACCGTCACCTTAACAGTCAACCTAACCCAAATTCTCACCCAGACCTTAAACATCACATTCACTCGATCCTTAAACTTTACGCTAACCCTAAACCTCACCCTAACCCTAACCTTCACCCGAACCCGAACCCTCACAATAAACATCACGCTAAACCTACCCCTGAGCCTAACCCTAACACTCTACCTAACCCTAAACCTCACACTAACCCTAAACCTCACCCTAACCCTGACCCTAAAACTAACCCTGAACCTAAACCTAATCTTCACCCTAACCCTAAACCTCACACTAACCCTAACCCAAACCCTCACCCTCACCCTCAACCTCAAAATAACCCTAACACTAACCCTAATCCTAACACTGACCCTCACCCTCACCCTCAACCTAAACTTAACCCTAAACCTAAACTTTACACTCACTCTCACCCTAACCCTCACTCTCACCCCAAACCGCACCCTAACCCTACACCTACCCCTCTCCCTAACCCTAACCCTAACCCTAACCCAAACCCTAACCCTAACCCTAACCCTCACCCTCACACTAACCCTAAACCTAATATTAACCCTCAGCCTAACCCTAATCCTCACACACACCCTAACGCTAAACTTCACCTGAAGCTTTACCTTCACCCGAACCCTCATCCTCACCCTAAACCTCACCCAAAACATCACCCAAACCCTAACCCTCACCCTAACCCTAACCCTAACCCTCACCCTCACCCTTACCCTCACCCTAACCCTTATCCTCACCCTAACCCTAACCCTAACACTAACCATAACCCTCACCCTCACCCTCACCGTAAAACTAACCGTAACCCTAACCCTCACCCTCACCCTCGCCCTCACCCTCAACCTAACCTTCCCCCTCACCCTAAATATCACCCTAACCCTAATCCTCACCCTAACCCTAACCCTAACCCTCACGCTAAACCTACACCTAACCCTAAAGATAAACCTAAACCTTACCCTCACCCTAACCCTAACCCTAACCCTGATCCTCACACTAACCCTAACCCTAACCCTAACCTTCACCCTAACCCTATCTCGAAACCACAACCTAACTCTCACCCTAACCCTAACCCTAACCCATACCTTAAGCAACACCGTAAACATAACCATAACCCTACCCGTAACCCTCACCCTCACACTAACCATAAACCTAACGCTAAACCTCACCATAAACATCACCCAAACCCTAACCCTCACCATAACCCTAACCCTAACCTTAAACTCACCCTCACCCTAACCCTCAGCCTAACACTTATCCTCACCCTAACACTAACCCTCACCCTAATACTCACCCTAACCCTAACCCTAAACCTTATCCTCAACCGAACCCTCAACCTATCCCTTATCCTCATCCTTTCCCTAACCCTAACCCTCACACTCACCCTAACCCTAACCCAAAAAATAACCCTAAATATCACCCTAACCCTAACCCACACCCTCACCCAAACGCAAACCTTAACCGTAACCCTGAACCTCACCCTCACCCTCAACATAAACATCAACCTCAACCTCACCTTAACCCTCAACCTCACCCTAAACTTCAACCTCACCCTAACCCTCACACTAAACCAAATCCTAAACCTAACCCTGACCCTAACCCTCACTCTAACCCTAACGACAAATCTAACCCTCACACTTAACCTAACCCTCACCCTAACATTTATCCTCACACTAACCCTAACTCTAACCCTAACCCTTACTCTAACACTAACCCTAACCCTCACCCTAACCCTAACCCTCACCCTAACCCTAAACCTACCTCTAACCCTAACCCTCACCCTAACCCTTACCCTAATCCTTTCCCTAACGCTAACCCTAACTTTAACCCTCACCCTCATACTAAACATCACTGTAACGCTAACCCTCACACTAACCCTAACCCTAACCCTCACCCTAACCCTACCCCTCAACCTAACCCTAACCCTCACCTAATCCTCACCCAAACTCTAACCCTAACCCTTACCTAAACGAAACCCTCACCCTCACCCTCACCCTCAACCTAACCCTCACCATAACCCTTACCCTTACCCTAAACCTAACTCTAAACCTCAGCCTAAACCTAACCCTCACCCTAACCCTAAACCTACCCCTCACCCTAATCCTCATCCTAACCCTCACCCTAAACTTAACCTTAACCCTCAAACTCACCCTAACCCTCACCGTCACCCTAAAACTCAACATAACCCAAACTCTCACCCACACCCTAACCATCACACTCACCCGAACCCTAAACCTTACGCTAAACCTAAACCTCACCCTAACCATCACCCTAACCCTAAACTTCACCCGAAACCTTACCCTAAGAATAAACATCACGCTAATCCTACCCCTGAGCCTAACCCTAACCTTCAACCTAACCCTAAACATCACCCTGACCCTCACCCTAACCCTAACCCTAACCCTAACTCTCATCCTAACCCTGACCCTAAAACTAACCCTCAACCTAAACCTAACCCTCACCCTAAACCTAACCCTCACACTAACCCTAACCCTAACCCTCAGCCTCACCCTCACCCTCACCCTCACCCCAACACTCACCCTTACCCTAACAATCACCCTCACAATAAACATCACCCTAACCCTCAAATTCACCCTAACCCTCACCGTCACCTAACACTCAACCTAAACCAAACTCTCTCCACACCCTAACCATCACACTCACCCGAATCCTAAACCTTACGCTAACCCTAAACCTCACCCTAAACATTACCCTTACCCTAACCTTCACCCGAAACCTCACCCTCAGAATAAACAACGCTAACCCTACCCCTGAGCCTAACCCTAACTCTCTACTAACCCTAAACCTCACCCTGACCCTCACCCTAACCCTAACCCGAACCTTTACCCTCACCCTAACCCTGACCCTAAAACTAACCCTCAACCTAAACCTAAACCTCACCCTAACCCTAACCCTCACACTAACCCTAACGCTAACCTCACCCTCACCCTCAACCTCACAATAACCCTAACCCAAACCCTAATCCTAACACTGACCCTCACCCTCACCCTAACCCTAACCCTAAACCTAAACCTTACTCTCACCCTACCCCTCACTCTCACCCCAAACCTCATCCTAACCCTACCCCTACCCCTCTCCTTAACCCTCACTCTAACCCTAACCCTAACCCTAATCCAAACCCTAACCCTACCCTTACCCTCACCCTCACACTAACCCTAAACCTAACGTCAATCCTCAACCTAACCATAATCCTCACACACACCCTAACCCTCAAACTCACCTGAAGCCTCACCCTCACCCGAACCCTCATACTCACCCTAAACTTCACAATAAACATCACCCAAACCCTAACCCTCACCCTAAACCTAACCCTCACCCTCACCCTCACCCTTACCCTGAACCTAACCCTCATCCTAACCCTCACCCTAAACCTAACTCTAAACCTAAACCTAACACTAACCCTCATCCTAATCCTAACCCTCACCCTCACCCTCCACATCACCCTCAGCCTAACCTTAATCCTAACCCTAATCCAAACACCCTCAACTTCACCCTAACTCCAACACTAAACCTAAACCTAACACTCGCCATCACCCTCACCCTAACCCTAATCGTATCCCAAACCTTCACCCTAACCCTAACCCTTACCCTATACCTCACCCTCACCCTAACCCTAACTCTAACCCTAACACTCACTGTAAGCCTCACCCTATCCTTAACACTAACCGTAACCCTCATCCTCACACTAAACCTCACCTTAAGCTCACCAGAACCCTAACCCTAATCCTAACCCTAATCCTCACCATAACCCTAACCCTCATGCACACTCTAACCCTCACACTCACCCTCACCTGAACCCTCACCATAACACTCACCCTAACCCTAACCTTAACCCTAATCCTAAACCTAACCCTCGCCTTCAAACTCACCCTAACTCTAACTCTAACCCTCACCCTAACCCTCACTCTCTCCCTCACACTAATCCTCTCACTCACCCTAAACCTCAACCTAACCCTAACCCTACCCCTCTCCGTAACTCTCAACCTAAACCTAACCCTAACCCAAAGCTTCACCCTCACCCTGACGCTCAACCTCAGCCTAAACCTAACCCTAACACTATTCCTAATCCTAACCCTTACCCTCACATTCAACCTAAACCTAACCCTAACCCTAACGCTCACAAACACACTCACCCTCACCCTAACCCTCACCGTCACCCTAACCCACAACCTCACCCTAAATATCACCCTAACCATAACCCTCACCCTAACCCTAACCCTAACCCTCACCCTAAACCTATCCTCAGCTTAACCCTCACCCTCACACTAATCCCCACCCTATCCCTAACCCTTACCTAAACGAAACCCTCACCCTCACCCTCACACTAACACAAACCCTAACAATAACCCTAACTCTAACCCTAACCCTAACCCTAAAACTCACCCTAAAACTAACCCTAAACATCACCCTCACCTGCATCCTAACCCTAACCCTCACACTAACCATAAACTTAACACTCAGCCTAAACCTCATCCTAACCCTAAACCTAAACCTAACACTAACCCTAACCCTAACAGGCACCTTCTCTTTCACCCTCACCCTCACCCTAACCCTAACCCTAACCCTCATCCTCAACCTCACCCTCACCCACACCCTCACCCTAACACTCACCCTCACCCTCACCCTCACACTAACAGTCAACCACACCCTAAACATCACCCTAACCCTAGCCCTCACCCTCACCCTAAACCTAACCCTCACCCTAACCCTAACGCTCACCCTAACCCTAACCCTCACCATCACCCTAAACCTCACCCTAACCTTTATCCTCACACTAACCCTAACCTTAACCCTCAAACTAACCCTAACCCTCACCCTAACCGTATCCCGAAACCTTACCCTAACTCTCACCCTAACCCTAACCCTAACCCTATCCTTCACCCTAACCCTAACCATAAACCTAACCCTCACCCTCACCCTAACCCTCACTGTCAGCCTAAACTTCACCCTAATCCTAAGCCTCAACCACACCCTAACCCTCAGCCTCACCCTCACCCTCACCCTCACCCCAACACTCACCCTTACCCTAACAATCACCCTCACAATAAACATCACCCTAACCCTAACTCTCACCCTAACATTTACCCTAACCCTCACCCTAAACCTAAGCCTCAACCTAACCCTAACCCTCACCCTGACACTCACCCTAACCCAACCCTAACCCTAACCCTCACCCTAACACTTACCCTAACCCTAACACTCACCCTAAAACTAACTCTCACCCGAACACTAACCCTCAAACTATACCTAAACCTAACCCTCATAATCAACCTCTACCTTACCCTCACCCTAAACCGTAACCGTCATCTTAAACCTCACCCTAAACCTAATGCTAACCCTAAATCACACCCTCAGCCTAACCCTCACCCTAACACTTACCCTCACTCTAACCCTAACCCTAACCCTCAAACTAAACCTATCCCTCACCCTAACCCTCACCCTAAACCTCACACTAAACTTAACCCTCACCCAAATCCTAAGCCTACCCTTCATCCTAACCCTCACCCTAACCCTAATCCTCACACTCACCCTAACCCAAATGCTAACCCTAACCCTCCACCTCACCCTAACCCTCACCCTAATCCTTACCCTATCCTTAACCCTAAACCTAATCCTCACCCTATCCCTCACCCTCACCCTAACCGTCACCCTAAAACTCGACGATAACCTAAATATCACCCAAACGCTAAAGCTCACCCTAAACCTAACCCTAACCTTAAACCTCACCCTCATACTAACCCTCACCCTAACCCTTACGCTCACCCTAACCCTAACCCTAACCCTAAACATAACCCTCACACTAACCGTAACCCTCACCCTAAACCTAACCCTAACCCTAAACCTAAACTACAACCTCACCCTGACCCTCAACCTCAGACTAACCCTAACCCTAAACCTATTCCTAATCCTGAACCTCACCCTCAAACTCACCCTAAACCTAACCCTAACCCTAACCCTCACCCTCACCCTCTCCCTCACCCTAAATCACACCCTCACAATAAACATCATCCTAACCCTATCTCTCGCCCTAACACTAACCCTAACCCTCACCCTAAACATCACCCTAACCCTAACCCTCACACTAAACCTAACCTTAGCTTAACCATTACCCTCACACTAATCCTCACCCTAACCCTAACCCTTACCTAACTGAAACCCTCAAACTCACCCTCAGCCTAACCCTAGCCCTCACCCTAAACCTAACCCTCACCCTCAACCTCCCTTCCCCCTCAGCCTTACCCTAACCCTAAATGCAATCCTAACCCTAACCCTCAACCCTACACTCTGCCTAACCCTAACCCTAACCCTAATCCTAAACCTCACCCTCACCCTAAACCTAAACCTAACAATAATCCTAACCCAAACCCTAAACCTAACCCTAAAACTCATCCTAACCCTAATCCTAACCCTAAACATAACCCTCACCCTCAACCTCATTCTAACCCTCACCCTCACCCTGACCCTAACCATCACACTAACCCTCACACTAACCCTAACCCTCACCGTAACCCTAACCCTCACCCTCACTTTCAACCTCACCCTCAGTCTAACCCTAACCCTTACCCTCACACTGACCTTAACCCTCACCCTAACCCTAAAACTACCCATCACCCTAACCCTCAACCTAACCCTAAACCTAAACCTAACCCTTTCCCTGACACTAACCCTAACAGTAACCCCCACCCTCATACAAAACATCACTCTAATGCTAACCTTCACACTAATCATAACCCTAACCCTCACCCTAAACCTACCCCTCAACCTAACCCTCACACTACCCTAACCCTCACACTAACCCTAACCCTCACCCTAATCCTAACCCTCACCCTCAATTTCACCCTCACCCTCAGCCTAACCTTAACCCTAACCCTAATCCTAACACTAACCCTAACCCTCACCCTAAACTTAACCCTAAACCTCACTCTTAAACTCACCCTCAACCGCAACCTCAACCTAACACTCAACCTCACCCTGACCCTCACACTAAACCTCAAACTCAACTTAAACATCACCCTAACGCTAACACTCACCCTAACCCTAACTCTAACCCTCACCCTAACCCTAACCCTAACCCTAGGTCTAACTCTAACCCTCACCCTCACCCTAACCCTCACCCTAACTCTTATCCTCACACTAACTCTAACCCTAACCCTAATCCTAAACCTAACCCAATCCCGACACCTCAACCTAACTCTCACCCTAACCCTAACCCTAACCCTAATGCTCACCCTAAACCTAAACATAAACCTATACCTCACCCACACTCTAACACTCACCCTAACCCTAAACCTCAACCACACACTAACCTTCACCCTCACCCTCACCCGAACCCTCACCCTCACACTAAACATCACCCTAGCCCTAACTCTCACCCTAACACTATCCCTAACCCTCACCCTAACCCTAACTTTCAACCTAACCCTAACCCTCACCCTGACCCTCACCCTACCCCTAACCCTAACTCTCACCCTAACCCTTACCATAACCCTAAACTTCACCATAAACCTAATCCTCACCCTAACACTAATCCTCACACTAAACCTAACCCTAACAGTCACCATCACCCTCAACCTCACGCTCACCCTAACTCTCACACTCACCCGAACCCTAAATCTTAACCTAACCCTAAACCTCACCATAAATATCACCCTAACCCAAAAAATCACCCGAACCTGAACCCTCACGCTAACACTCACCCTCACCCTCACCTTCACCCTCACAATAAACATCACCCTAACCCGGCCCCTCAGCCTAAACCTAACCCTCTACCTAACCCTAACCCTCACCCTGACCCTCATTGTAACCCTAACCCTAACCCTAACCCTCACTCAAAACCTTACCATAACCCTACCCCTCACCCTACCCCTCACCCTCACCCTAAACCTAACCCTCACACTAACACTAACCCTAACCCTCACCCTCACCCTCACCCTCACCCTCACAATACCCCTAAACCTAACCATAATCCTAGCACTAATCCTCACCCTCACCCTCACCCTAACCCTAACTCTCACCTTAACCCTCATCCTAACCCTAACGCTAACCCTAACCCTCACACTAAACCTTACACTCACCATAACCCTAACCTTAACCCTAACACTAATCCTCACCCTAACCCTAACCCTCGCCCACACCTTAACCTTCAACATCACCCGAACC
Source organism: Dipodomys merriami (assembly GCF_024711535.1). NCBI lineage: Eukaryota > Metazoa > Chordata > Mammalia > Rodentia > Heteromyidae > Dipodomys > Dipodomys merriami. The sequence continues at coordinate 18,984 of NW_027206322.1, read as the reverse complement.
CTCGTCCTCACCCTAACACTCACACTAACTCTAACGCTAACCCATATCCTAAACCTAACCCTCACCCTCACCCTCACCCTAAGCCTAACCCTAACACTAAACCTAAACCTAACCCTCACACTTACCCTACACCTAACCCTCAACCTAAAGCTCACCCTATCCCTAATGCTAACCCTAGAGCTCACCATCACCCTAACCCTCACCCTAACCCTTATCCTCAAACTATCCCTCACCCTAACACTAAGACTAACCCTCACACTAACCCTAATCCTCACCCTAACCATCACCCTAACACTCACCCTCACCATAAACATCACCCTACCGGTAACCCTCATCCTAATCCTAACCCAAACCCTCACCCTAAACCTAAGCCTAACACTCACCCTAATGTCACCCTATCCCTAAAGCTCACCAAACACCTCACCCTCACCCTTACCCTCACCCTATCCCTTAACGTCACACTCACCCAAACCATAACCCTAACCCTAACCTCACACTAAACCTAATCTTCACCCTAGCCCTTAACCCTAACCCTTACCCTATCCCTCACACTCAACCTAACTCTAATGCTAACCCTAAATCTCACCCTCACCCTCACCCTAACCCTAACCTTTACTCTCACAATAACCCTCACCCTCACCCTCACCCTCAATCTCATCCTAACCATTACCCTCACCCTAATCCGCAAACTAACCCTAACCCTAACCCTAACGCTCACCCTAATCCTCACCCTCACCCTAACCCTGAACCTAACCCTAACCCTCATCCTAACCTTAACCCTCAACCTCACACTAAACCTCACCCTAACCCTTACCCTCACACTAACCCTATCCCTACCCCTACCCCTAACCCTACTTCTCACCCTCACCCTAACCCTCACCCTCACACTAAAAATGACGCTAACCCTAACCCTCACCCTAAACCTAACCCTAACCCTCATCTTAACCATAACCCTCACCGTAACCAAAACACTCACACTAAGCCTAACCCTAACCCTCAACCTCAACCTCACCCTCACCCTCACCCTAACCCTAATGCTAACCCTCATCCTAACACTCACCCTCACCCTAACCCTAACCCTAACCCACACCCTCACCCTAATCCTCACCATAACCCTAAATCTAACCCTTACCTAAACAAAAACCTCACCTTCACCCTAACCCTCACCTTCACCCTAGCCCTCACCCTAGTACTAACCCTCAACCTAACCCTAACCCTAACCCTCACCCTCACCCTAATCCTAACCCTACACCTAACCCTAACACTCATCCTAACCCTAAACCTAAACCTAATGCTAACCCTAAAACTCACACTCACCTTAAACCTCACGCTAAACCTTACTGTCACCCTAAACCTAACCCTAGCACTCACACTAAACCTAACCCTCACCCTAACCCTAATACTACCCCTCAGCCTAACCCTCACCCTTAACCTAACCCTAACCCAAATCCTCACCCTATCCTTAACCTTAACCCAAACCCTCACCCTATCCCTCAACCTCACCCTAACCCTCATCCTTATTCTTACCCTCAACCGAACCCTAAACTTCAACCTCAACATAACCCACACCCTAACACTTACCCACACCCTAACACTCACCCTAACCTGAACCATAAACCTAACTTTCACCCTAACACTCTCCCTAACCCTAACCCTCACCCTAACCCTAACGCTAACCCTAACCCTCAGCCTCACCCTAACCCTCTCCCTAACCCTTATCCTCACACAAACCCTAACCCTAACCCTAATACTTACCCTAACCCTCACCCTAACCCTATCCCAACCCCTCATCCTAACTCTCACCCTAACCCTAACCCTCACCCTATACCTCACCCTCACCCTGACCCTAAACCTAATCCTAACCCTCAACCTAACCCTCACCCTAATACTAACACTAATCCTAAACCACATCCTCACACTAAAACTCACTCTAACGCTTACCCTTACCATAATCTTAACCCTATCCCTAAACCTAATCCTCACCCTACCCATAGCACTCACCCACAACCTAACCCTCCCTCTCACCCCAAAACTCACCTCAACCTAACACTCTACCTAACACTAATCCAAACCTTAATCCTAACCTTCAACCTCACCCTAATCCAAACCTTAATCCTAACCTTCAAACTCACCCTAACCCTAACCTTATGCCTAATCCTAACTGTCACCCTCACCCTCACCCTAAAACTAAACCTAAACCTCACCCTCACCCTCACCCGCACCCTAAGCCTCACCCTCACACTCACCCTAAACATCACACTAACCCTAACCCTCACCCTAACCCTAAGCCTAACCCTCAACCTAAACCTAAATTCAGCTTAACCCACACCATCACCGTAATCCTCACCCTAACCCTAACCCTTACATAAATGAAAGATTCACCCTAAACCTCACACTAAACCTCACCCTCATCCTAGCCCTCACCCTAAACCTAACCCTAATGCTAACCCTCACCCTCAACCTCCCCTTCCCCCTCAGCCTTAACTTAAATCTAAACCTAACCCTAAACCTAACCCTCAACCCCACCCTCACTCTAACCCTAACCCTAACGATAATGCCAATCTTCACCCTCACCCTAACTCTAAACCTAAACCTAACAATAACCCTAACCCTAACCCTAAACCTAACCCTAACCCTAAACCTAAAACTCACCCTAACCCTAATCCTAACCATAAACCTCATCCTCACCCTGACCCTCACCATCACACTAACCCTCACACTAACACTAACTCTCAATCTAACCCTCACCCTTCACATTCACCCTCTCCCTCAGCTTAACCCTAACCCTAACCCTAATGCTAACCTAAACCTCACCCTCACATTCACCCTAAACCTAACCCTAACCCTAACCCTCACACTCACCTTCACCCTTACCCTCACCCTCACCTTAAACCTCACCCTCACCTTAACCCTCACACTAATACTCAACCTCACCATAAACCTCACCCTAACCCTAACCCTCACCCTAACACTAACCCTAACACTCACTCTAACGCTAACCCTCACCCTTAACCTTAGCCTAACCCTAATGCTAACCCTAAACCTCACCCTCATCCTACCCCTCACCCTAACCCTTATCCTCACACTAACCCTAACCCTAACCCTAACCCTTACACTCAACCGAACCGTGAACCTAAACCTATCCCGACACCTCACTCTAACTGTAAACCTAACAAGCACCATAACCCTAACTCTAAAACTAACCCTAACCCTCACCCTAACACTCACCCTAAACCTAACCCTCACTCTCACCAGAACACTCACCCTCACCCTAACCCTCACCCTAACAATGAACATCACCTAAGCCTAACTCTCACCCTAACACTAACCCTAACCCTCAACCTAACCCTAAACCTCAACCTAAACTTAACTCTCACCCTGACCCTGACCCTAAACCTAACCCTAACTCAAACTCTTACCATAAACCTAACCCTATCCCTAACCCTCACACTAACCCTAATCCTCACCCTAACCCGATCCTGACCCCTAACCCTAACACTCAAGCTCACCCTTACCCTAATTTTAACCCTAACCCTCACCCTCACCCTAAACCTCTCACTAACCCTAATCCTAAACCAAACGCTCACCCTAACACTCACACTCACCCTCACCTTCACCCTCATCCTAACCCTCACAATAACCGTAACCCTAACCCTGACACTCACGCTAACACTAACCCTAACCCTCCCCCTCACTCGAACCTTCACCTAAACCATAAACATCACTCTAACCCAAACCCTCAACTTAACCCTCACCCTCACCCTAATCCTCACCATAACCTAACCCTAAACCTTACCTAAACTAAACCCACACCCTCAACCTCACCGTAACCCTCACACTAACCCTAACCTTAACACTAATCTTCACACTAACCCTAATCCTCACACTAACCCTAATACTAATCCTCAGCCTAACCCTCATCCTAACCCTAACCCTAACCCTACGCTGAACCCTCACCCTAAACCTAACCCGAACCGGAACCCGAACCTGAACCCTCACCCTAAGCCTAACCCTAACCCTAACCCTCACCCTAACCCTCACACTAACCCTAACCCTAACACTAATCTTCACACTAACCCTAATCCTCACCCTAACCCTAATACTAATCCTCAGCCTAACACTCATCCTAACCCTAACCCTAACCCTACGCTGAACCCTCACCCTAAACCTAAACCGAACCCGAACCCGAACCTGAACCCTCACCCTAAGCCTAACACTAACCCTAACCCTAATCCTAAACCTAACCTCACCCACACCCTCAGCCTAAATCTCACCCTAACCCTAATCCTAATCCTCACACTCCCACTCACACTCACCCTAATGATCATACTCACTCTAACCCTAACCCTAACACAAACCCTCACCCTCAACCTAACCCTCACACTAAACCTCACCCTCACCCTCACCCAAATTCTAAACCTCAACCTAAACCTCACCCTCGTCCTAAACCTCACTATAACCCTATCCATTACCTAAAAGAAACCCTCACACTAACCCTCATGCTCACCGTACCCCTCACCGTAATCCTAACCCTAACCCTAACGCTCACCCTTACCCTCACCCTAACCCTAACCCTAACCCTAACCCTAACCCTAACCCTAAACCTAACCCTAAGCCTAACCCTAACCCTCACCCTAATCCTCACCCTAAACCTAACCCTAACCCTAAACCTTACGCTAACCCTAACCCTAAATCTAACCCTCACCCTAACCCTAACCCAAACCCTAACCCTCAGCCTAACCCTTATCCTAATCCTAACGCTAACCCTAACCCTCACACTCACCCTAACCCTAACCCTAACTCTAACCCCCACCCTAACCCTAAACCTTACCCTAACCCTAACCCTAACCCTAACCCTCACACTAACCCTAACCCTCACACTAATCGTAACTCTACACCTCACCCTAACCCTCACCGTCACCCTAAAACTAACCCTAACCCTCACCCAAATCCTAACCCTAAACCTAACACTCAACCTAACCCTCACCGTCACACTAACCCTCACCGTAACCCTAACCCTCACCCACAACCTAACCCTCACACTTACCCAAAACCTAACCCTCACCCTAACCCTCACCCTCACCCTAAACATCACCCTAACCCTACCCCTCAACCTAAATATAATCCTTATCCTCACCCTTACCCTAACTTTCACATTAACCCTCACCCTCAATTTAAACCTCACCCTAAAATTAATCCTAACTCTTACCTAACTGAAACCCTCACCCTCACTCTCACACTAACACTCAGGCTCAACCTAGCCCTCACCCTAACCCTAACCCTAATTCTTACCCTCACCCCCACCCTCGCCCTCAGCCTAACCCTAACCCTAAGCCTAAAACTCACCCTCATTGTCACCTTAACCCTAACCCTAACGGTAACCCTCACCCTAAACCTAACACTAGCCATAACAATAACCCTAAACCTAACCCTAAACCTAATCCTAACACTAACCCTTACCCTAACCCTAAACCTCACCCTAAACTTTAAACTCACACTAACCCTAACTCTATCCCTAAATCTAATCCTCAAACTAAAACTAACCCTCACCCTAACCCTAACCCTAACCCACACACTAACACTCACCCTCGCCCTCAGCTTAACCCTAACACTTACCCTAAACCTCACCCTAACCCTCACACTAACCCTCACCCTAAACCTCACCCTAACCCTAACGCCAACCCTAACCCTCACCCTAATCATCACCCTCACCATAACACTTATCCTCACACTAACCCTAACCCTAAACCTAACCCTCACACTAACCATAACCCTCACCCTAACCCAAACCCTCCCCCTGACCTTACCCCTCACCCTAACCCTAACATTAACTCTAACTCTCACCCTAAACATAACCCTATCCCTCACCCTCACCCTGACCCTCACCGTCACTCAAACGTTCACCCTAACACTAACCTTCACACACACCCTAACCCTCACGTGAAACCGAACCCTAACCCTCACCCTAAACCTCACCCTCACCCTTAACATCACATTAACCCTAATCCTCACCCTAACCCTCACACTAAACCTCAAGCTCAACCTAATCCTCACCCTAAGCCTAACCCTAACTCTAACCCTTACCCTCAACCCCACCCTCGCCCTCAGCCTAGCCCTAACCCAAAACCTAACACTCACCCTCAACCTCACCCTAACCCTAAACCTCACGCTCACCCTAGCCCTCACCCTAACCTTAATCCTAACCCTAACACTAACCCTCAGCCTCTCCCTCAGCCTAACCCTAACCCTAACCGTAATCGGAACAATAAACCTCACCCTCACCCTAACCTTAACCCTTAGCATAACCCTCACCGTCACCTTCACCCTCACACACACCTTAACCATCACCCTCACCCTCAAACCTCACCCTAACCATCAACCTCACCCTAAACATCACCCTAATCGTAACCCTCACCCTAACACTAACCCTCTCCCTAAACTTCACAATAAACGTTATGCTAACCCTAACCCTCACTGTCTCCCTCAACTCATCATAACCCTTATCCTCAAACTAAACCTAACCCTAACTCTCACACTAACCCTAACCCTCACACTAACCCTAATCCTAACCCTCACACTAACCCTCACCCTAACCCTTACCTTAACCCTAACCATCACCTTAAACATAACGCTAACCCACACCCTCACCCTAACCCTCACCGTCACCCTAACCTTCACCCTAACCATCACCCATAACTTAAACCTCCCCTGAACCTGAACTCTAACCCAAACCCTAACCCTAATCCTCACCCTAAACATCACCCTAAACCTAACCTTCACCCTAACTCTATTCCTAACCATCTCCGTAACGCTAAACCTCACACTAACCCCCACACTCAACCTAAACCTCACCCTAACAATAACCCTAAGCCTTACCTAACCGAAACACTCACCCTCACCCTAGCCCTCACCTTAACCCTCACCTTAACTTTAACCCTACCGCTCAACCTAACCCTCACCCTAACAATGACCCTAACACTAAAACAAACCCTCACGTCACCCTAATCCTCAATGTCACAGTAACCCGAACTTAACCCTAAACCTCAACCACAACCTAACCCTCACCCACACCTGAACACTCACCCTCACCCGAAACCTCACACTCATCCTAACCCGCACCCTCACCCTAAACATCACCCTAACCATAACCCTCCTGAAAACCTAACCTCAACCCTACCTTAACACTAACCTCAACCTAACCCTCACCCTCAAACTAACCCTCACCCTAAACTTTAACCTCACACGAACCCTAGCCCTAACCCTAACCCTAACCCTCACACTAACCCTAAGGTTCACACTAACCCTAACCCTACCCCTCAACCTAACCCTCACCCTAACATTCACCCTAACCCTAACCCTAACCTCACACTCACCCTCACCCTCACAGTCACCCTAACCTGACCCTAACCCTAACCGTAACTCACAAAATGACCCTCACACTCACCTGAACCCGAACCCGAACCCTCACCCTAATCCTCACCATAACCCTAACCCTAATCCTACCCCTAAACCTTACACTAACCGTAACCCTAACTCTAACCCTCACCCTAACCCTAACCCTAACCCTAACACTAACCCTAACCCTCATCCTAACCCTAACACTAACCCTAACCCTAACCCTAAACCTCACCCTAAACCTAAACCTTACGCTAACCCTCACCCTAACCCTAACCCTCACACTAACCCTAACCCTCACCCTAACCCTAACCCTACACCTCACCCTAACCCTCACCATCACCCTAAAACTAACCCAAACCCTCACCCAAAACTTAACCCTAACCCACACACTCAACCTAACTCTCACCATCACACTAACCCTCACTGTAACCGAAACCATCACCCAGACCCTAACCCTCACACTCACCCGAACCCTAACCCTCACCCCAACCCTCACCCTCACCCTAAACATCACCCTAACCCTACCCCTCAACCTAACTATAAACCTTACACTCACCCTAACCCTAACCCTCACACTAATGCTCACCCTCAATTTAACCCTCACCCTAACAATAACCCTAACTCTTATGTAACCGAAAACCTCACCCTCACCCTCACTCCTAACCGTAACCATAACCCTCACCGTCACCCTCACCCTCACACTCACCTTAACCCTCACCCTAACCCTCAACCTCACCCTAAACATCACCCTAACCGTAACCCTCACCCTAACACTAACCCTCACCCTAAACCTCACAATAACCCTTACGCTAACCCTCAACCTCACTGTCTCCATCACCTCACCATAACCCTTATCCTCAAACTAAACCTAACCCTAACCCTCACACTATCCCTAACCCTCACACGAACCCTAATCCTAACCCTCACGCTAACCCTCACCCTAACCCTAACCTTAACCCTAACCATCACCTTAAACATAACGCTAACCCACACCCTCACCCTAACCCTCACCCTAACCTTAACCTTCACCCAAACCGTCATCTATAACCTAACCCTCCCCTGAACCCGAACTCTAACCCAAACCCTAACCCTCACCCTCACCCTAACCCTAACCGTAATCCGAACAATAAACCTCACCTTAACCCTAACCATAACCCTCACCGTCACCCTCACCCTCAAACCTCACCCTAACCCTCAACCTCACCCTAAACATCACCCTAACCGTAACCCTCACCCTAAGACTAACCCTCTACCTAAACCTCTCCCTAACACTCACGCTCAACCTAGCCCTCCCCGTAACCCTAACCCTAACACTCACCCTCACCCCAGCCTCGCCCGCAGCCTAACAGTTACCCTAATGCTAACACTCAAACTCATTCTCACCCTAACCCTAACTGTAACGCTAACCCTCACACTCACACTCACCCTAACCCTAACCCTAGCCCTAACAATAACCCTAAACCTAAACCTAACCCTAAACCTAATACTAACCCTTAACCTAACCCTAATCCTAACCCTAACCCTCACCCGCACCCTAATCCTCACCCTAACCTTTAACGTCACACTAACCCTAAATCTATCCCTAACCCTAATCCTCACACTAAAACTAACCCTCAACCTAACCCTCACCCTTACACTCACCCTAACCCTCACCCTCACCCTAACACTAACGCTAACCCTAATCCTCACTCTGAACCTAACCCTCACACTCACCCTCACTCTAACCCTAAACCTCACCTTCACCCTAACCCTCACATTAACCCTAACCCTCACCCCAACCCTAATTCTCACCTAAACCCTAACCCTAATCCTCACCCTAACCCTAACAATCACCTTAAACCTCACCCTCACCCTGATCCTCATCCTAACCCTAACCCTAAGCCTTTCCTAACGGAAACCCTCACCCTCACCCTAACCAACACCCTCACCCTCAACCTCACCCTAGCCCTCACCCAAAAACTAACCCTAACACTCACCCTCACACTCACCCTCACCCCGACCCTAAGCCAAACCCTAACCCTAAACCTAACCTCAACCTCAACCTCCCCCTCCCGCTCACACTAACCCTAACCCTAATCCTAACCCTAATGCAAAAACTAGCCCTCACCCTCACACTAACCCTAACCCTCAGCCTAAACCTAACCCTATCCCTAACCATACCACTACCCCTCACCCTCAACCTAACCCTCTCCCTCACACTAGCCCTCACCCTAAACCTAACCCTCAAACTAACCCTAACCCTAACCTTGTCTTTCACCCTAACCGTCACCTTCACCCTAAACTAGCCATAACACTTACCCTCACCCTAACCCTAACAGTAACAATAACCTTCACCCTAACCCTTACCCTCACCCGAACCCTCACTCTAACCTTTACCCTAACCATCACACTAACCCTCACCCTAACCCTAAGCCTAACCATAACCCTCACCCTCACCCTAACCCACATCCTAACCCTTAACCCATACAAGAAGCCTAAACCTAAATCTTAGCCTAACCCTCATATTAAACTTAACCCTAAACCCAACCCTCACCTTACCCTTAACCCAAAGCCTAAACCTAACTCTCACCCTAACCCTAACACTCACACTCACCCTCAACCTTATCCTAAGTCTAACCCTAACACTAACCCTAATCCAAACCCTAACCCTCAACCTCACCCTTGCCCTAACTTTAAACCTAACCCTAAACAAACCCTCACCCTAACCCTAAACCTATACCTAAACCTCACCCTAATCCTAACCCTAATCCTAACCCTAATCCTAATCCTAACCCTCACCCTCACCGTCACCCTCAACCTAAACGTCACCCTCACCCTTATCCTAACACTAACACTAACCGTAACCCTAACGCTCACCCTCACCCTAACTCATCGTCACCCTAACACTCAGCCGAAACCTAACCCTCACCCGAACCCTCACTCTCACCCTAAACATCACTCTAACCCTAACCTTCACCCTAACCCCTACCCTAAACCTCACCCTAACCCTCAACATCAACCTAATCCTCACCCTAAACCTAACGCTAACCCTTACCTAACACTAACTCTAACCCTCAACCTCACCCTCAACCTAAACCTAACCCTAACCCTAAATCTCACCGTAACCTTAATACTAACCCTAAATCTAACCCTAACCCTCTCCCTCACCCTAACCCTCACCCTCACGCTAAACATTACCCTCACCCTAACCCTCACCCTACACCTAACCCTCACCCTAACCCTAATGATAACCCTAACACTCACCCTCACCCTAACCCTCACCCTAACCTTTAACCATACACTAACCCTAAGTCTAACCCTAAACCTAACCCTCAAACTAACACTAACCCTCACCCTAACTCTAACCCTACCACTCACCCTAACCCTCACCCTAAGCCTAAACCTAACCCTAACACTAAGCCTCACCCTAAACCTCACCCTAAAGCTAACCCTCAGCCTCACCCTTAAGTTCAGCCTAACCCTAAACCTATCACTAGTCCTAACCCTAACCCTCACATTCACCCTAAACCTAACCCTCACCGTCACCCTCACCCTCACACTCACCCTCAACCTCACCCTCACCCTAACCCTCACCCTCACCCTAAACATCACCCTAACACTAACCCTCACCCTAAACCTAACCTTAAACCTAACACTAACTCTAACCCTCACCCTAAACTTTATCCTCATACTAACCCTAACTCTAACTCTAACCTTAACCCTAACAATAACACTAACCCTAACCATAACCCTAATCGTAAAAATAACATTCACTCTAACCCTAACCCTAACACTCACCCCCACACTCACCCTAACCCTAACCCTAACGCTAAACCTCACCTTCACACTAACCCTAACCCTCACCCTAACCCTCACCCTAACCCTAACGATAACACTAACCCTAACCATAACCCTAATCCTAACAATAACAGTCACACTAACCCTAAACCTAACAATCACCCTAACCCTAACCCTCACTGTAAACCTTACCCTAACCCTAATCCTAACCCTAACCCTCACCCTCACCCTAACCCAAATCATAATCCTAACCCTCACCCTCACCCTAACCCTTATCCTCACACTAACACTAACCCTATACATAACCCTAACCGTCACACTAATGCTAACCCTCACCCTAAGCCTATCACTATCACCCTAACCATAATATTAACCCTAACCCTTACCCTCACCCTAATACTCACCGTCACCCTAAAACTCACCCGAACCCTAACCCTCACCCACACCCTAACCCTCATACTCACCGAACCTGAACCCGAACACGAACCTTCAACTTCACCCTAACCCTCACCCTCAACCTAAACATCACCCGGACCCTAACCCTCACCCTAACCCAAACCCTCAACCTAAACCTCACCCTCACCCTACCCCTCACCCTAACTCTAAATCTCAACCTCACAGTCACCTCACCCTAAGCCTAACCCTAACCCTAACCATAATCCTAAACCAAAACCTCACCCTCACCCTAACCCTAAACCTAATCCTCACCCGCACCCTCAATTTAACCCTCACCCTAACTCTAAAACTTACCCCAGCCATCAACCTACACCTAAACCTAACACTCAACCTAAACCTCACCATAACCCTCACACTAACCCTAACCCTCACCCTAACCCTAACCCTAAACCTCACTCTCAACCTCAACCTCACGATCACATTCAGCCTAACCCTACCCCTAACCCTAATTCTAAACCTAACCCTCACCCTAACCCTAACCCTCACCCTAACACTCACCCTAACCCTAACCCTAAACCTCACCCTTACCCTAACCCACACAGTTACCCTAACCCCAACCTAATCCTAACCCTAACCCACACCTGAACCCGAACCCTCACCTGAACCCGAACCCTCACCCGAACCGTCACCCTCACCCTAACACTCAGCCTCTCCCTAAACATCACCCTAACCCTAACTCTCACCCTAACCCTTACCCTAAACCTAACCCTCAACCTAACCATCACCCTCACGTTAATCCTCACCCTAACCCTCACACACACCCTAACCCTAAACCTTACCCTAACCCTAACCCTAACTCTAACACTCACCCTAACCCTAACCCTCACCCTAAACATCGCCTTAACCCTAACGTTAACCCTAATCCTCACTTCACCCCAAACCTAACCCTAAACCTAACCCTACCCTAACTTTAACTCTAAACTTACCCTAAACCTAACCCTAACACTAACCCTCACCCTAACCCTAAACCTAACCCTAACCCTCAACCTAACTGTCACCCCATACCTAAGGCTAACCCTAACCCTCACTTCACTCTAACCCTAATCCTAACCCTAACCCTAACCCTCACCCTATCCATAAACCTTACCCTAAACCTAACCCTAACCTCACCCTCACCCTAACCCTCATCCTAACACTTATCCTCACACTAAAACTAACCATAACCCTAACCCTAACCCTCACATGAACCCTAACCCTCAGCCTATACCTAAACCTACCCCTCACCCTAAACCTCACCCTCACCCTAACCCTAACCCTAACCCTCACACTAGCACTCCCCCTCAACTTAAACCTCACGCTAACAATAAACCTAACCCTTACCTAACCGAAACCCTCACCCTCACCCTCACTCTCAACCTAACCCTCAACCTCAAACTAGCCTTCACCCTAAACCTAACACTTACCTAACCAAAACCCTCACTCTCTCCCTCACCCTCACTCTAACAATCACCCTCACCGATGCCTCAACCTAACCTTAATCCTCACCCTAAACCTAACCCTCAACCTAAACCTCACCCTAAACCTAACGCTAACCGTAACAATCACCCTACGTAAAACCTCACCCTAAACCTTACCTGCACCATAACCCTAACCCTAACCCTCATCCTAACACTAACCCTAATCCTCATCCTAACGCTCACCGTAAACCTAACCCTAACCCTCACCCTCAACCTAATCCTCTCCCGAACCCTAACCCTATCCCTTACATAACCGAAACCCTCACACTAATGCTAACCCTAACCCTAACCCTCACCCTGACACTCACCCTTATCCTAACACTAAACGTAAACCTAACCCTCACCCTAACACCCACCCTAAACCTAATCCTAAACCTAAGCCTCACCCTAACCTTCACCCTAACCCTCACCCTAACACTAATGCTAACCCCAACGCTTACCCTAACCCTAACACTCGCTCTAACCCTTACCCTCAAACTAAACCTAGTCCTAACAGTAACCCTAACCCTAACCCTCACACTAACCCTACCCCTCACCCTAACCCTAACCCTAACCCTACCCCTCATCTTCAACCTCAACCTCACCTTAATCCTCACCCAAACCGTCACCCTAGCCCTCACCCTCACACTAGCCCTCACCCTAAAACTAACCATAAACTTCACCCTCAGCATCACCCTCACTCCCACCCTCAGTCTAACCCTAACCCTAACCCTAACCTCAACCTCAATCTCACCCTCACCTCACACTAACCCTTACCCTAACCCTAATCCTCACACTAAACCTAACCCTAATCCTCACTCTAACGCTCACCATAACCCTAACCCTCTCCCTCATCCTAACCCTCAACATCACCATAACCCTTACCCTAACCCTAACCATCATCTACACCCTAAAACTCACCCTCACCTGAACCCTCACCTGACCCTAACCCTACCCTAAACCTCACCCTCACCCTAACCCTCACCATAAAACTAATTCTAAACCTCACCCTCATAATAACCCTAACCCTCACCTTTTCCCTCACAATAAAACTCAGCCTAACACTAAGGCTAACCCTAACCCTCACTCTCCACCTAACCCTCACCCTAAACCTTACCCTCACATTAACACTAAGCCTAACCCCAACCCTCACATTAACCCTAAATCTCACCCTAACCCTTACCCAACCCCTCACTTAACCCCTCACCCTAACCCTAACCCTAAACCTCACCCTAACCCTAACCCTAAACCTCACCTTCACCCTAACCCTCACCGTCACCCTAATCCTCACCCTAATCCTTACCTTCACCTACACCCTAATCCTCACACTCGCCCTCACCCTAAATCTCACCCTCACCCTAAACATCACCCTAATCCTAACCCTCACCCTAACGCAAACCCTAATCCTCACCCTAAGCCTAACACTGATCTTCAACCTCAACCTCACCCTATTCCTCACATTCACCCTAGCCCTCACCCAAAAACTAAACCTAAACTTGACCCTCACCCTCACCCTCAACCCCACCCTCAGTCTAACCCTAAACCTAACCCTAACCTCAACCTCAATCTCACCCTCGCCCTCACCCTAACCCTATACCTAACCCTAACCCTAATGCTAAAACTAGCCCTCACCCTCATACTAACCCGAAACCACAGGCTAACCCTAAACCTAACCCTAACCCTACCCCTACCCCTTTCCCTCACCCTAACTTTCTACCTCACACTAGACCTCACCCTAAACTTTACCCTCACCCTAACCCTAACCCTAACAATCTCCTTCACCCTAACCCTCACTGTCACCGTAAACCTCGCCCTAACCCTGAACCTCACCCTAACCCTCACCCTAACCCTAACCCTAACAGTAACACTAACCCTCACCCTAAAAATCACCCTAACCCTTACCCTTACCCTAACCCTCACCCTAACCCTAACCCTAACCCTAACACTAACACGAACACTCATCCTTACACTCACCCTAACCCTAAGGCCTAACCCTCACCATCACCCTCACCCTAAAACTTACCCTCCCACGAAACCTAACCCATACCCTCAGCCTAACCCTCATATTAAACTTAATCCTAAACGTAACCCTCACCTTACCCTTAACCCTAACCCTAATCCTAACCCTCACCTTAAATCTAACCCTGACACTCAACCTCAACCTCACCCTCAGCCTAACCCTAACCCTAATCCAAAACCTAACCCTCACCCTCACCCTCACCCTAACTCTAAACCTAACCCTAAACATACCCTAACCCTAACCCTAAACCTATCCCTAAACCTCAACCTAACCCTAACCCTAATCCTAATCCTAACCCTCACCCTCACCCTAACCCTAACCCTAACCCTCACCCTAACCTTAAACCTAACCCTAACCCTAAAACTCACCCAAACTCTAACCCTCACCCTCACCCTCAAACTCACCATCACCCTCACCCTACCCTTCATCCTCACACTCACTCTTACCCTAAACCTTACCTTAAACCTAACCCTCACCCTCACCGTCACCCTCACCATCACCCACAACCTAACCCTCACCCTCACCCTCAACCTAACCCTAACCCTAACCCTAACCCTCACCCTAAACTTAACTCTGACCCTCAGACTCACACTCACTCTAAGCCTTACCAAACACCTAAGACTAATCCTAAACCTAACCCTCACCTTCACACTCACCCTAAACCTAAACCTGAACCTAACCCTAACCACAATCCTAACCCTCACACTCAACCTAACCCTCACCGTCACCCTAACACTCAGCCAAAACCTAACCCTCACCCACACCCTAACCCTAACCCTAACCCTAATACTCACCCTAAACATAATCCTAACCCTAACATTCACCATCACCCTCACCCTCACGCTAAACCTCACCCTCATCCTAACCATCAGCCTAAACCTAACCCTAACCCCAATCCTAACCCTAACCCTCACCCTCACCCTAACCCTAACCCTAAACCTAACCCTCACCATCTCTGTCACCCTCACTGTCACCTTAACACTCACCCTCAACCTCACCCTCACCCTGATCCTCACCCTCACCCTAAGCAATACTCTCACCCTAACCCTAACCATAACCCTCATCCTAACCCTAACCCTCACCCTAACAATCACCCTAACCATAACCCTAACCCTCACACTAACCCTCACGATAATCCTAACCCTAACCCTCACCATAAACCTCACCCTAAACCTTAAAATCCCTAAAATCCTGACCCTAACCCTAATATGCAGTCTAACGCTAACCCTCACCCAAAACCTAACACTCATGGTCACCCAAAACATCAACCTAAAGCTTACATTCACCCTAATCCTAACCGTAACCCTAATCCTATACCTATCCCTCACCCTAACCTTAAAGCTAACCCTAATCCTAACCATCACCATCACCCTAACATTCACCCTCACCCTAAATAACACCCTAAACCTAACCCTGACCCTAGCACTAACCCTAACCCTAACAGCGTAAACGTCACCCTTACCCTAACACTAACCCTAACACTCAAGCTCACCCTCAACCTAACCCTCAACCTCACCCTTATCCTAACACTAACCCTAACCATAACCCTAACTCTCACACTAACCCTAAACCTGACCCTAACCCTAACCCTAACCCTCAACCTAACCCACACCCTAACACTAACCCTAACCCTAACCCTCACCCTAACATTAACCATAACCCTAACGCTCACCCTCACCCAAACCCTCACCCTCACGCTAAACAGTACTCTCACCCAAACCCTCACCCTAAACCTAACCCTCACCCTAACCGTTAACCTAACCCTAACGGTAACTATAACACTCACACTCACCCTAACCCTCAATCTAACCTTTAACCATACACTAACCCTAAGTCTAACCCTAAATCTAACCCTCACACTAACACTAATCCTCACCCTAAGTCTAACCCTACCCTCACCATAACCCTCACCCTAAACCTTAACCTAACATTAACACTAACCCTCACCTTAACCCTATCCCTAAACCTCACACTCACCCTAACCCTCTCGGTCTCCCTAACACTCAACCTAACCCTAACCATCACACACACTCTAACCCTCACCTAAAACCTAACCCTAACCCTCACCCTCACCCTCACCCTCATCCTACCCCTAAACTTAATCCTAGCCCTCACCCTAACCCTAACCCTTACCCTAACCCTAAACCTACCCCTCACCCTAAGCCTAAACCTCAACCTAACCCTAACCCTAACCCTCACCCTAACCCTAATCTTTACCCTAACCCTAACCCCAACACTCACCCTAACACTAACACTAACCCTCACCCTAACCCTAAACTTATCCCTAACACTAACCCTAACCCTCACCCTAACCTTTATCCTCATACTAAACCTAAATCTAACCTAACCCCTAACCCTAACCCTCTCCCTACCACTAACCTTATCCCTCACCCCAACCCTCACCCTGACTCTAACCCTAAAACTCACCATCACCCTCACCCTTACCCTAAAACTAAACCTAAACCTCAACCTAATCCTCACCATAACACTATCCCTAACATTTACCTAACCGTCACCCTCACCCTCACCCTCAACCTAAAACTCACCCACACCCTAGCCTTCACCCTAAACTTAACCCTCACCGTAACCCTAACACTAACACTCACTCTCACCCTAACCCAAACCCTAACCCTAACCCTCACCCTAACTCACCCTAACCCTAAAACTAACCCTAACCCTCAACCTCACCCTACACCTCACTGTCGCCCTCACCCTCACCCTAACCCTCAACTTAACCCTTATCCTCACAATAAACCTAACCCTAACCCTAACATTCACCCTCAACCTCACCCAAACCCTAACACTAACCCTAATCCTATCACTAACCCTCACCTCAACCCCAAACTAACTCTAACCCTAACCCTAACCCTCACCCTCAACCTCACCCCAACTCTAACCCTAAACCTAATCCTATTTCTAATCCTCACGGTCAACCTAAATCTAACCCTAACCCTAACCCTATACCTCAACCTCACCCTCACCCTAACCGTAAACCTATCCCTAACCCTCAACTTAACCCTCACCCTCACCCTATTCCTCACACTAACCCTAACCCTTACCTAAACGAAAACCTCACCCTCACCCTCACCCTCACTCTCACCCTAACCCTGACCCTAAACCTAACCCTAAACCTCAACCTCACCCTCAGCATAAACCTAACCCTAACCCTCACCCTAACCCTCACAATAACCCTAAATCTAACGCAAAACCTAACCGTCAATGTAAACCCCACCCTAAACCTAACGCTAACCCTAACCCTTATCCTCACCCTAACCCTCACGGTGACCCTTACACTCAACCTAACCCTAACCCTAACCCTAACCCTCAACCTAATCCTAACCCTCACCTTAACCCTAACCATACACCTCACCCTAAACATCACCCTAACCTTAACCCTAACCCTAATTCTCACCCTAAATCTAACCATAACCCCTCACAGTCAACCTAACACTCACCGACACCCTACACCTCACCCTAACCCTAACCCTCACCCACACCCTAATGCTCAACCTCACCCGAACCCTAATGCTCATCCTAACACTCAGCCTCACTCTATACCTCACCCTAACCCTAACCCTCACCAAAATAAAAACCCTAACACTCACCCTAAACCTAATCCTCACCCTCAATCTAATCCTCACCCTGACAATAACCATAACCCTTACCTAACAGAAACCCTCACCCTCACCCTCACCCTCAACCTCACCCTAGCCCTTAGCCTAACCCAAACCCTAATCCTAAACCTACCCCTCACCCCTACGATCACACTAATCCTAACGCTAACCCTACCCTCTCCCTCAACCTAACCCTAACCCTAAACCATACAATAACCCTAACCCTAACCCTAAAACTCACACTAAACCACACTTTCACACTAAACACCACCCTAACCCCAAC